>NW_027184624.1:3182680-3500948 GCF_032405125.1 Capricornis sumatraensis
ATAGAGGAAAACAATAGAATGGGAAGGACTAGCGATCTCTTCAGGAAAGTTAGAGATACCAAGGGATGATTTCATGTAAAGATGGGCTCAATAAAGGACAGCAACTGTATGGACCTAACAGAAGCAGAAGATATTAAGAAGAGGTAGCCAAAATAAAGAGAAGAAATATACAAAAAAGATCTTTAGGACCCATATAACCAAGAGGGGATGATCACTCACCTAGAGCCAGACACGCTGGAATGTGAAGTCAAGTGGGTCTTAGGAAGCATCACTACAAACAAAGCTAGTGGAAGTGATGGAACTCCAGTTGAGCTATTTCAGATCCTAAAAGATGATGCTGTGAAAGTACTGCATTCAATATGCCAGAGAATTTGGAAAGCTCAGCAGTGTCCAGAGGACTGGAAAATGTCATTTTTCATTGTAATACCAAAGAAAGGCAATGCCAAAGAATGTTCTAATTACTGCACAATTGCACTTATCTCACAGGCAAGCAAAGTAATGCTCAAAATTCTCCAAGCTAGGCTTCAACAGTACAAGAACTGAGAACTTCCAGATGTTCAAGATAGATTTAGATAAGGCAGAGGATTGATCACATCCTAGTCACAAATCAAGCCTTTGTAGATTGAAAAATACTGAAATTGTATCAAGCATTTTTTCCAACCACAATGCTATAAGATCATATATCAACTAAAGGAGAAAAAAAAAAAAAACTGTTAACAGCACAAACACAAGGAGTCTAAACAATACATTTCTGACTAATGAAGAGGTCATTGAAGAAATCAAGGAGGAATGAAAAAGTGCCTAGAAAAAAATAACAATAAAAACACAACTCTAAACCTATTGTATGCGGTAGAAGTCATGCTAAGAGGCACGTTTATAGCAATACAAGCCTAAATCAAGAAATAAGAAAAACATGAAATAAACAACCTAACCTGGCTCCAAAAGCAAACCAAAAAAAGAGGAACAAAAATACCTCCAAAGTTAGAAGAAGGAAAATAATCACCAAGATCAGAGGTGAAATAAATGAAAACTAAATGGAGGAAATAGCAAAAGTTAATACAACTAAAAGCTTGTTCTTTGAGAAGATTTTAAAAAATTGACAAATCATTAGCCAGATTTATCAAGAAAAAAGGGGAGAATACCCAAATAAATACAATTAGAAATGAAAAAGGAGAAGTTACAACAGATAACACAGAAATACAAAGGATCATAAGAGACTACTATGAGTGATTATATGCCAATAAATGGACAACCTGGAAGAAATGGATGAATTCTTAGAAAAATGTAACCTTTTTATCTGGATCAGGAAAAAATAGAAAATACGGACAGAAAAATCATAAGCATTGAAATAGAATCTATGATCAAAAGTCTTCCAACAAAATCCCAGGGCCAGATAGCTTCATGAGCGGATTCCACCAAATGTTTAGAGAAGAGCTATCCTACTCAAAGTCTTTCAGAAAACTGGAGAGGAAGGAAAACCCCCAGACTCATTCTATGAGGCCACAATCACCCTGATACCAAGACGAGACAAATGCAGCACCGAAAAAGAAAATTACAGGCCAATATCAGTGATGAAAACAGATGCAAATATTCCCCCCAAAATTCTAGTGAACAGAATCCAACAGCACATTAAATGGATCATATACCTTGATCAATTGAGATTTATCCCAGGGATAGAAGAATTGTTCAATATATAAATATCATGAAGGACAAAAATCATATGATCATCTCAATAGAAGCAGAGAAAGCTTTAAACAAAATTCAACATCCGTTTATGATAAAAAAAAAAAAAAACCACAACTCTCCAGAAAGTAGACATAGAAGGAACATATCTTAATATAATAAAGACCATACATGGTAAACATACAGAAAACATTATTCTCTGTGAAAAGTGAAAGCATTTAAGACCAGAAACAAGACAGGTGCCCACTCTCACCACGATTATTCTAAGGTTTTGGAAGTCCCATCCATGGCAATCAGAGAAGAAAAAGAAGTAAAATGAGTCTAGATTGGAAAAGAAAGAGTAAAACTCACTGTTTGCACATGACAGGATACTACACATAGAAAACCCTTAAGATGCCACTAGGAAATTCCTGGAACTAATCAATGAATATAGTAAAGTTTCAGGATATAAAATTAATACACATGTATACTAGCATGTAAGAATCGAATCACCAGTCTATGTCTGATGCAGGATATAGCATGCTTGGGGCTGGTGCATGGGGATGACCCAGAGGGATGTTGTAGGGAGGGAGGTGGGAGGGGGGTTCATGTTTGGGATCACATGTACACCCATGGTGGATTCATGTCAATGTATGGCAAAACCAATACAGTATTATAAAGTAAAATAAAGTAAAAATAAAAATTAAAAAAAATTAATACACAGAGATCACCTGCATTTCTATACATTAACAATGAAAAACCAAAAAGAGAAATTAAAACAATTACATTCACCATTGCAATAAAAAGAATAAAATACCTAGGAATAAACCTATCTAAAGAGAGAGACAAAGACTTGTGGGCAGAAAACTATAAGACACCAATGAAAGAAATCAAAGACAACACAAGCAAATGGAGATATATTATATTCTTGGATTAGAAGAATCAATATTGTGAAAATCACTATACTATGCAAAGCAATCTACAGATTGTATGTGATTCCTATCAAACTACTAATGGTATTTTTCACAGAACTAGAACAAAAATTTTCACAATTTGTTTGGATATACAGAAGACCCCAGATAGCCCATGTGATCTTGAGAAAGAAAAATGGAGCTGGGGGGATTAACCTTCCTGACTTCATCCTATACTACAAAGCTACAGTCATCAATATATTATGGCATTACACAAAAACATAAATATAGACCAATGGAACAAGATAGAAAGCCTAGAGATAAACCCACACACGTATGGAACCTTATTTTTACAAAGCATGCAAGAATATACAATGGAGAAAAGACAGTCTTTTCAATAAGTGGTTTTGGGAAAAATGGACAGCTACATGTGACTGAATGAAATTAGAATGTTTCCTAATACCACACACAAAGATAAACTCAAAATGAATGAAAGACAAATGTAAGAACACAGACTATAAGACTCTTAGAGGAAAATGTAGGCAGTACTCTTTGACATAAATCACAGTGACATCCTCTTTGACCCAAATCCTAAAATAATGGAAATAAAAACAAAAATAAACAAATAGGGCCTAATTAAATATAAAAGCTTTTCCACAGCAAGTTCAGTTTAGTTCAGTCACTCAGTCATGTCTGACTCTTAGCCACCCCATGGACCACAGCATGTCAGGCCTCCCTGTCCATCACCAACTCCCAGAGTTTACTCAAATTCATCTCCATTGAATCTGTGAAGCCATCCAACCATCTCATCCTCTGTCGTCCCCTTCTCCTCCTGCCCTCAATCTTTCCCAGCATCAGGGTCTTCTCAAATGAGTCAGCTCTTCCCATCAGGTGCCCAAAGTATTGGAGTTTAAGCTTCAACATCAGTGCTTCCAATGAACAACCAGGACTGATCTCCTTTAGGATGGACTGGTTGGATCTCCTTGCAATCCAAGGGGCTCTCAAGAGTCTTCACTAACACTACAGTTCAAAAGCGTCAATTCTTTGGCACTCAGCTTTCTTTATAGTCCAACTCTCACATCCATACATGACCACTGGAAAAACCATAGCCTTGACTAGACAGACCTTTGTTGGCAAAGTAATGTCTCCGCTTTTTAATGTGCTGTCTATGTTGGTCATAACTTTTCTTCCAAGGATTAAGTGTCTTTGTATTTCATGGCTGCAGTTACCATATACAAAGGTGATTTTCCACTATTGTTTCCTTTCCACAGCAAAGGAAACAATAAATGAGAATAAAAGACAACTGTTGGAGAAAACAACTAACAAAGGGCTAATCTCCAAAATATATAATCAGCTCATACAGCTTAATTCAGGAAAACAGCCCAGTCAAAAAATAAGCAGCAGACCGAAACAGACATTTCTCCAAAGAAGACATACAGAGATCCAATAAAAACATGGAAAGATGCTCAATATCAGTAATTATCAGAGAAATGCAAATCAACACTACACAATGATGTATCATCTCACACCAGGCGGAATGGTCATCATCAAAAAATTCTACAAAAAATAAATGCTGGAGAATATGAATCCTTCCTACACTGTTGGTGGGAATATAAACTAAAACATCCATTATGGAGAACAGTATAGAGATTTTTTAAAAAGAAAAAGGTAGTAATAAATCTATGATGTGACCCAGTAATCCCACTACTAGGCATATACCCTGAGAAAACCACAATTCTAAAACACACATGTACCCCAAGTTTCAACAGATGAATGAATAAAGAAGATATGGTACGTCATACATACGTGGAATATTTCTCAGTCATAAAGAGGAATGGATTTGAGTCAGTGATAGTGAGGTGGTTGAACCTAGAGCCTCTTATACAGAGTTAAATGTCAGAAACAGGAAAACAAATGCCATATATTAACATATATCTATGGGAATGTAGAAAAATAGTATTGATGAAAGTATTTGTAGGGAAGGAACGGAGGTGCAGATGTAGAGAATGGACGTGCCGATTCAATGAAGGGAGGAGAGGGTGCTGCTGCTGCTAAGTCACTTCAGTCGTGTCCGACTCTGTGTGATCCCATAGACATCAGCCCACCAGGCTCCCCTGTCCCTGGGATTCTCCAGGCAAGAACACTGGAGTGGGTTGCCATTTACTTCTCCAATGCATGGAAGTGAAAAGTGAAAGTGAAGTTGCTCAGTCGTGTCTGACTCTTAGCGACCCCATGGAGTACAGCCCACCAGGCTCCTCCGTCCATGGGATTTTCCAGGCAAGAGTGCTGGAGTGGGGTGCCATTGCCTTCTCCGAGGAGAGGGTGAGACAAATGGAAAAAGTAGCATTGGCATACACTATCATGTGTAAATTAGATAGCTGGTGAGAAGTTGTGATAAAAAACAGGGTACCCAGCCTGCTGCTCTGTGATGACCTAGGGGGTGGGGGAGGGGAGGAAGGTTCAAGGCGGAGGGGCTATCTATACATTTATGGCTGATTCACATTGCTGTATGGCAGAAACCAATAGAACAATGTAAAATGATGTTCCCATAATTGAAAATTAAAATTTAAAAAGTCAACCATTAAACACAGAACTACCATATGACGCAACAATCCCACTAGTGGATATAAACCATGAGAAAACCACATGTATCTGGCGTTCACTGTGATACTATTTACAATAACCAGGTCATGGAAGTAATCTAGATGTTCATCCAATGGATAAAGATATGGTATATACAATGGAATATTACTCAGCCATAAAAAGAGATGAAATTGAGTCAGTTGTAGTGCTGTGAATGAGCCTAAAAATCTGTCATATTAATGCTGATATATGGAATCTAGAAAAATGGTATGGATGAACCTATTTTCAGGGCAAGAAAAGAGGTGCACAGAAATAGGGAATGGACTTTTGTACACAGAGGGGGAAGGAGGAGGGGACGAACTGAGAGAGCAGCATTGAGATATACACACTACCATGTGTAAAATAAATAGCTGGCAGAAAGCTGCTGTACAGCACAGGGCCCTCAGCTCAATGCTCTGTGATGACCTAGATGGCCTGGATGGCTGGTGGGCGTGGGCTGGGGGCTCAAGAGGGAGGGGGTATCTATACACCTATGCCTGATTCATGATGCTGCACAGCAGAAACTAACGCAACATTTTAAAGCAATTATATTCCAACTGAAAAGATAAAAATAAAAAAATCAGTAAAATAAAGTAATATAAAAAAGGTGGGTTTATAATGACATTTATGTCATGGGATTGTTGGAAGAATTGAATGAGAAAACACTTGGCACACTGTGATTGCTAGTATTTAGTAAATATTTACCTGTTGATATAAATATCATATAAAATGTATGTGCGTGTGTGTAAGATAAACTAATTTTTAGGAAATTTATTTTTTAAGTCATAACAAATATTTCGATGGTTATTGTTGAATATCAATCCTGAATAATCCATAAGTATTTTTAAAGGGATAATTAATTCTTTAAGAGAAAACTTAGGGATAATTATAGGCCTCAAACAGTAGATGAGAGGATGAATGGAACGTTATATAAATGTGAATTTGTAAAAGTTATGTTATGCCTTCAATTTCTAAAGTGAGAAAGCAAAAGGTATATGTTATATTCATCAGAAGATTTCTATTTTGTTAGAGACTGGTAGGCTAGGCAACTTAAAGAATATAATGATGATTCAAGAACATGAGATCAAGAGATGATTGACTCAAGTTTAAATCACAGCCAGTTACCTGTCCTTGAAATTAATTTAGCTATACCATTCTGACTTGTCCTTTGTCTTTCGAGTAAGTATCAAAAATAAAATCACTTGAAATATGAGTGTATGTAAACTAGCCTTGTCAAGGTAACTTCTAAACGTAATGAGTGTGCTGCTTTGGCAAACCTTGGTAAGTACAGGTCATTTTGTCAAGAGATTCTGTTACAAGATCTTGATAGCACCCTTGATTTCAAACCATTATGCTTGAGCAGTTGCTGCCAAATAGGAATTTACCTCTATTAAATTGAATCAGAAAATTTCTGCCTTCTTCACAAGATGATTGCAATGAAATATTACATTTAGAATTGACTGGTATTGGAGATCTCTGCTTTAAAATGCCACCTGGCTAAAAAAAATGTCTGATGCAATCTTTAACAACTCCCATCATCAATAATTTTGAAGTTTAGAAAAATGCAAAATCTCATAGTCTAAATGGTTACTGGTTAAAAACCCATTTTCTAAATCAGGGAATTCATTCTAAAACTTCACGACCTATAATTATGGTGCACATATGCTTCCTATAAAAGACTAAAATTCAAAAGACAAAATCTTTAGATTTAATATTTGCCAGAAAATAGTTTGTAAATTTATTGTTCTTTAGATTTAATATTTGACAAACTGTCCATAGTAGAAGCTAAGCAAATATTTTAAACTGGGTTAAAATGGTAAAAAAAAAAATGTGTTTCAAATAAATAATGCCATTACAAGTTATCTGCTATCTAGAAAGTATTAATAAAGACAATGCGTTAAGTGGTTGGGAGACTGAGGCTGTAATTAGATAGCATAGTATAGAATGACACAGTGGCATAAGACAAGTTAGGTAGCCTTTTAAGTAGGAAAAATAGGCCATGTTATATATAAAACATCCCCCTTACATGTTTTATTGTTGGGTATGAGTTATCCCTACCCATATCAGGACTGGAAGGATATAATTAAACTATTATCAGCATTATTCCTATATTTAAGAATTATGGGAATTTATGTTCATGTTTAAATTCTCTGTCTTTTCTCAATTTGTTAAAAACAACATACATTATTATTCAAATTAAGTATATTATAAACATATTTGAAGTGAATATATAAACTATTTATTTTGGAGAGTAGTAATATTAGAGATGAAGTGTATTTTTTTGCATCTAATGTAGTTTTAATTACAGTCAGGACAAGTTTGACTTCAAAAAAATTCATTGTGTAACAAGTTCAGAGCCCCATTATTGTTTTATAACAAAACTGACTGCCTTAGAACGTGGTATACATTTTATTTGGTAATCAGGAATATCAATGTTTAATAGCAACACTATTTCTGTCAAATTATTAGTTCAAAAATTGGGTTATGGATACACCAAGTTCGAGAAATAGTTGTTCAGATAGTATTAGATCTCTGTTAAGCTGTAATGCTTTGCTTCTAAAACACTTACCAGTATGAAATAATGTGCTGTCCTGATAAATAATACATGGTCACCATGTTTTATAATGCTAGATCATAATAATTAAAATTCATTTTGGGCAAGTAGGTCAAAATGCTCATATGACAGAATATTTTATCAGTTCAGTCACTCAGTCATGTCCAACTCTTTGTGACCCCATGGACTGCAGCACACCAAGCTTCCCTGTCCATCACCAACTCCCAGAGGTTGCTTAAACTCAAGTCCATTGAGTTGGTGATGCCATACAACCATATCACACTCTGTTGTCCCTTTCTTCTCCTGTCTTCAATAATTCCCAACATCAGGTCTTTTCCAATGAGTCGGTCCTTCGCCTAAGGTGGCCAAACTATTGACATTTCAGCTTCAGTATCAATCAAATAGTCAAGACTGATTTCCTTTAAGATTGACTGGTTGTATCTCCTTGCAGTCCAAGGGACTCTCTGTACACCAGCTGTGGTTATCTCCAACATCAAAGTTCAGAAACATCAATTCTTTGGCACACTTTTTTCTTTATATTCCAACTCTCACATCCATACATGACTACTGGAAAAACCATAGCTTTCACTAGATGGACCATTGTCTGCAAAGTAATGTCTCTGCTTTTTAATATGTTGTTCAGGTTGGTCATAGCTTTTCTTCCAAGGAGCAAGTGTCTTTTAATTTCAAGGCTGCAGTCACCATCTGCAGTGATTTTGGAAACCCAAAAATAAAGTCTCTCACTGTTTCCACTGTATCCCCATCTATTTGTCACAAAGTGATGGGACCAGATGCCATGATCTTAGTTTTCTGAATGATGAACTTTAAATCAGCTTTTTCACTCTCGTCTTTCACTTTCATCAAGAGGCTCTTTAGTTCCTCTTCACTCTGCCTTAAGGGTGGTGTCATCTGTATATCTGAGGTTATTGATATTTCTCCTGAATCTTGACTCCAGGTTGTGCTTCATCTAACCCAGCATTTCACATGATATACTCTGCATATTTGGAGAAGGAAATGGTAACCCACTCTAGTACTCTTGCCTGGAAAATTACATCGATGGAAGAGTCTGGTAGGCTATAGTCCATGTGGTCGCAAAGAGTCAGATATGACTGAGTGACTTCATTTTCTTTAAATAAGCAGAGTGACAACATACAGCCTGACATACTCCTTTCCTGATTTGGAACCAGTCTGTTGTTTCATGTCTGGATCTAACCGTTGCTTCTTGACCTACATACAGATTTCTCAGGAGGCAGGTCATGTGATCTGGTATTCCCATCTCTTGAAGAATTTTCTACAGTTTGTTGTGATCCACACAGTCAAAGACTTTGGCATAGCCAATAAAGCTGAAGTAGATGTTTTTTTTCTGGAACTCTCTTGCTTTTTCAATGATCCAATGGATGTTGGCAATTTGTTCTCTGGTTCCTCTGCCTTTTCTAAATCCAGGCTGAACATCTGGAAGTTCAAGGTTCATGTACTGTTGAAGTCTGGCTTGGAGAGTTTTGAGAATTACTTTACTAGCATGTGAGATGAGTGCAGTTGTGCAGTAGTTTGAACATTCTTTTGCATTTTCCTTCTTCGGGTTGGAATGAAAACTGACCTTTTCCAGTCCTGTGGCCACTGCTGAGTTTTCCAAATTTGCTGGCATATTAAGTGCAGCACTTTCACAGCATCATCTTTTAGGATTTGAAATAGCTCAACTGTAATTTCATCACCTCCACTACCTTTGTTCATAGCAATGCTTCTTAAGGCCCACTTTATTTTGCATCGCAGGATCCCTGACTCTAGGTGAGTGATTACTCCATCATGGTTATATGGGTCATTAAGATCTTTTTTGCATAGTTTTTCTGTGTATTCTTGCCACCTCTTCTTAACATCTTCTTCTTCTGTTAGGTCCATACCATTTCTGTCCTATATTGAGCCCATCTTTGCATGAAACGTTCCCTTGGTATCTCTAATTTTCTCAAAGAGATCTCTAGTCTTTACCATTCTGTTTTCCTCTATTTATTTGCATTGATCACTTAGGACAGCTTTCTTATCTCTCCATGCTATTGTTTAGAACTCTGCTTTCAGATAGGTATATCTTTCCCTTTCCTCCTTTACCTTTAGCTTCTCTTCTTTTCTCAGCAATTTGTAAGGCCTCCTCAGACAACCATTTTGCCTTTTACATTTCTTTTCCATGGTGATGGTCTTGATCCCTGCTTCCTGTACAATGTCACAAACCTCCATCTATAGTTCTTCAGGCACTCTATCTATCAGACCTAATCCCTTGAATCTATGTCTTACTCTCACTGTATAATCATAAGGGATTTGATTTAGTTTGATCTGAATAGTCTAGTAGTTTTCCCTCCTTTATCTTTGAAGACAGATATATTCAAAATAGGAGAGAAATGAAATTTTCACAGATGGAATTGCTATATGTAAAATCATGTGAAATGTGTGTTACAGTTTTATGGAGTATTATCTTTTCAGTAAAAATTTTAAATAAAATGGTATCATAGGAATGCAAAGTATCATGAGACGACTGAGAACTAGAATATGCCCATAAATTGGACAACATGGAAGATGAATTAATTCCTAAAAGTATACACTACACCAAGAATGAATCAGGATGAAGTGGAAAATATGAACAGACTGATTACTAGCAAGGAGACTGACTCAGTAATAAAAACATCTCAACAAACAAATATTCAGGACCATATTGCTTCACTGCTGAATCCTATCCAGGTTTCAAAGAATTTATATCAATTCTTCTCAAACTTTTGGAAAAAATAAAAGTAGGAAACTCTTCTAAGCACATTTTATGAAGTCAGGATTACTCTGATACCAAAATCAAAGATGCCACAAAAAAGTAAATTATAAGCCAATATTCCTGATAAACATAGATGTAAAAATTCTCAATAATTATTAACAAACAAAATTCAATAAATTAAAACGATTATACAGCATGATTAAGTGGAATTTATTTGAGTGATACAAAGATGTTTCAACACCCACAAATTAGTCAATATCATATGCCACATTAGCAAAATACGATCATCTCAATGAAGTGAAGAAAAGTCGCTCAGTCGTGTCCGACTCTTTGGGACCCCATGGACTCTGGCCCACCAGGCTCCTCTGTCCATGGGATTTTCCAGGCAATAGTCCTGGAGTGGGTTGCCATTTCCTTCTCCAGGGGCTCTTCCTGACCCACGGATCGAGCCTGGGTCTCCCGCGTTGGAGGCAGACGCTTTACCCTCTGAGCCAGCTGGGAAGTCCTGGTGGACTCAACAGATGTAGGAAAAGCTTTTGATAAAGTCAAGCATGCATTTGTGATAAAAACTCTAAGTCATACAGTGGGTATAGAGGGAAACATGCCTTAATATTATAAAGACCATATATAACAAACACAGCTAACTTCACTAATAGTGGAAAGCTGAAAGCTCTTCTTCTAAGATTAGGAAAAAGAAAAGGATGCTCACTCTTAGCACTTTTATTCAACACAGTACTGGAAGCCCTAGTTAAGCAATTAGAAAAGAGAAAGAAAATCCATCTAAATTGGAAAGTGACAAGTAAGACTGTCATTATTTGTAGATGACATGATGCTGCTTACAGAAAAATCCTAGAGTTCATCAGCACACTTTAGAATGAATAAATTCAGTACAGTTGCAGGATACAAAATCAATATGCAAAAATCTGTTGTCTTTTTATATTAAACAGTATATTATTAGAAAGAGAAATTTATAAAACAATTTCATTAACAACTGCACAAAAAGTAAATCCCTAATATATTTAACTGAGGAGGCAAAAGACCTACGCATTGAAAACTGTAAGACTCTACTAAAACTAACTGAAGAAGACACAAGTGGACAAATCCCCCATGTTCATGAGCTGGAAGAATTAATGTTGTTAAAATGTTCATACTATGATAATCAGTGTACAGATTCCATGTAATCCCAATCCCTATTTTGATGGTATTTTTCATAGAAATAAAACAAAAATACTAAAATTTGTATGAATGATGAAAGATCCCAAATAGCCAAAGCAATCTTGAGAAAGAACAAATATATAGGCATTGCATATCCTGGTTTGAAACTATATTACAAAGCTATACTAATTAAAACACCATGGCATTGACAAAAAAAGCCACATGGGTCAATGAAACAGGGGAGCCCAGAATTAAACTGCAGCATATGCTGTCAACTAAATCCTGAACAAAGAAGCCAATAGTATACAATGGTAAAAGGCCAGTATCTTTAATAAGTGGTGTTGGCAAAACTAGATAACCAAGAGCAAAGAACGAAACTAGACCATTTTCTTACACCATATACAAAAATTAAATCATAATGGATTAAGGACTTAACATAAGACTTGAGATAGTACAACTCTTAGAAGAAAACACAGGCAGTAAGCTCCTTGACATAGGTTTAATGATGATATTCTTTAATCTGATATCAAAAGCAAAGGCAACAAAAAGAAAAATAAACAAGTAGAATTACATGAAACTAAAATGCCAAAGAATGCTCAAACCACCACATGATTGTACTCATCTCACATGCTAGTAAAGTAATGCTCAAAATTCTCCAAGCCAGGTTTCAGCAATACGTGAACTATGAACCTCCAGATGTTCAACCTGGTTTTAGAAAAGGCAGAGGAACGAGAGATCAAATTGCCAGCATCCGCTGGATCATTGAAAAAGCAAGAGAGTTCCAGAAAAACATCTATTTCTGCTTTATTGACGAACCCAAAGCCTTTGACTGTGTGGATCACAATAAACTGTGGAAAATTCTGAAAGCGATAGGAATACAAGACTACCTGACCTTCCTCTTGAGAAACCTGTATGCAGGTCAGGAAGCAACAGTTAGAACTGGACATGGAACAACAGACTGGTTCCAAATAGGAAAAGGAGGACATCAAGGCTGTATATTGTCCACCCTGCTTATGTAACTTATACGCAGAGTACATTATGAGAAACACTGGGCTGGATGAAGCACAAGCTGGTATCAAGATTGCCAGGAGAAATATCAATAACCTCAGATATGCAGATGACATCACCCTTATGGCAAAATGTGAAGAAGAACGAAAGAGCCTCTTGATGAAAATGAAAGAGGAGAGTGAAAAATTTGGCTTAAAGCTCAACATTCAGAAAACAAAGATCATGGCATCTGGTCCCATCACTTCATGGCAAATAGATGGGGAAACAATGGCTGACTTTTATTTTTCTGGGCTCCAAAATCACTTACTCCTTGAAAGCCATGAAATTAAAAGACGCTTACTCCTTGGAAGGAAAGTTATGACCAACCTAGACAGGATATTAAAAGGCAGAGACATTACTTTGCCAGCAAAGGTCCATCTAGTCAAGGCTATTGTTTTTCCAGTAGTCATGTATGCATGTTAGAGTTGGACTATAAAGAAAGCTGAGCACAGAAGAATTGATACTTTTGAACTGTGGTGTTGGAGAAGACTCTTGAGAGTCCTTTGGACTGCAAGGAGATCCAACCAGTTCATCCTAAAGGAGATCAGTCCTGGGTGTTCATTGGAAGGACTGATGCTGAAACTGAAAGTCCAATACTTTGGCCACCTGATGTGAAAATCTGACTCATTTGAAAAGAGCCTGATGCTGGGAAAGATTGAGGGCAGGAGGAGAAGGGGACGACAGAAGATGAGGTGGTTGGATATCATCACCGACTCAATGGACATGAATTTGGTTGGCTCTGGGAGTTGGTGTTGGATAGGGAGGCCTGGCGTGCTGCACCTCATGGGGTCGAAAAGAGCTGGACACAACTGAGTGACTGAATTGAACTGAACTGAACTGAACTGAAAAACCTTTTGTACAACAAAGGATCCCATTAAAAAAATGTCAACCTACTGAATGGGAGAAAATAATTGCAAATCATATATGATAAGGGGTTAATATCCAAAATTTACAAATCACTCATAGAGTTCAATAACAATAACAACAAGAAAACAACAAATATTTCGGTTAAAAATGAGTAGAAGATCTGAATACTTACTTTTCCAAAAAGGACATTCAGATGG
Source organism: Capricornis sumatraensis (assembly GCF_032405125.1). Classification (NCBI taxonomy): domain Eukaryota; kingdom Metazoa; phylum Chordata; class Mammalia; order Artiodactyla; family Bovidae; genus Capricornis; species Capricornis sumatraensis. The sequence goes on from NW_027184624.1 coordinate 3,196,445, forward strand.
CCAACAGATATATGAAAAGATGCTCAACATAATCAGTCATCAGGAAAATGCAAATCACAACCACAAACAGATATCACCTCACACTTGTTATAATGACTATTATAAAAAAGAGAAGAAACGTTAAGTGTTGGGGAGGATGTGAAAAGAAAGGGAACTTATGCACTGTTGATGGGAGTGTAAATTCATTCAGCGACTCAGAAAAGCTGCATGGAGGTTTATTAACAATTTTAAAATTTAATTATCTTATGATCCAGCAGTTCCACTTCTGGTATTTATCCAAAGAAAAGAAAAACATTAATTTGAAAAGATCTCACTCCCATGTATATTGCAACATTAACTGCAACAGTCAAGAAACAATCTAAGTGTCTATCAAAGGATGAGGGAATAAAAAACTGTGAACCTGGCAGATATTTCACTAAGTGAAATATGTCAGAGAAAGACAAATACTGTATTATCTCCTTCATAAATGGAATCCCCCCAAAATAAATACAAGCACACAGATGCAGAGAACAGATAGGTGGTTGCAAGAAGCAGGACTGAGGGTAGATGAAATAAATGGGTGAACTGTTTTGTTCTTGTTTTTTTAGGTTAAACAAACTGAATAATTTTTTAAATGGCTAGAACGTAATATATTAAAAGGAAGAACACGATGTATGTGAGACCATATGTCACACAGGAAAAAACACTATCTTTCACATAAATACAGTCATTTTTTAAATCAGAATTGCTGAAGCTATGGAGCTCCATTTGGTGATCTACATAGCTTTATCAGGAATTTGAGTCATTTACCCGAGCTATCAATGTGTATTCTCTCTTTCTCTCTCTGAATATTGTAAGATTCTGGCTCTGCTCAATAATCATTATGCTTCTCACCTGCTAGTAGTTGAATCAATAGAGTTTGTTCTCTACATGGATTTAAGAAGTGCATCTTGATTTCAATAAATGCTTTGTAGAACCAAGGGTTTTTAGGGCATGACTATGTTAAATACAGAACAACTTTACGATTGATACTAAATCTTGTTAAGCTTAGAAACTGTTAAGAATGCCATGAATATAGACAACCCATAATTTAAAACATGCTATTCCTAATGAAAATAACTGTTATTGAGTTTAAAAAAAATTAATTGAATATTCATTCTGTCATTATGACAGTATAGGAGCTAGCCATATAAAACAGGGAAATCATATATAATTATATTTAATTTTAGCAACATCATTATTCTTTCTTGGGCTTACTATATCGAGTCAAATATGACAAAAATGTGGGAATTTGGAGACTATGAAAAATGATTTTGACTTAGGGACACTTGGCCATCTATGTCCTAAGATTTCTTCTGTTATCTTTAGCTAAGAAAGAAACTGAATACTATGCATGGTTTATCCAAAAAAATATATGATTAATGTATCTCTTAGAGTGAATGATGATTAATAATAATAATAGAAGTAGAGTTCTTCAGAGTCCTAAGTTACACATGAACAATTGTGAATCGTACTTCGCATGCATCATTTGATCGTTATACATTAATATTGATAATAACAACAACTATCTTTGTTCAAGTGTTTACTTGTATTTAGACACTTTGTAGAGGAAACTTCATAGTTTCAAGGAAAAGACATTAAAAACCCTGAGGCTTAAATACAGTATTTTATATTGCTACTATACTTTGAAAGCAATGAGCCGAGATTCTTTTTCACATTTATCTGACTCTGCCCAATACACTAGATTTCCTCCCAAAGTTCTTGAAACAAAGGCAAGATAATTATCATTAACCATTCAATAAGCGAGGCTCCATAATCAGAAAAATCTTACAGACTTTGAATAATAAACTAAATCAGATCCTGCTGCACCCCCATATAACCCTTCTTCAATTATGAAGATAATGAGTATGTACAATAAAGAATGAAAACTCAAAATCCTTTGTGGCATTAAAAAAAGGGATATAAATAGTTATTTCAACAGACAAATTATAGGTACTTTCAAATTTGTAGAATATGAAAGGAAGGGAAAATCATATAAAAAAAATGCTTCATTCATCCACCTTACAACTTTTTATGAAAGAAAGTTGGTGAACAGTGGTATATTGATTAATTTCACGCTTCATTTTTTTCTAATTCATTTTTCTTTTCTCACAGTTTTAGGAGATGGCACCTTAGAACCAGCAAACTTCTTTCTTTAACTTAAAATTATTTACATTATAAACATCAACTACTTAAGTTATTTTGAAAGAACTTTGAACAAGCAAACAAAACCCACTTACTTCCCACTTGTTCTTAATGGTTTATAATAGAGTATAATTATATTGTGTCCCTTTTCTTTCTTTTTCACTTATCATACAATGACACCATTGTTTTCAGATAATAAGATACATAATACTGTACTCTGCTTTTTCCCCTCTAGTAGGCTAGCACAATGTAAATGTTATCACCTAACAATGAAGATAATTGTTTTAAGAAAAAAAATCTTTTACATCTTCTGTGACAAAAATGATTTTAAAAAATTGATGTAGTTACAACCGCTAAACAGAATTTTTTTCTTTTACTTTCGGTTCTTGTCAAGAGGAATAAACACACAGCCCTTAGCACATTTTAGAATATATTCTAATACCCTGCATTTAATAAGGTATATCTCTCTGTCCCCACAAATCTTATGTATAATCCCCTAAGAATGTACAATAAACTGCATTCAGCCTGTTGTCAAGAGCCTGAAACCAGGAGGTCAAAGGCATGAAGCTATTAAGATATAAAACTTGTAATCTCAGTAATGTTTTACTTTGAATGCCATTTTATGAGGATTTTCCAATACCTTTTCCCAAGTTCACTGAGGTTCACAGGGGCAGTGTGAAACAAGGAGTTACAGGCCAAAAATTTGGGTCAAGTTCAAGCTTACTGACTGAATTCATTCAAAACTTTATAAGGTACATGGACCTTGTTTTTATCCCCATTTCCTCGCATAGAACTTGGCATGGATTAAGAACTAAATAAATATCTTTTGAATAAATAAAGGCATGAGCTCAAACAAACTGTTAATGTTCCCTGAGTCACAGATTCTTCAGTTGAAAAATGGAAATAATAATATCTGAACTGGGATGACAATAAGAAACGATATGTGTGTTTGGTTGTTTTGTGTGTATGTGTACATGAAATGTTCTGAAGTTCGTGGTAGCTATAAAGTACATGTACATGTAAAGAATTATTATTATTATTTTTAAAATACTGGAATCCTTTTTGAAGGCACTAAGTGAGGAAAATGAGCACTTTATGATCCTCACTCACTATGATAAACATCAAAAAGCTTGTAAATCCAAAGTGAGGTTTATAAATACAAAATGTGAGAATGCCCCTATGCTTCCCACTTGTGATAAATTGTCCTGACCCAAATACTCACATCTGTTCCCTGAGAGGCAAGTTAAATACCACTTAATGTTGTCAATAGGATGTTCAAGAAGAAAACAGTGTCTTAACGTGTCAGAGATGTTCTCACACACTGCACTGCCGTTAAATATGCACATCAATCAGGGCCTCATTAAAGGAAGGAGTGGGTTTAACATTTAGATTATCCGTAAACCTTAGAGCACTCACTGCGATTGGTAGGAGCACGTCAAAGATGAGACAGTGGGAGCCGTCCATCTGTGGAGCAGGCAATTCACGAGGTGCACTGTCGGTGGAGAATTTAGAAACAAAAATAGAACTTGACTAAAGTTGCTCTGCTTTTTATTAACACCATGCTTCAAGTCAGTGATAAAATTGTCCTTCCAGAAAAAATCTGTTTTTTTAAGTACTAAACAATTGCTATGGTTACTACTCAGTTTTAATAATATATATGTAAGCTTCAAATTAGCACATTTTTATTACTTATCCTTTGGTAAACATTGTATTCTACATGGAATTTAATTTAACTCTCAGTTATACAGCTGGGCTTGATACACGCATTTGTTTCAACAACAAGTTTTTAAAGATGTGGAATCATTTAAGCTCTCTTCAAGCACAGTTCATGGTTCCATTTAAACAGCAGAGCAGAAATAAACAAGATAGGCTAGTGCTTGTAAAAAAGGAACAAAGCTTGATAATCTATACTTTTATTTGTGGTAAGTATTGGAGGCTGTTGGAATTACTCCTAAAGAAACAAAGATGTACAGCAATATGATACTTTCTGGAATTTACTGTAAAATGGGATTTTTATAACTATGGCAAAAGTTTTTCCTTATATTTTAGATTATTAAAAATTGTATAAATTGGTTGTATCATGTGAAATAAATTTTTTGAAATTAAAATTAATAAGAAGTGTTTCTCAATCATTACTATAAGTAGTCATAGTGTTACTAGTTATATTGCCTATAACCATAAATATTTTAAGAAGATTCATTTGATAAAGTCATTGATATATCAACAGATTAATACTTTGAAATAGAAAATGTAAATTTATTATAACTCATTACAACTTTAAATATATGATATTTTCATAATCTTTAAAAGACACAGTAATAAACTAAGAAATACTAACTCACTATAATATTCCTTTCTGTAATATATAATAATTCCACATTTATATTCAATAATTTGTTTTATTGATATTATATATACATGAAGTTCAGTAAATAAAACCTTTACTCTCTTTGTTCTTTCTGGACATTACTCTTATGACTTTCATTCCATGATTATTACTTGGTAATGACCCACTCAGTGTGTCATTTACGCTAGCTATGCTACGGATGATTCCTGACCCACAAATTGTTGTATAAAGAAAAGACTGTTGAAACAAGTTATGTCTATTTTCAAACAATATGGGAGTAATGGATTGTTCTAAATAACAGACAAATTCACTTCTCAATTGAATGGTACAATACCAAAGGGGAAAAAAAGTCAAGGTTGGTGGTTCAGATGGCAGAGAATCTGCCTGCAAAGCAGGAGACCTGGGTTTGATCCCTGGGTCAGGAAGATCCCCTGCAGAAGGGAATGGCAACCCACTTCAGTGTTCTTGCCTTGAAAATTCCATGGACAGAGGAGCCTGGTGGGCTATAGTCCATGGGTTGCAAAAAGTTGGACACTGAGTGATTTTTAAGGGACTAACACCACCTACCACGGGCAAATATACAGAATAGCTAGTGGTCGGAGTCTAAACTGGTACAGTATTTTGCAAAAGCACTTAGTTATAGGCATACCCTGGGACCCAGAAGTTTCTTGTAAGAGGGACCTTTGTTGTTGACTGAAGTTGTGTCTGACTCTTTGTGATCCCATGGCATGCCAGGTTCCTCCCTCCTCGACTCTCTCCCAGAGTATGCTCAAATTCATGTCCATCAGGGTGATCTAGCAGCTTCATTTATGATGTTTAAGAACTGTAAACTACCCAGTCTCTTATCAACGGTAGAATAAATGAATTATCTGTGATGTATTAATAGAATTAAATATTCTAGAGCAATGAAAATGGAAAATCTACTGCTAAATGCAGTAAGATGCATTCTCACAAAATTCACTAACATACTTTCTATAAAGTACATAGAAAAAAGAACTCCTACAAAATTTATATTAAGTTCAAAACTGGACAAAACTTTTATGGAAAAAAAATCCTTTATAGAGCATCAGAAATCAGGGGAATAACTAATTTGGGAAGAAGTATTCGTAACTGGGAGATACCTCAAGGAGGAATTTTGGCGTGCTAGTAATATTCAATTTGTTAAAGTTTTCTATATGCTTGTTCTACTTCCATAAAAAGTGTTTATAATAAATGATAATACATAACACTTATTGTAATTTCAAGAACATAGCAAGTCTAAACCAGAATTTCACTTGTATAGCAGAGTCACAGAGACGATATCTCTAACCTATAACGGCCCTAAACATAAACTGATCTTATAGCAGCCTTTGTCGTAGGCATTGGTATAGACATTTATGTTTTATAAAAAATGTTTTAGATGTTAGTCTTTAATAGGCAATTTATATACAATTGGATTTTGAGATTGAGGGGAAAAAATCTATTACTTTTGTTTCTTATATGAAGATTTGATATCTCGTTCACAGCTTAAATCATTATCTCACAAAGAATTATTAGACTGCCCAGTGGAATTACCAGTTAAAGAGACATAAAGAATATGTGTGTTACATTATTCTTAGCATGTCCTTTATGAGTTTTCACAGATGTCTTGAAATGTACATTAGGGACAATCACTTTGCCAGACATATAATTAATACTTTTCAAATCAAGAACCTATTGAAAGTTATACCTTCACTATTTTGAGCTTTTCTGATTAGGTATATGCTGTTATTTGTTGTAACTGATTTTATTTTTTTCCAAGAAAACTCAAACAGGTAAACTTTCTGGGTAAAAATCCTTGAATTTTCTTTAAGGACAGAGGATAAGGGAATAGTAACAATGTATTATAATGGCAAGAAGAATAAATGTGTGCTTTTCTTTTTGATTTCCTGGATTATGCATATTGATTAATATTTATAATAATGTTTTATAAGTCAATTTTATTATTATTATAATTATATGTGAAATTTCATCAAATATGAAATTATTATAAGTTACTGGTAAGTTAAGAATAAAAGCCCCCATACCAATGTTGTTCAAATTATTTAAATATTATCAAAATTTATAAATGAAGAAAAGAATTAGTAAACCAAAAGGATAAAATTTTAAAGTGCTTGACAGACAACTAAACCAAGGTTAATAAACTCTGTCCTTTTATCAAACAAGAAATGTTTCAAGACAATGTCTATATGATACCATTAATTCTTAAATCACTAGGAAATTACAAGTCCATATGCAAATAAACTCAGTTTTTTATAATGTGAGATAATTGTCATAAATTATGTACATAGAAATTATGCAAGGGTTTAGTGTACTGACATCACTGAAAAATCTAAAAAAAAATATGATTTAGATATTATGCTTTGATACCAAGGCAGAAATTCATGGCTTGGGTCATGGAAAGGCACTTAAAAAATAATTTTTTTTCCAACTACTACATAGCAAAACTATGATTGGGTAGAAAGTTATTTTTTTTCCATATTATGTAACTTATCAAAGATAATTTACTTTCATTCCCGTAAATCACGCAGTTAGAAGGAAACATTTGTATATACCATTGCTCCACTAGTGGGTTTCTATTAAAAAAAATAATATCTTAAAATGCAACGAGCAGTTAAAAAATCTTGGGTCTGCTATAATTTTCAATACTGTCATCTCCGTGAATTAGACTTCAATCTCTTAAAAAACTGTAATACACATCAATCTAGAAGTTACCTGTCCTGATGAAATTTTGGTACTTCTTTTTATAGGTCACTTTCTTAATACCCTTAAAAATGACTGTGCTAGGTGCTCAGTCACGTCTGACTCTTTGCGACCCTGTGGACTGTATAGCTCTACAGCTTGCCAAGCTCCTCTGTCCATGGAATTTTCCAGGCAAGATACTGGAGTAGGTGTTCATTTCCTTCTCCATTTAATTAATCATTAAAAATGAGTAATATATTCAATTAACATATTTTGAAGCTTGTTTTTAAAAACAATTTTCAAATTAAAAAAATTAGAATCTGATCAATTCAAATAATTCTCATGAATTTCTATATGAAAATATATTCTTGGGACACAAAAAATTTGACCGGATTACCAACATTAAAACTGGGGCATCATTCACAACAAATTCCCAGTGGAAGCTTAATGAATAATTATTTTTCTGCTGCTTTCTTAATTTTTTTAATCTGTTCTAAATACAGACACAATCAGTTACCCCTTGCCTGAAATTCTTTACTATTGTGAAATGAAGGTGTGACTTTTTATCCTGAAATTTACTGGTAGGAAAGTAAAAGACCATAATGTTGCAGATGAAATATATGGATCAGATACCCTCAGACGAGTCAAGAAAAAGTGTGAAAAGTTGGCTCTGCTTGCTGTGGTATTAAATGAATGGGACATGTATATTTTCTTTTTTAAAATGTTTTTGATGATATTTGTTTAATTTGCGGATTTTCCAGGGGCTTAGTGGTAAAGAATCGCCTGCCAATGCAGGAGATGCAGGAGACTTGGGTTCAGTCCCTGGGTCGGGAAGATCCCCTGGAGAAGGAAATGGCAGCCCACTCCAGTATTCTTGCCTGGAGAATCCCATGGACAGAGTAGCTTGGCAGGCTACAGTCCACGGGGTCGCAAAAAGTCAGACAGGATCTAGCGACTGAGCACAGCACTGCAGCACATTTGCTCACTTTCTAGGTTCAAGTCAATGATGTCAATGAATTAAAGATTTTAAAGATTCTATTTAGATAGATATGAATTTTTAAAAATGTAGCCACAATATATTACCTGATTTAAAAATTACTATTTCCTTAATACTATCACAAAATATACAGATTAAACCATAATTTGACTTACTATGGATACAAATGAGATCAATATTCCCCAGTTTTCTTCTAAGTGTTTATTGTGAATAATTCATATTTATTTAATTATATTTTCCCATAATACCTCTTTTTCGACTTGCAATTTTTTTATTGAAAAAAAAAAGAATTGTTCAGTGGAATATCACAAAGTTTGGATTTTTCTGACTGCAGTGTCATTTATTGAACATATTTCTTCACAGTTTATATCGCCTGAAAACTGACAGGTAAATCTTGAGGCTTGAGTTTACTTCAGGTGAGAGACTTCATAATTTTTTTCATTCAACATCAGCTAAGAGTTTAGAAAATTTATTGTTGGCAATTAAGCCTACATTGTCCTTATTCCCAGAGTGTTGTTACTCTGAGTGGTGATGAGGTTTCTTCTCGACGAGAATCAATGTAAAACATCCTGTGGCAGAAAATATGAGGACGATACAAAGCATCATCTCTCTGGGGTTCCTGTTTGGATTGGATTTATAAGGTAACAGTATACCTCTGTATTTCACTGGGGAGACATAAGCAGAGTCTTTAATTCTAATGAGTCCTGCTGAATACTTAGCAGGGCTAAGCTACTTTCTATGTGATCTACTTATTTTCTGGAGAGAAAGTTTGTTTTATCTTGTCCTGTAGTGAGCTTTTGGGAATTAATGACAAAGTTTTGTCAACTTAGTAGAAAGGAGTACTGAGCATTTGTGCTTTAATTCTCCAAATATTAGATGTGGCTTAGTGGTAAAGAATCTGCCTGTCAGTGCAGGAGATACGGGTTTGATCTCCGGGTCGGGACGATCCCCTGGAGAAGGAAATGGCAACCCACTCTAGTATTCTTGCCTGGGAAAACCCGTGACAGAGGTGCCTAGCAAGCTACAGTCCATGGGGTTGCAAAAGAGCCGGGCACAGTTCAGCAGCTAAACAACAAACACCTCTGGGCCAGGCACTGTTTTAGAAAATGAGGGTATAAATATTAGTGAAAACAGATACGTTTTCTCTTTTTATAGCACTATGATGATATGAGGAATATAGATAATAACTAAATAATTTTCCTAGTTAATATACCATTACTAATTGAAAGTGCTCTGAGGGGAAAGAACATTATTTAACATCATTAAAACAAAGGAACCACATTTCAAGATGTACCAAGAAATAATGAAGGCAGTCCAGAACCAGGCGCATTTGGGAGGTGATTAGTATCCACCGGTACTGTTCATGGATTTCTCCTGGCAAAAATACTGGAGTGAGTTGCTATCTCCTCATCTGGTGGAGGCAAAAGGAGAAGGGGGTGGCAGAGGATGAGATGGTTAAATACTATCACTGACTCGATAGACATGAATTTGAGCAAACTCTGAGAGATAGTGGGGGACAGTGGAACCTTGTGTGCTACAGTCCATGGGGTCGCAGAGTCGGTCACAACTTGACGACTGAGTAACAAGTAGCCACCAGGATAATTTGTGGAACATAAAACAATATTTCTCAGTTTCAATCCCGGATATTCATTAAGGAAGGAAACTCAATTCCTGAAAACGTTTCTGAAAATCTTTGAGATATCATCCTCACACTTTTTAAAACTAGACATTGAATACAAGGTTTATCCCTGAAAGGAAGAGAGAGATAAGAGATATAATTTCTAACTCACAACTGCTTGTAAATCACAGGCCTTCTCATCCCTCTTGTTTGCCCATATGGTCCACATGGAAAATATTGGGTAAGCAAAGAACTATATCTGGTCACAGAGTTCTGACTTCTGGATAGGTCCAAACATAATTTTCACTGCTGTTTGTAATTCAAACTAAATAGTGTAGTGAGTATATCAACTACATCAATACTAGGCTAACTAAGTTGCTTTGTCTAGAAATAGAGACATTTCTCATAGGCCACATGTAAAGCAACCATAAATAACCATGTGAAAAAATATGAACGCAAGCTGAACAGCTTTAGAAATACAATATCCCCTACATCATGAACTATTTCTCTACTTTGGCAGTTCTTTGTGTGAGAGAGGCACCAAGACACTTTAATATACAGAAACCACAACTTTTTTTGTAATAAATGGGAAACAGAAGAATTGAAAAACAGAATATAGGAAATAATTTATGAAGAAAAAGATAGAAAACAAAAGAACAATTTTTTACTTATAAAATTTTGCAGTCTGATACCTGTCTTGCTCATAGGAACCATTTTTCAGAGAAGATAAGTGGTGACAGATGCGGCTTTGTTATGGAAAGAATGGAATGTCAAGCAGCTGAGCAAGTACACTTCTTAAAGAAATTAATCCTGTCTTCCTAATTGGACTCTTTTTGTCTCCCCTTTCCTCCTTAAATTTCTAACTGGCATTTTCAGTAAATGATAACAATCTTGATGGCATCTAATGGTCTTAGTGATATTACATTCCCAATTCTTTCTGTTGGTGGTGTTTATAAACACCTTTATAGTACAAGTGCCCAAGGTGCAATAATTCATTTGAAAGGATGGCTATTTATTTATGATATGTTATCATTTCCATATATATTCTCCTTTCTATTACTATATATTTTCTTTCTTGTTATACTTTTTTCAAAGGAGAAATAGGTGAAGTGAAAGTTGCTCAGTCATGTCCGACTCTTAGTGACCCCATGGACTATACAGCCAATGGAATTTTCCAGGTCAGAATACTGGAGTGGGTAGCCTTTCCCTTCTCCAGGCAATCGAACTCAGGTCTCCTGCACTGCAGGTGGATTCTTTACCAGATGAGCCACAAAGGAAGCCCAGAAATAGGTTAGACAATGATAATACTAGTAATTCTATTTTATAGGAGACAAAAATACCATTTTTATATGTTATATATTTAACCATGACATTTGAGATTCCTGTAGCATGAGGATAACATCTTTTAGTGGGGAGGGGCAGTTTTGCATTTCTACTAGGTAGAATTTTATACCAAATCCTTTTTTTTTAAATCCATAATAAACAACAGAACAATCAATGACAGAATACCAAATTAAAGGCCCTCTGTGTGTGTTAAGTCGCTTTAGTCGCATCCAGCTCTTTGCGACCCCATGGACCGTAGCCCGCCAGGCTCTTCGGTCCATGGGGTTCTCCAGATAAGAATCCTGGAGTGGGCTGCATGCCCTCTTCCAGGGATCTTCCTGACTCACGGACTGAATCTGCCTCTTTAACACCTCCTGTGCTGTCGAGTGGATGCTTCACCACTGCTGCCACCTGGGAAGCCCAAAGGCCCTCTGGGACCTTTTTTTACCTTCCTAAAGACCCTCTGTGGAAGATATATAAAGGGTGGAAATTATATATATATATATGTATGTATATATATATATATATGTATGTATGTATATATATATATATATATGTATATGTATATGTATATGTATAATACCTTTCCTATTGCCATATGTATTGGGTTGGCCAAAAAGTTTGAGTTTTTCCATAAAATGTTAAGGAAAATCTCACACAAAATTTTGGTCAACCCGTATTTTGGTCACCACACCATGAGGACTCTCGCAGTGACAGTAGGGCCTTGGGGCTATCCCTGGGTGGTGATGGTGATGGAGCGAGGAGCAAGGGGGTGATTTATACTGTGGGAGCCTCGTGAGCTGCTCAAGGAGAGACTGTGATTCCAGTGATACTTCCCTGGTCTTGAACGACCATTTTCACATTCCAATGAAACAGCTCCTCACCGCTGTGTGGCGTTGCCTGGCTGTGCACGTGTAGTCTTTCACCTGGGATTTTCTATTTTCCTGTCCATCGTCTTCTTACATCATGGTTAAGCTCCTCAAGGAATTCTAGATCCGTGCTGTCCAAGAGAAATATTATTCATGATCCATACATAATTTACAGTTTTCTAGTAACTATATTAACGAAAGTAAAAATGAGTAAATTTTAATGTCTCTAAACTAAGATATTAAATATTATTTCACACACATCTGGAGAAGGCAATGGAACCCCACTCCAGTACTCTTGCCTGGAAAATCCCATGGACGGAGGAGCCTGGTAGGCTACCGTCCATGGTGTCGCTAAGAGTTGGACATGACTGAGCAACTTCACTTTTACTTTTCACTTCCATGCATTGGAGAAGGAAATGGCAACCCACTCCAGTGTTCTTGCCTGGAGAATCCCGGGGGGGGGGGGGGGGAGCCTGGTGGGCTGCCGTCTATGGGGTTGCACAGAGTTGGACACGACTGGAGCGACTTAGCAGCAGCAGCAGCAGCACAAGGCAAGACACAATGGAACCTTCTCATTTCAATGGAGTTTATTCTCAGAAAGGACTGTAAAAAACACTTTAAAAATACTTTTAATATTGGAGTGGGTCGCCATTTCCCTTTCCAGGAGACCACATTTTGTCAGAACTCTTCACTATGACTCTTCATCTTGGATGACCCTGCATGGCATGACTTGCAGCTGCACTGAGTTATGCAAGCTCCTTTGCCCCAACAAGACTGTGATCCATGAAGAAACACATGTGCACAATGGCTACCATATTCGAGAGCACAGCTCGAATTATTCCTCCTTCATGTAGCCACAGGCCTACGTCAAGCAATCATGCTCTTTATCAAGGATACCCCTCCATTTTTACACACTGAGAAATCTATTAATAAGACAACCAAGTCAAATCCTTAGAAAGCCAAATATCACCTTTTCTTTTAAAGTTCATCTGATCTGGACACAATTGACATGAGTCTCTACAACCCAGTTCATAAACAGAGCATATGAAATTTAATTCTCAGTCTCCTTGCATCCCACACCTAGACATCAGGTTTGTACATTATTTCCTCTTCAAACTCTCAGGTATCTGTTTGTTGACCAAGCCCTTCAGTTCAGTTCAGTCGCTCAGTCGTGTCCGACTCTGTGACCCCGTGAATCGCAGCACACCATGCCTCCCTGTCCATCACCAACTCCCAGCGTTTACCCAAACTCATGTCCATCGAGTTGGTGATGCCATCCAGCCATCTCATCCTCTGTAGTCCACTCCTCCTCCTGCCCCCAATCCCTCCCAGCATCAGAGTCTTTTCCAATAAGTCAACTCTTCACATGAGGTGGCCAAAGTATTGGAGTTTCAGTTTCAGCATCAGTCCTTTCAATGAAAACCAAGGACTGATCTCCTTTAGGATGGACTGGCTGGATCTCCTTGCAGTCCAAGGGACTCTCAAGAGTCTTCTTCAACACCACGGTTCAAAAGCATCAATTCTTCAGTGCTCAGCTTTCTTCACAGTCCAAGTCTCACATCCATACACGACCACTGGAAAAGACATAGCCTTGACTAGACTGACCTTGTTGGCAAAGTAATGTCTCTGCTTTTTAATATGCTGTCTAGGTTGGTCATGACTTTCCTTCCAAGGAGTAAGCCCTTAAGATGCTCTTAATATAAATTAGGCAGAAATAGGAAGCAAAAGAGAATTCAAAACTCAAGAGAAGTTGGGAATCATATACGCCATATATCATGTTCCTAGGAAATTAGTATGTTCATAGTAAAAGCCAAAAGCAAGGCTATTAGCTTGTTATATTTGTTCAGATAGAGCTATATTCTAATTCTGCCTCTATCATCTGTTTGCATGTATGCTAAGTCACTTCATTCATGTCCAAATGTTTCTGACCCTATGGACTGTGGCCCTCCAGGCTCCTCTGTCCATGGGATTCTCTAGGCCAGGATACTGGAGTGGGTTGTCATTTCCTACCATAGGAAATCTTCCCAACCCAGGGAGCGAACCCACATCTCTCATGTCTTCTGCATTGGCAGGTGGGTTCTTTACCACCAGCACTGCCTGGGAAATCCTAGAATATTAGAGCTGGTTACCATGCCCTTCTCCAGGGGATTTTCTTGACCCAGGTTTCAAACCCAGGTCTCCCACATTGCAGGCAGATTCTTTATCATTTGAACTACTTGGGACCTAAAATTTTCACTATAGGAACATTTTTTTGCTATAATATAGGAACAATAATATTAATAGTCCTTGATATTAAGAATTACAATTGCAACCATACCTTTAATACTTGCACTGGATCAGATACTTTGCTAAGGTTTTCACATTCATTATTTATTAAATAAAGGGAATATATCTCACCAAATGTGGTAATACATGTACTATTTCTATCTTATATTTGCTTATGAATATAGTCAGTATAATACATTAACTATTATGATTATAATGATTTCTTTATTATTTCTCATCTATCTTAAATTTTCTTAATTGATGATAACATCCCTATTTTCATAATAGACAGAAAATCTGCAGTGACAAAACAATGTGCATTATATGAATCTCCAGGGTACAGTTTGTTTATTTCTTATCAACTTCTGATGCTCAGCTGCTCAATAGACAATGAATAAATTAACAAATTAATTAGTGAGCCAAAAAAGGGAGAATTTCTGAATTCAATACCCATGGTATAGCAAAGCAAGATTATATTAATTATGTTCTCTATTTCATTTAGAGAGCTGTATTTTACACAGCAGCCTCCCAAATTTCTCAAAGCAAACCAAAAGAGATGTATGTTGTACCACCAGTGGAACAAATTGAATGTTTATTTAAATGGAGGCACCAGATTCTTTGACAATGAGACCAATTTGATTCCTCTAACTGCTGACTCATTTGAAAAGACCCTGATATTGGGAAAGGTCGAAGGCAGGAGGAGAAGGCGACAACAGAGCATGAGATGGCTGGATGGCATCACCGACTCAATGGACTCTGGGAGTTGGTGATGGACAGGGAGGCCTGGCGTGCTGTGGTTCATGGGGTCGCAAAGAGTCAGACATGACTGAGCGACTGAACTGAACTGATTGCTCCTCTCCTTCCCCTTCCCACTAGTGACGAGGTCACAGACGTGCCACTTGGTTTGTTAAACAGCAGTGCACAGACAGTTGTGAATTCTCTGGATGCAGAACAGATTCATATAAAAGAGGGGCTGCTCTTTCTGAGATGTTAGATCTGGGAATTTACTGGATCTGCTCCCTTCTTTTTTTTTTTCAAAATCTTACAAAATATGAAGTTTTTGCTTCTACCATCAACATGTAAGTTATTAACAAACCATACCAAACCATTTGTATGCAAATGTTGAGGTAATGCCCTTTTGTGTACAAACTTCTAGTTTAAAAATGCTCATTTTGTAACAGCCAACAAAGTTAACTGGTAATGACATTGGCATTTTTGAGAAAATTAGATATTCATACATAAAAGAAACGAGACACCTATTTTACACTACTCAGAATTAAATAAAAATGTATTAAAGACTTAAATATAAGAGTAGACACTATAAAACTCCTAGAAGAAAATAGTTTTTAAAAAAAGGCTGGACAGGGCTCTTGGCAATGATGATTTGGATGTGACATGTAAAGGACAAATAACAAGAGCAAAAACACACTTGTAGGACCATGACTGAAACGCTTCTGCACAGCAGAAGAAACAACTAACAAAACGGAAAGGCAGCCTATGGAATGGGAAATGGTATTTGCAAACTATGTATCTGACCACAGGCTAATACCCAAAATATATAAAGAATTCATATAACTCAATAGCAAAAAATTTCCAAATAATCCAATTAAAAACTGAGCAGAGGATTTGAATGGACATTTTTCAAAAGAAGATATACGAAAGGCCACAGGTACTTGAAAAGATGTTAAATATCACTAATCATCAGAGAAATGGAGTGAAAGCACAAGATATTATCTCATACCTACTAAAATGGTTACCATTAAAAAAGAAAGGGATACCAAGTGCACCGTTACTGTGACTGCAAATTGGTATAGCTGCTAGGGAAAACAGTATGGAGGCTTCTCAAAAACTTAAAAATAGAACTGCTTATACAAGCCATCAACTTCAATCCATAAGATACATCCAACTAAGACAAACGCCTTAAGTCGAGGGGTATCTGCGCCCCTGTGCTCATTGCAGCACTATTTACAATAGCCAGGTGTAAAAACAATATGTGTCCAAATAAAGACGTAAGGATAGAGAAGTTGTGACACACATACAACAACGGGGTATTTTTCAGGAATTAAAAAGAAGGGAATCTGCCATTTGTGACAACATGAATGGAACTTGAGAGCATTATGCTAAGCAAAATAAATTAGACAGAAACACAAATTCTGAATGATTGCTCTTACACGTGGTATCCAAAAACAAAACAAAAAGCCCCACCAAACTCAAAAAAGATAAGGGCTTGTACCTATTAGAGGCGGTAGGTGGCGGGAGGAGGGAATGGCTGAAGGTGGTTGAAATGGTTGAAAAAGTACAAACTTCAGTTATAAGACAGGTAAATAGGAGGGGGTCACCAGGTAAAGAGTCCACTAGCAATGCAGGAGATGCAGTCCAACCCTTGGGCTGGGAAGGAGCCCACGGAGGAGCAAATGGCAACCCCTCTAGTATTCTTGCCTGAAAAATCCCATGGACAAAGGAGCCTGGTGGGATAGAATCTAAAGGGTGGCAGAGTCAGACAAGCCTGAGCCCCTGTGCACACGCAGGCACTAGGGATGCAATGCACACGCACAGTTAGCACTGCTGAATGACACATTTGAAAGCTATTAAGAGAGTAAATCATAAGAGTGGTCATCATAAAAACAAACTAACAAACAAACATTTTTTCCTCTTTTTTTGTATCTATATGAGATTATGGAGGTTAACCACTTATAGCCATTTTACAATACACTTAAAGTAAGATCATTATGCTGTGTACCTTAAACTTATATAGTTGTTTAGTTGATAGTCATGTCCAACTCTTTTGTGACCCCTGCATTGCAGCCCACCATGTTCCTCTGTCTATGGGATTTCCCAGGCAAGGACGTTGGAGTGGGTTGCCATTTCCGTCTCCGGGGGATCTTCTCAATTCAGGGACCAAACTCTTGTCTCCTGCATTGCAGATGGCCTCTTTACTAACTTGTATACCCGGTGGCTCAGAGGTTAAAGCGTCTGCCTCCAATGCGGGAGACCTGGGTTCGATCCCTGGGTCAGGAAGATCCCCTGGAGAAGGAAATGGCAACCCACTCCAGTATTCTTGCCTGGAGAATCCCATGGACGGAGGAGCCTGGTAGGCTACAGTCCACGGGGTCGCAAATAGTCGGACACGACTGAGCGACTTCTCCATAGTGCTATATGTCAATTTTATTGCAATAAATTTAGAAAAATTTAGGAGAAAAATAATCAGCATTTTGCATTAAATGCTATTTTGAGTAACAATCCATTTTCTTTACTTTTCTTGCCCTATTAAACTTTACTTAAATGGAAATATTTTTATGTAGCTACATTTCCTATTTATATGAACAGCAAATAATTGCTACTTTATATGTGATTGTATCCCTGGAGCAGGAAATGGCAAACTGCTGCAGCATTTTTGCCTGAAAAATTCCATGGACAGAAGTCTGGTTGGCTACAGCCCATGGAATCTCAAAGAGTCGGACACAACCGACACACTGAGCTCACATGTGATTCTATATCGGAGTTACATATCATTATTTTGCATCTAGGCTGTTTATTTAAAGAACTTCTACATTAAAAGAACAAAAAACTACAACACTAAAGGATGAAATTTTCATTGAAACGGCTCAGGAATTCCTGCTCTAAAAATTTTCAGGATGTTTCCAATGCCAGTATTAGAACATATGCTTATAACAAATAAAAGAGATATAATTCTTTACACCTGGGAGATATTTAAGATGAAATGTTTACTTAAAGAAAGAAATAAGATTCAATGTTTTTCCTCAAAGGAAAATTGATATAAAAATGTATCTCCTCTCTCCTTCCTCCTTCCTTCTTTCATTCCTTCTCCCCTTCCTTTCTTCTCTTTTTCTTTCCTTTCTTTCTTAGCAGAGGAATAAAGCTTCAAATATTGATATCATTGGAGTTCAAGAAATGAGATCCATTCTTTGGAGCCCTGAAGGATTAAAGATTATTGCCTGAGGGGACAAAGAGCTTGTCTCAGCAGACTCTATAACTACCTCAACTGAGGAAAAGGTGTGCACGGTCCTGCTACTGAGCTTTCTGTGAAGCTCTCTGATCATCACATCGTTGACAAGGTATCTCACATACGGGAACAAGAGCACAGATCCACAGACGCACTGCTCCGCCCTTCCATGCCCGGGGATTCAGCAAACACAGTCTGGATGATGCACAATACTTAATGGAAATAGCCAGAAAACAGACTTGATCGTGCAGTAAACTGACAGGAATCTTAGCCTGAACGTTTGAAAGACAAAGACATCATTAAAAAAGAAAAAAAGGAGAGGGAGAATCATCAAATTATCAAGAATTGTCAAGCCATCCTAGTTTCAGGACCTATACAGTTCAAAGTTGAGTTAGAGGACTCCAAGCCAGGAAGGTTTATAGACTTCTAATTTTGTCTTCAAGATATTTAAGTTTTTGCTTAAGCTCTTTTTAAAATGACAATTACAGGGAATCAAAAAAAAAAAAAGCAAATTAAAACCAAAAAAGCAAAATCTCTGCTTTGTTAAGCTTTATGCATTCTCAAAGAGTTATCTATAAAGTAGAAGAATCTTGCTGAATAAATGAAGGTTAAATCATCAACAGCAAGATCATTATTTTCTCATTTAAAAGATCTATAAAAGGACGCAGCACTGCCCTTGCTGTATTAATTTGTGAGCATAAATACTTGAAGGTAAATGCTTGGGATATGTATCTGGTCCAAAGCTAAAATAGTAAATGAAAGCTAACTTCTATTTCTTTGAATCTATTTTTCTCCTAGATTATAAAGCAGATCAAATTATGATTTGTAAGGAAAGGAACCTTTCCTACTATATTTATCATATTGTGTATAATACTGTACTATATTTAAATATCAAATCATATTTAACATCTGTGACAAAAGGTGTATCCATATATATAAATAAATAAGGGTTGTGTTACTAGGAGTTCCCCTCATTGGTTTCACTTTATGTTTATTATGAACGAAGTTTGGCATATGCATATAATTAAGTGAGATTCTTTACATATTTAGCACAACTAATACACAGCAAAGTACCTAGAAGTAAGAGATTTGTGCCTAACTTTTGATGAGAAATTTTAACATTCTGGGGCTCGTTGTTGTTCAGTCGCTCAGTCGTGTCCGACTCTTTGTGACCCCGTGGACGGCAGCATGCCAGTCCTCCCTGTCCTTCACTATCTCCTGGAGTTTGCTCAAACTCATGTCCATTGAGTCACTGATGCCATCCAACCATCTTACCTTCTGTAGTTCCCTTCTCCAGACTTTAATCTTTCCCAGCATCAGGATCCTTTTAATGAGTCGGCTCTTCCCATCAGGTGGCCCAATGTATTGGAGCTTCAGCTTCAGCACCAGACTGTCTAATGATTATTCAGGATTGATTTACTTTAGGATGGACTGGTTTGATCTCCTTGCCATCTAAGGGACTCTCAAGAGTCTTTGCCAACACCACAGTTCAAAAGCATCAATTCTTCATTGTTCAGTCTTCCTTATGGTCCAACTCTCACATCCATACATGACCACTGGAAAAAAACATAGCTTTGACCAGGCAGACCTTTGTTGGTAAAGTAATGTCTCTGCTTTTGAATATGCTGTCTAGGTTGGTCATGACTTTTTTTCCAAGGAGCAAGCATCTTTTAATTTTTTGGCTGGAGTCACCATCTGCAGTGATTTTAGAGCACGAGAGAATAAAATCTGTTACTGTTTCCATTGTTTCACCATCTATTTGCCATGAAATAATGGGACCTGATGCCATGATCTTCGTTTTATGAATGTTGAGCTTTAAATCAACTTTTTCCACTCTCGTGTTTCACTTTCATCAAGAGGCTCTTTAGTTCTTCTTTGCTTTCTGCCATTAGGTGAAACCTCTGCGTCTCTGAGGTTATTGATATTTCTCCCTGAAATCTTGATTCCAGCTTGTGCTTCTTCCAGCCCAGCGTTTCTCATGATGTACTCTGCATATAAGTTAAATAAGTAGGGTGACAATATACAGCCTTGACAAACTCCTTTCCCTATTTGGAACCAGTCTGTTGTTCCATGTCCAGTTCTAACTGTTGCTTCCTGACCTGCATGCAGGTTTCTCAAGAGGCAGGCCAGGTGGTCTGGTATTCCCATCTCTTGAAGAATTTTCCACAGTTTTTGTGATCCACACAATAAACAACCTTAGCATAGTCACTAAAGCAGAAGAAGTTTTTCTGGAACTCTCTTGCTTTTTCTATGATCCAGCATATGTTGGCAATTGGATCTCTTGTTCCTCTGCCTTTTCTAAAACCAGCTTGAACATCTCGAATTTCTTGGTTCAAGTACTGTTGAAGCTATCTTGGAGAATTTTGAGCACTACTCTGCTAGCATGTGAAATGAGTGCAATTGTGTGGTAGTTTGAACATTCTCTGGAATTGCCTTTCTTTGGAATTGAAATGAAACTTTATCTTTTCCCATCATGTGGCCACTGCTGAGTTTTCCAAATTTGCTGGCATATTGAATGCAGCACTTTAACACTTTTAGGATTTGAAATAGCTCGGCTGCAATTCCATTACCTCTACTAGCTTTGTTTGTAGTGATGCTTTCGAAGGCCCATTTGACTTCACACTCCAAGATGTCTGGCTGTATATGAGTGATCACACCATTGTGGTTATCTAGGTCGTGAAGATCTTTTTTTATAGTTCTTCTGTGTATTCTTCTCACCTCTTCTTAATATCCTCTGCTTCTGTTAGGTCCCTATCATTTCTGTCCTTTGTTGTGCCCATCTTAGCATGAAATTTCCCCTTGGTATCTCTAATTTTCTTGAAGAGATCTCTAGTCTTTCCCATTCTATTGTTTTCCTCAATTTCTTTGCATTGATCACTGAGGAAGGCTTTCTTATCTTTCCTTGCTATTCTTTGGAACTCTGCATACAGATGAGTATATCCTTCCATTTGTCCTTCGTCTTTCACTTCTTTTTTTCTCGGCAATTTTGTTATGCCTCCTGAGACAATCATTTTGCCTTTCTTTTTTTCGGGGAGGGTTTTGATCACCATCTCCTGTACAATGTCATGAGCTTCTGTCCATAGTTCTTCAGGCTCTGTATCAGATCTAATCCCTTGAATCTGTTTGTCACCTACACTGTATTTTCATAAGGGATTTAATTTAGGTCTTACCTGAATGCTCCAGGAGTTGGTGATGGACAGGGAAGCCTGGCGTGCTGCAGTCCATAGGGTTGCAGAGTCAGACACGACTTGAGTGACTGAAGTGAACTGAACTGAATGCTTTAGTGTCTTTTCCTACTTCAATGTAGCCTGAATTTTTGCAATGAGTTCATGATCTGAGCCATAGTCAGTTCCTGGTCTTGTTTTTGCTGACTGCATAGAGTTTCTCCATCTTTGACTGTAAAGAATGGCCTTAATGGCCTTAATGTCCTTATTTGTAAAATCATTTTTTGAAAAAAAAAATAGGTTAGAGCTAGTTGTTCAAGGTGTTATAATTTTTTTCTGGACAGGGCACAGAGACACATGCTTAAGAATCTATATTATTCTTTCCTTTTCTATATAAAATAGCTTATTAACTGATTTACTTATTTTCTTGATCCTTAAAGATGTATTATTAAAGAAATATAGAGTCAGTTTTTAATTATTTTTTTCTCCAGCTTTTGCTTCGAGGAGCTTTCTTGTTTTATACATAAGAAGGTATGAAGTATTTCTCTGAAACTGCATGAAGAATAAGAATAAATAAAAACTATAAACCAGTTTTGTACCAGGTTTCAACAATAAAGAAATGCCTTTGGTTCTTTATATTACCTTTTGGACTATACACATGATTATAATTGACTGATCTAGTTACCTTTAATTCCAGTTTATCCCCATTTGATTCTAAGCAATTATCTGTCTAGATGAAGTAAGGAAATAAATCATCTGCATTTTATATGAGGTGTTGACATTTATTGACTTAATGTTCTCTTAAATACTTTCAGGGAAACAGTTTTTAAATTATAATAATAAGTGGACAGAAATTAATGGACCTAACAAGAGTAACATGTTGCCGTATAATTCACTGTCAAAATTTTGTGAGTGAATTTTATTTTCACCCTTTTTAGTAAGAGAAAATTATGGCTCATAGGCTATGTAGCTGTCCTTTGTAACTTGCACTGCTCCTTTCCCACGAGCAGTGAGAGGATACTGCACTATTGGTGAAGTGAAAGTCCCTCAGTCGTGTCCGACTCTTTGCGATACTATAGACTATACACCCTATGGGATTCTCCAGGCCAGAATACTGGAGTGGGGAGCCTTTACCTTCTTCAGGGGATCTTCCCAACCCAGTGGTCGAACCCAGGTCTCCCGCATTGCAGGTGGATTCTTTAGCAGCTGAGCCACCAATGAAAAACATAATTACTCCTTTTAGACACTGACATGTATTATGTTTCCTGCTTTCACAAGACTAAAAGTCCTTCAAAACAAAACCTTTGAAAAAAATATTGTACTCTAAATAATTCAGGAAGAAATAGATAATCTATTATGAATATAATAAATGATTAACAGACACTTCTGTATTAATATTTAATACAAAAATGTGTTACAGTGTAACAAGCACTATCAGTTCAGTTCAGTCGCTCAGTCTTGGCCGACTCTTTGCGACCCCAAAAATCGCAGCGTGCCAGGTCTCCCTGTCCATCACCAACTCCCGGAGTTCACTCAAACCCATGTCCACTGAGTCGGTGATGCCATCCAGCCATCTCATCCTCTGCCATCCCCTTCTCCTCCTACCCCCAATCCCTCCCAGCATCAGAATCTTTTCCAATGAGCCAACTCTTCGCATGAGGTGGCCAAAGTACTGGAGTTTCAGCTTTAGCATCACTCCTTCCAAAGAAGACCCAGCGCTGATCTCCTTTAGAATGGACTGGTTGGATCTCCTTGCAGTCCAACTTTACTAAACATTGTATATAAAAACATGAAGCATAAATAATTCAGACTACCTTTCTTATAATCTCCAAGAAAGCTGTGAGTACGTATTAAATGTGTCTTTCTATAAATACATAATCAGCCATCTTTCACCTTGTAATTCCTTTCATGTTCTTTACCTTGTGCTCTGTCAGTTTTACCCAATCCTTTATCTATCCTCTTGATTTTTTGGCTTGTTTTCATCTTTAAAACAACATGAATTACAGCTTCTCTTTTTCATATGCAAATAAATTATATTTCAAAATTGTTATACTTTATCAGGTTTGATTGTTGGCTCAGTGGTAAAGAATCCACCTGCCAGTGCAGGGGATGTGAGTTCAATCCCAGAGTCAGAAAGATCCTCTGGAGAGGGAAATGGCAATCCAGTTCAGTATTCTTGCCTGGGAAATCTCATGGACAGAGGAGCCCTAGAGGGCTACAATTCATGGGATTGCAAAAGAGCTGGACATGACTTACTGACTAAACAACAGACAACATAGATACATGCAAGGTAAGTATAAAATTAGAATATACCACTTATCCCATATCAGTTTCATATTTAACCATCTTTAATAAAATCAGCAGATGACACCACCCTTATGGCAGACAGTGAAGAGGAACTAAAAAGCCTCTTGATGAAAGTGAAAGAGAAGAGTGAAAAAGTTGGCTTAAAGCTCAACATTCAGAAAACGAAGATCATGGCATCTGGTCCCATCACTTCATGGGAAATAGATGGGGAAACAGTGGAAACAGTGTCAGAATTTATTTTTGGGGCTCCAAAATCACTGCAGATGGTGATTGCAGCCATGAAATTAAAAGGCGCTTACTCCTTGGAAGAAAAGTTATGACCAACCTAGATAGCATATTCAAAAGCAGAGACATTACTTTGCCAATAAAGGTCTGTCTAGTCAAGGCTATGGTTTTTCCTGTGGTCATGTATGGATATGAGAGTTGGACTGTGAAGAAAGCTGAGTGTCGAAGAACTGATGCTTTTGAACTGTGGTGTTGGAGAAGACTCTTGAGAGTCCTTTGGACTGTAAGGAGATCCAATCAGTCCATTCTAAAGGAGATCAGGCCTGGGTGTTCTTTGGAAGGAATGATGCTAAAGCTGAAAGTCCAGTACTCTGGCCACCTCACGTGAAGAGTTGACTCACTGGAAAAGACTTTGATGCTGGGAGGGATTGGGGGCAGGATGAGAAGGGGAATACAGAGGATGAGATGGCTGGATGGCATCACCGACTCGATGGACTTGAGTTTGAGTGAACTCCGGGAGTTGGTGATGGACAGGGAGGCCTGGCATGCTGCTATTCATGGGGTCACAAAGAGTTGGACATGACTGAGCGACTGAACTGAACTGAACTGAAAAAAGTTAGGATTTTTCTAACATTAATAGCAATAAAAATTTTGTTGTCAATAAAGATTAGGTTAAGGGAGCAATAGATAGATCATAACAAGTTCACTCAAAAAAAAAAAAAAACAAAACAAAGAAAAAGAGAAGTGAGCTGCTTTTGCCTTAATAGGAAATATAGAGATGGTGAAAAGAGTTCAAGTGTCAAAATTTTACCTTAGGTTGAATTCTTGCCTTATTTGAAATCATAGTGAAGGGCTGTCTCCTTTTAGACACCTGTGTTTAACCATACTGTTTTCTGATACAAACTATTTTTCTTCTGTTACAAGTGTCTATGCTACATTGTTAAATCTGAAGTCTGGGGTCAAAGAAGACAGTATCACTTCATGATTCAGACACAGTACAAGAGGCGTTCTCCCATACCCCTCTGATGCCTGAAGTGCTCTTGTGAGTTTCCAGAGCTTAGCCTTCCAAAGAAGGGAAGGCTAAAGTGAATCTCAGACATGGGTTAAAGCAACTTTTAGATTCTCACTATTGTGGAAAATAAACCCCCCATCTTGAAATTTTACTTCAGATTGATTAGGCAAATAAATGATGCTTGAAAAAGCTGTTCCACTTCAAAATCTTTGGCTTTTGCACACTGTTCTCAGTTTGATTTTTGAAAAAAACCTCTCTTCTCTGCCAATTGTGCTACCCCCAATGGTCTTTTGGCATTATCTGTTGGGTTACTGTATGATCTCAGTGTACATGAGATGCAAGCAGCTGAAAAACGTACTTTATATTAAAGATATACTCAAGTTTTTAAATGGAGAAACAAAAGAAACCTTAATGGAAGTGTGGAAATCAATCCAAAGAAACTACAAAATTGACTTAGCTTGGCAGGTTTAGACTTATTAAGCTAAACGGACTATTCAGTTGGATAGTGAAGTTCAGGAAATACAATTATTGTTCTGTTACATTGGTGACTCTTGAGATTTGGCCTCTGAGGTTGTTTCAGGACAAATCTTTTACAAAACATCTATGTAAAACTCTCTCTTTACCCTTCCGGTGTGTCGGTCACGATATTTAGCCAGTTACTATTGATGTTTACCAAATATTATTTTGGTAATTTTAAGAATTTAAAGTCTCATATATCCATGGTACACTCATTTAAAGCCCCAGCACCTCTCACCAGGATTGTTTGCATTCTTGATTAATCCCTGGAGCATATAGGATAACTCGTCCTAACTAGATGTATGAGGAAGTGGAGAATCTACAGCAAGACTGAAGCCCTACGGTTATTCTAAGAAAAGCACCCACCCCTTCAGTCTCACTTTTTTTTTCTATTATGCGTATTACTAGTCACTAAAAATCAAGTGATACTTTTCTATCACTTGATTTGGTAAAAAGGCTTTACTGTTTTCAGCTTATAAGACCCATTTTCTTAAGCTAACATGTTTCATAAATCATCAGACAATAAGAATGTTAGTGGCTCTATGAAAGATATATTTGGGAAGGCCTTTCTAAAACATTCAAATAAAATTTTATATTATTTAATTTATAATTTGAACTTATAGGTCATACAATTTTAACATGATTATACTTAGCATATGTAGTGAGATAAGTTTGATACTTTGCAATAGAAAATTTGTGGTGACTGAGGGTTTTCTGTTCAATGATAGTCAGCATTGGAGAAGCAATTATTGTATGCTGAAAGCAACCATATAACCTCATGATTACACCCATATGAATGCCTTTAGAGTTTACTCAGATGAGTACACAGCAAGATGACAAAAAACCATTCAAGCAATAGACACAGACTCCACGCTTCTGAGTTAGTGCACTGTGAGTAATACAAAGCTAAAAGAGACCTAAGATATAGGAGTTTAAAGTCGTAAGATATAGAACTTCAGTGCACTAGATTTTTCATGTCACTTCCAAGGGCTCACAGAGTACCTGTAATTCAGATTATACATCACTAGCTTATATGGAGACTGTTAAGAAAAATCTTGGGTTACCACAAAACATTTTAGCTGGGCCAAGAGCATTATGAGGACAGGCATTTTAAAAAGAGAGAGAAAGAAAGAGCTGCTCTTGTTGAACACCTCATCAAAAACCCCAAGTCAGGACTGCTTTACCTTTCTGAATCATCCTGTAAATCTGATTATTTTATAAGGGGGATCAAGTGAAGAGAAATGACAGAAAATTCACGTTCAGGCTTTGAATAACTGCAGTTCAGATAAACGCTGAGCCTTCATGAGAAATGAGTATCTTGTAGAGTCAGAGTGGCAAGTAATGGATACAAACTCATGATAAGTCATTCAGCAGAGGCTTGACACAAACAAGGAATCTGTGACCACTGAAGTGGGTGCAAGCAACAGAAACTAGAAAACATACAACAATTGAAAAGATGACTTTGGTGGATTTTGTGAAAGATAGCATCCTTTGCTGCGTAGCTCTGCTGAAATGTCATCAGTTCAGAACTTTACCTGTTCGATGTCTAGGAGGACCTGTGACTCATGCTACTTCTTCCCTTTTCCCATTTGCTATTCAGGGTCCTGGCTGGATTCCTGGAACACAGGGGACATTTAGAAAATGGGTTAATCAAGTATAATAAATCAAAGTATTCCATATATTATGCAATTAGTGGCTACTTGGTTATTTTCCATAATGAAAAATAGTATAAATAATCTGAGTTTCTCAGTCTTTTTCTACCAAACACTCTTTTCATATCCAATTCAAGACATAAATAACTAGTAGTTATCTCTCTTGCAATTGGTATTTCAAATGCCCATTTGTATTTCTCTTCAAATTCCTTCCCAGGAAATATTTAATGAGTGCTTGTTAATTATGTCTGTGTTCAAAGATGGGATGTATCATTTGTAAGAAAGATCAAGTTTTGGCCTTTCATGGAGCATCTATTTTAATGAAAGAAAAAGACATGTGACGCAAAATTACATAATACAATTTATCAGATAAATAAAATGGGAAGTGAGAATAAAGAATAATAGAGGTGATTTTTAGATAGAGTTAATCAAGGAAGGCCTCTGTGCAAAACTAGCATCTATGATACACAATTTCAGGAAAATAAAAGGCAAATATGATGATTTCATGGAATGAAGAGTTTTGTGAAGCAGAGGATTAGAAAGAAGTCCACTGAGGGTGGGGCTTATGAGTGAATGGGAGACTGACAAGCAAGAACCAGATGTTCCGTGGTTGTGGAGATGCTTGGATTTTATTTTGATTGTGACAAAAGCCACCAAAAGTTTTGAAAAGAAAGTGATCTGATCTAATTTAGGCACTAAAATGATCATACTGACTGCTCTGTGGGAAAGAGGTAAGAAAATGGAATACAGCAAGAAGAGTCTATTGCAGCCTATGGTGGCTAAAGTGGGGTGATATTAATATAAAACTGGAGAGAACAGTTTGGATTCAGCCTTTATTTTCAGGCAGGAACAATGTGACTTCCTATAGATGAGAATTAGGTATAAAGGAAAGGAAGGAGTCAGATATGACTCCTCATATTTTGGCTTAAAATAACCAGATGTTTTGATGGCCTCATTTATTCAAGTAGGGAAGAAAGGGAATTTGAATTTGAAGACACCATTTTTGCATTATTTTTCAACCTGGGTATCAAATGTACTGGCTTATGCATTTAGAATTCTTTACGAGAGTAAATTAAGTTGTCCTTTTAGTTGGTAAACTAACTCTCAGTATGATAACATATATCAACAATCCTAAAAGCAAGTATCAGTAAACAAGGAAAAGGCTTTACTGAGAATTCTCTTCAGAAGTCATATAAGTGTTTTCAATATTATTATTATCCCTTTGTTAGGAAAGAAAATATTTTACCAAATATTTTACCAAGAATTTTACCAAAATCTTGCCTTCTTTATCCACATACACTCCCACTGGACTATTGTAATGTACCAAAAACCCCAAGGAAATACTGACAAATGAAAAGTTTAAGTATTTCATTCAAGGTGAAATAACAGTTCATTTAAACTTCCTATTGTTAAATATTATTACTAAAATAAGTGTTTTATCCAGTAGAATAAGGATATCTTGGTTTTCCCAGGTGGTTCAGTAATAAGGAAACTGCCTGTCAATGCAGACATGGGTTCAATCTTTGGGTCAGGAAGATCCCCTGGAAAAGAAAATGGGAATTCATTCCAGTCTTCTTGCCTGGGAAATGCCATGGACAGAGGAGCCAGGTGGGCTATAGTCCACAGGGTGGCAAAAGAATCAGACACGGCTTAGCGACTAAACAACAACAACATAAGGACGTCTTAACTGACTAGACGTTCACAAATTTTATTTCCTTTGTCTTTTGAGGTAACTTCATTAACTGTTTTTGCTTTTTTTTTTTTTTTTTTTTGCATTTTACCCACCCAGCATTCATTCTCTTGGTTTAATTCAAATCATTTCAGTGTACTTTTATAGAATTCTGTATCTACTACATGGTTGGTCTTTAGATCAGGATATTTTCTTTTGTTCTTAACTGAAATGATAGATTTGTGCCATCAAACCAAATTGGAATTTTTCTTCTATTACTTTCCAGTAAGAATAGAGTTCAGAAAGGAAATAATACAGATGCTTTTATTCCAAGGACAGAGTCTTAATGAAATCTTAAGTGGTCCCTATGAGAGAAATATCTTTTCCTTCCCAAGTCTTATTTTTCAGCTGTTATTTATATTACATGTCCTTTCATATCCTTCAAATAACTGTCTTTTTTTTTTTCAAATCCAGTTATTCATATTTGGTTTATAAATTCTACAGACATAGAAATTTAGATATATGAGGCTTTCTTTTATCCAAAGAATTTTAGTATTGCCTTTTTTGAGGAAGTACAGAAGCTTGTGGAGTTTAAGTATGTTCACAAAATATCTGGAAATAGTAAATTACTACAAAATCATCTTGCAAAAAAAGTGGCAACTGAAGCACTATTGGTAATTGATTCATGCTAAAATAAAGCTGCTGTTGTGGTTCAGTCACTAAGTTGTGTCCAACTCTTTGTGACCCCATGGAATGCAGCACACCAGGCTCTTCTGTCCTTCATTATCTCCATGAACTTGCTCAAATTCATGTCCATTGAACTGGTGATGCTATCTATCTAACTCATCCTGTCAACCTCTTCTGTTGCCTTCAATCGTTCCTGGGATCAGGGTCTTTTCTGATGAGTCAGTTCTTTGCATCAGGTGACCAAAGTATTGGAGCCTCAGTTTCAACATCAGTTCTTCCAATGATTAATCAGTGTTTTGATTTCCTTTAGCATTGACTGGTCTGATCTCCTTGCAGTCAGAGGGACTCATGGGAGTCATCTTCAGCACCACAATTAGAAAGCATCGATTCTTTGGCACGCAGCCTTCTTTATGATACAACTCTCACATCTGTACATGACTGGTGGAAAAACCATAGCTTTGACTATACGTACTTTTGCTGGAGGGCTTCCCTGGTGGCTCAGAGGTTAAAGCGTCTGCCTCCAATGCGGGAGACCTGGGTTCGATCCCTGGGTCGGGAAGATCCCCTGGAGAAGGAAATGGCAACCTGCTCCAGTATTCTTGCCTGGAGAATCCCATGGACGGAGGAGCCTGGTAGGCTATAGTCCCCAGGGTCGCAAAGAGTCAGACATGACTGAGCGACTTCACCATCACCACTTCTGTTGGTAAAATAATGTCTCTGCTTGTTAATATGCTCTCTAGGTTTATCATAGCTTTTAAAAAATTCTTTCATTCAATTTCAAGACTGGAGTCGCCATCTGCAGTGAATTTTGAGCTTATGAAAATAAAATCTGTCACTGCTTCCAATTTTTCCCCCTTCTATTTGCCATGAAGTGATGGACCTGATGCCATGATCTTAGCTTTTTGAATGCTGACTTTCAAACCAGCTTTTTAACTGTCCTCTTTCACTCTCATCAAGAGGCTTTTAAATCCTCTTCACTTTCTTCCATTAGACTGGTATCATCTGCACCTTTGTGATTTTGATATTTCTCCTCGCAACCTTGATTCCAGCTTGTGATTCATCCAGCCCAGCATTTTGTACTCTGAATAGAAGTTTAATAAGCAGGGTGACAATATACAGCCCTACTGTACTCCTTTCCCAATTTTGAAGCAGTCCATTATTCCATGTCTGGTTCTAACTAATAGCTTCTTAACCCATATACAGGTTTCTCAGGAGACAGGTAAGGTGGCTGGTACTCCTATCTCTTTAAGAATTTCCCACAGTTTGTTGTGAGCCACACAGTCAAAGGCTTCCTAGCCTAGTCAAGGAAGCAGATGTTTTTCAGGAACTCTCTTTTATTGTCCATGTCCAACAAATGTTGACTATTTGATCTCTGGTTCCTCTGACTCATTGAAGCCTAGCTTATACATCTGGAAGTTCTTGTACTATTGTAGAAGAACTTCATGCCCTTTTGAAGCCTAGCTTGAGGTATCTTGAGCACAACCTTCCTAACATGTGAAATGAGTGCAGTTGTGTGGTACTTTGAACATTCTTTAACATTGCCTTTTATTGGGATTGAAATGAAAACTGACCTTTTCCAGTCCTGAGCCACTGTTGCATTTTCCAAATTTGCTGATATATTGAATGCAGCACTTTGATAGCATCACCTTTTAGGATTTTAAATACCTCAGCTGAATTCCATTACCTCCACTAGCTTTGTTAGCACTAATGCTTCCTAAGGAACACTTGACCTCACACTCCAAGATGTCTGGCTTGAGGTGGGTGACCACACTATTGTGATTATCTGGGTCATTAAGACCATCTTTATAGAGTTCTTCTGTGTGTTCTTGTCCCATCTGCTTTTAAAAATATTATTTTTAATTGGAGGATAATTACTTTACAATGTTGTGATGGATTTCTGCCATATGTCAACAAGAAATAACCACAGGTACACATGTTCCCTCACTTCTGAACCTCTGTCCTTATCTCCTCTCCATCTGCTTAATCTCTTCTGCTTCTGTTAGGTCTTTACGGGTTCTGTCCTTTATCCTGCCCATGTTTGCATGAAATGTTCCATGGGTATCTCTAATTTTCTTGAAGAGAGCGCTAGTCTTTCCCATTCTATTGTTTTCCTCTATTTCTTGCATTTTTCATGTAAGAAAGCCTTGTTTTCTCTCCTCCTCCTGCCAACAGAGGATGAAATGGTTGGATGGCATCACTAACTTGATGGACAGGAGTTTGAGCAATCTCCAGAAGCTGGTGATGGACAGGGAGGCCTGGCGTGCTGCAGATCATGGGGTCACAAAGATTTGGACACGACTGAGCAACTTAACTGAACTGTTCTCTCTCTTTGCTCTTCTCTGGAACTTTGCATTCAGTTGGGTATATCTTTCCTTTTCTCCCTTGCCTTTCACTTATCTTCTTTACTCAGCTATTTATAAAGCTTCCTCAGACAACCAATTTGCCATTTTGCATTTCTTTTTCTTTCGGATGATTTTGGTCACTGCCTTCTCTACAGTGTTACGGACCTTCATCCATAGTTCTTTAGGCACTCTCTCTACCAGATCGAATCGCTTGAATCTATTATTCATTGCCATGGTTTTTTACCTAAATCAAATACCTTATGATTATAGGCATTTGATTTAGGTCATATTTGAATGGTTTAGTGGTTTTCCCTACTTTATTTTCAATTTAAGCCTGAATTTTGCAAAAAGAAAACATAATCTGAGCCACAGGCAGTTTAGGTCTTGTTTTCACTGACTGTATAGAGCTTCTCCATCTTCAGCTGCTAAGAACATAATCAATCTGATTTCAGTATTGATGATTTGATGATGTCCATGTATAGAGTCTCTTGGGTTGTTGGAAAAGGGTATTTGCTATTACTTGTGTGTTCTCTTGACAAAACTCTGCTAGCCTTTATCCTGTTTCATTTTGTACTCCAAGACCAAACTTGACTGTTATTCCAGGTTCCTCTTGATTTCTTACTTTTGCATCCTATTCCCCTATGATGAAAGGGACACCATTTTGGTTTTGGTTTTATTTCAGGTAGATGTTGTCAGTTTTCAAAGAACCTATCAATTTCAGCTATTTGGCATCAGTGGTTTGGGAACAGACTTGTATTATTATGATGTTAAATGGTTTGCCTTTTAAACAAAGCAAGATCATGTTGAAACAAGTTAATTTATTATTGACACACTATGCAATAGTCAATTCTGATCACTTAAACTGTTTTTGATAAGATAAAAATAATAAATATAAAGACAAATTTGACTTCAAAAATTTCAAATAACTAGAACTTTCTGTTCAGTTGCTGAGTAGTGTTCAACTCTTTGCAACCCCATGGACTGCAGCATGCCAGGCCTCCCTGTCCATTACCATCTCCCAGAATTTGCTCAAATTCATGTTCATCAAGTTGGTGATGCCATCCAACCATCTCATCCTCTGTCATCCCCTTCACCCCCTGCTTTCAATCTTGCCCTGCATCAGGGTCTTTTCCAATGAGTCAGTTCTTTGGATCAGGTGGCCAAAGTATTGGAGTTTCAGCCTCAACATCACTCCCTCCAATGAACACTCAGGACTGATCTCCATTAGGATGGACTGGTTGGAACGCCTTGCAATCCAAGGGACTCTCAAGAGTCTTCTCCAACAAACACCACAGTTCAAAAGCATCAATTATTCGGTGTTCAGTCTTCTTTATAATCCAACTCTCACATCCATACATGAATACTGGAAAACCATAGCTTTGATTAGAAGGACCTTTGTTGGCAAAGTAATGTCTCTGCTTTTTAATATGCTGTCTAGGTTGGTCATAGTTTTTCTTTCAAGGAACAAGCATCTTTTAATTTCATAGCTGCAGTCACCATCTGCAGTGATTTTGGAGCCCAAGTAAATCAAGCCTCTCAGTGTTTCTATTGTTTCCCCATCTATTTGCTGTGGAGTGAGGGGACCAGATGCCATGATCTCAGTTATTCAAAAGTTGAGTTTTAAGCCAACTTTTTCACTCTCTTCTTTCACTTTCATTAAGAGGCTCTTTAGTTCTTCACTCTGCCTTTAAGTGTGGTGTCATCTGCATATCTGAGGTTATTGATATTCCTCCCAGAAATCTTGATTCCAGCTTGTGCTTCATTCAGCCCAGTATTTCTCATGATGTACTCTGCAGAGCAGTTAAATAAGCAGGGTTACAATATGCAAACTTGACGTACTCCTTTCCCAATTTGGAACCATTCCATTGTTCCATGTCCAGTTCAAACTGTTGCTTCTTGACCTGCAAACAGATTTTTCAGGATGCAGGTCAGGTGGTCTGCTATTCCTGTCTCTTTCAGAACTGTCCATGGTTTATTGTGATCCACACAGCTTTGGTGTAATCAATAAAGCAGAAGTAGATGTTTTGTTCTGGAATGCTCTCGCTTCTTCTATGATCCAACGGATGTTGGGAATTTGTTCTCTGGTTCCTCTGCCTTTTTTGAAACCAGCTTGAACATCTGGAAGTTCCCAGTTCACGTTCTGTTGAAGCCTGGCTTGGAGAATTTTGAGCATTACTTTGGTAGTGTGAGATGAATGCAGTTGTTTGGTAGTTTGAATATTCTTTGGCATTGCCGTACTTTGGGATTGGAATGAAAGCTGACCTTTTCCAGTCATGTGTCCACTGCTGAGTTTTCCAAACTAGAACTTTATAACATAACAAATTCGCTTACGGTTTTATTTTACATACTTCTAAAGTAGTACATCCCTTGGTAATGTGCCATTTTAACACTTCCATCAACTCAGGTAAATTGGGATGGTGCGGTCCTTCAGTGTGGGCTTCCCTGGTAACTCAGTGGTAAAGAATCCACCTGCAGTGCAGGAGCCGCAGGAGACGATGGTTCAGTCCCGGGTCAGGAAGATCCCCTGGAGGAGCGCATGGCAACTCACATCAGTATTCTTGCCTGAAGAATCCCCATGGACAGAGACACCTAGCAGGCTAGAGTCTATAGGATCGAGTCACAGAGAGTTAGACAAGACTGAAGCAACTGCACATATCACTCCCTTAGTGTAGTTCTTCATATTTACAAACATCTATTTTCCTATCAGTAAATTTCCAAATAAAGCTCTGATAAATTCTGGAGCCTGTACAGAGCTAGTCACAGAGTCTATATATTTGATAAAAAATTATGGAATGCATTTCCCCATGATTCTCTGTATTGTTGATATCAACTCTATCTGGATATTCTGTATATTCATTTACACCTGAAATAAATTTAAGAAACCTGAAATGATGTGAAGTCATTTTAGAGCACTTCTGGGACTTCAGTTCAGTTCAGTTCAGTTTAGTTCAGTCACTGAGTCGTGTCTGACTCTTTGTGACCACATGAATTGCAGCATGCCAGGCCTCCCTGTCCATCACCAAATCCCAGAATTCACGCAAACTCGTCCATCGAGTCGGTGATGCCATCCAGCCATCTCATCCTCGGTCAACCCCTTCTCCTCCTGCCCCCAATCCCTCCCAGCATCAGAGTCTTTTCCAATAAGTCAACTCTTTGAATGAGGTGGCCAAAGTATTGGAGTTTCAGCATCAGCATCAGTCCCTCTAATGAACACCCAGGACTGATCTCCTTCAGAATGGACTGGTTGGATCTCCTTGCAGTCCAAGGGACTCTCAAGAGTCTTTGCCAACACCACAGTTCAAAAGCATCAATTCTTCGGTGCTCAGCTTTCTTCACAGTCCAACTCTCACATCCATACATGACCACTGGAAAAACCATAGCCTTGACTAGACAGACCTTTGTTGGCAAAGTAATGTCTCTGCCTTTGAATATGCTATCTAGGTTGGTCATCACTTTCCTTCCAAGGAGTAAGCTTCTTTTACTTTCATGGCTGCAGTCACCATCTGCGGTGATTTTGGAGCCCCAAAATAAAGTCTGACACTGTTTCCACTGTTTCCCCATCTATTTCCCATGAAGTGATGGGACCAGATGCCATGATCTTCATTTTCTGAATGTTGAGCTTTAAGCCAACTTTTTCACTTTCCTCTTTCATTTCATCAAGAGGCTTTTTATTTCCTCTTCACACTCTGCCATAAGGGTGGTGTCATCTGCATAGCTGAGGTTATTGATAGTTCTCTCAGCAATCTTGATTAATGTTTACATGGTATAAATCTGATATTCTTGTACTTTCAACCTGCCTGAATTGTTATATTTGAAATGAGCTTAAAAGACAGCAAACGCTTGAGTCCTGTTTCTCCATTAAGTATGCTAACATTGCTGATTTGAATTATATGTTAAGCCATTTACATTTATTATAATTATAATTATAAACCTGTTAGGGATCAAGGTTACCATTAAAATTTTGTTCTCATGTATGTTACTTATGATTATTTTTTCTGTGAGTTCTTTGTTTTCTTCTAGTCTTCTGTGGGTTATCTAAATGTTTTTTAAATTCCATTTTTATTTATCTACAGTGCTTTTGAGTGTATTTCTTTGAATAACTGTATAAGTCATTTACTCTAAGCACTTAATTATATGCACATAGCTTACCACATTCTGCTGATGGTAACATTTCATCAGAAATTTTACCTCACTTATCTACTCTATCTCCAGGTTCACTGATTCTCTCTTGGTACCCTCCATTCTGTGGTCTTATTTTGCTTTTCATTTTGGTTTATATTGTATTTCAAATTCAAAAATGTTCATTTTTTAAAATATATTTTTAAACTAATTTATTTATTCTATTTGGAGGCTAATTATTTTAAAATATTTTAGTGGTCTTTGCCATACATTGACATGAATCACTCACAGGTATACATGTGTCCCCCATATCAAACTCCCCTCCCACATCCCTCCCTCCCCATCCCTCAGGGCTGTCCCAGTGCACTGGCCATGACTACCCTGTTTCATGCATCAAACTTGGACTCGTGATCTATTTCACATACGGTAATATACATGTTTCAACACTATTCTTTCAAATCATCCCACCCTCGCCTTCTCCCACAGAGTCCAAAAGTCTGTTCTTTTTAGCTATGTCTCTTCTTCTGTCTCGTGTATAGGGTCATCATTACCATCTTTCTCAATTCCATATATATGTGTTAGTATATACTGTATTGCTGTTTTTCTTTGACTTACTTCACTCTGCATAATAGGCTCCAGTTTCATCCACTTCATTAGAACTGATTCAAATGTATTCTTTTTAATAACTGAGTAATATTCCATTGTGTATATGTACCACAGCTTTCTTATCCATTCATCTGCTGATGGATATCTATTTTGCTTCCATGTCCTAGCTATTATAAACAGTGCTGTAATGAATATTGGGGTATATGTGTCTCTTTCAATTCTGGTTTCCTTGGTGTGTTTGCCCAGCAGTGGGATTGCTGGGTATATGGCAGTTCTATTTCTAGCTTTTTAAGAAATCTCCACACTGTTCTCCATAGTGGCTGTACTAGTTTGCATTCCCACCAACAGTGTAAGAGTGTTCTCTTTTTCTCCACACCCCCTCCAGCATTTATTTTTTGTAGATTTTTTGATGGCAACCATTCTGACCAGCATGGAATGTACCTCACTGTGGTTTTGATCTGAATTTCTCTGATAATGAATGATGTTGAGCATCTTTTCATGTGTTTGTTAGCCATCTGCATGCCTTCTTTGGAGAAATGTCTGTTTAGTTCTTTGGCTTTTTTCTTTTTTAAGAAAATCCTGATGGACATTTTCACCAGGATTTATTTTTCAATTAATTTTTTTATTGAAAGTTAATTGCTAGCAAAAAAAAAAAAAAAAAGAAAGAAAGTTAATTGCTTTACAGAATTTTGCTGATTTCTGTCAAACCTCAACAGGAATCAGCCATAGGTATATATATATCCCCTCCCTTTTGAAACTCTCTCCCATCTCCCTCCCCAGTTTAGGTCGTTTATTTTTCTGGTATTGAGCTGCATGTGCTGCTTGTATATTTTTGAGATTAATTCTTTGTCATCTATTTCATTTGCTATTATTTTCTCCCATTCTGAAGGCTATTTTTTTTCACCTTGCTTATAGTTTCCTTCACTGTGCCTAAGTTTTTAAGTTTAATTAGGTCCCATTTTTTAACTTTTGCTTTTATTTCCATTATTCTGGGAGGTGGGTCATAGAGGATCTTGCTGTGATTTACGTTAGAGAGTGTTTTGCCTATGTCTTCCTCTAAGAGTTTTATAGTTTCTGGTTACATTTAGATCTTCAATCCATTTTGAGTTTAATTTTGTGTGTGGTGTTAGAAAGTGTTCTAGTTTCATTCTTTTACAGGTAGTTGACCAGTTTTTCCATCACCACTTGTTAAAGAGATTGCCTTTTCTCCATTGTATATTCTTGCCTCTTTTGTTAAAGATAAGGTGTCCATGCTGCTGCCACTAAGTTGCTTCAGTCATGTCCAACTCTCTGTGACCCCATAGATGGCCTCCTACCAAGCTCCTCTGTCCCTGGGATTCTCCAGGCAAGAATACTGGAGTGGGTTGCCATTTCCTTCTCCAATGCATGAAGTGAAAAGTGAACGTGAAGTCGCTCAGTCATGTCCGACTCTTAGTGACCTCATGGACTGCAGCCTACCAGGCTCTTCTGTCCATGGGATTTTCCAGGCAAGAGTACTGGAGTGAGGTGCCATTGCCTTCTCTGTAAGGTCTCCATAGGTGCATGGATTTATCTCTGGGCTTTCTATTTTGTTCTATTGATCCATATTTCTGTGTTTGTGCCAGTACCATACTGTCTTGATGACTGTGGCTTTGTAGTATAGTCTGACATCAGGCAGGTTGATTCCTCCATTTCCATTCTTCTTTCTCAAGATTGCTTTGGCTATTCAAGGTTTTTTGTATTTTCATAAAAATTGTGAAAGCATTTGTTCTAGTTATCTGAAAAATACTGTTGGTAGCTTGATAGGGATTGCATTGAATCTATAGATTGCTTTGAGCTGTATACTCATTTTCACTATATTGATTCTTCCAATTCATGAACATGGTATATTTCTCCATCTATTTGTGTCATCTTTGGTTTTTTTTATCAGTGTTTTATAGTTTTCTACGTATAGGTCTTTTCTTTTTTCTTTAGGTAGATTTATTCTTAAGTATTTTATTATTTTAGTTGCAATGGTGAATGGAATTGTTTCCTTAATTTCTCTGTTTTCTCAT
This sequence comes from Capricornis sumatraensis, assembly GCF_032405125.1. Lineage (NCBI taxonomy): Eukaryota > Metazoa > Chordata > Mammalia > Artiodactyla > Bovidae > Capricornis > Capricornis sumatraensis. Next base: position 3,235,023 of record NW_027184624.1, read on the forward strand.
TGTTATTGTATAGGAATGAAAGGGATTTCTGCGTATTAATTTTATATCCTTGTTGCAACTTTATTATACTCATTGATTAGCTCTAGTAATTTTCTGGTGGTGTCTTTAGGGCTTCCTATGTGAAGGATCATGTTATCTGTAAACAGTTAAAGAGCTTTACTTCTTTTCCAGTCAGGATTCCTTTTATTTCTTTTTCTTCTCTGATTGTTGTAGCTAAATCTTCCAAAACTATGTTGATAGTAATGGTGAGAGTGGGCACCCATGTCTTGTTCCTGACTTTAGGGGAAATGCTTTCAATTTTTCACCATTGGAGATAATGCTTGCTGTGGGTTTATTATATGTGGCTTTTATTATGTTGAGGAATGTTCCTTCTATGCCTGCTTTCTGGAGAGCTTTTATCATAAATGGATGTTGAATTTTGTCAAAGGTTTTCTCTCCATCTATTGAGATAATCATGTGGTTCTTATCTTTCAATTTGTTAATGAAATTTATTGATTTGCAAATATTGAAGAATCCTTGCATCCCTGGGATAAAGCCCACTTGGTCATGATGTATGATCTTTTTAATATGTTGTTGAATTCTGTTTGCTAGAATTTTGTTGAGGATCTTTGCATCTATGTCCATCAGTGATATTAGCCTGCAGTTTTATTTTTTTTCTGTGGCATCTTTGTCTGGTTTTGGTACTAGGGTGACTATGGCCTCATAGGTTTGGCAGTTTACCTTCCTCTGCAATTTTCTGGGAGAGTTTGACTAGGACAGGTGTTAGCTCTTCTCTAATTTTTTGACTGAATTCACCTGTGAGGTCATTGTGTCCTGGGCTTTAGTTTGTTGGAAGATTTCTGATTACAGTTTCAATTTCCTTGCTTGTGATGGGTCTGTTAAGATTTTCTATTTCTTCCTGGCTCAGTTTTGGAAAGTTATACTTTTCTAAGAATTTGTCCATTTCTTCCAAGTTGCCCATTTTCTCGGCATATAGTTGCAGATAGCAGTCTCTTAAGATCCTTTGTATTTCTGTGTTGTCTGTTGCGATCTCTCCATTTTCATTTCTAATTTTCTTGACTTGATTCTTCTCCCTTTTTTCTTGATGAGTCTGGCTAATGGTTTGTCTGTTTTATTTATCTTGTCAAAGACTAGCATTTAGTTTTGTTGATTTTTGCTATAGTCTCTTTTCTTTTTCATTCATTTTCTTATATGTTTTATTTGGTGACATTTTAAAACTTTTGAAAGTGTGTGGAATGTTGGATATAAAATATGTCAGTGATGGCTACTTCTAAAGTCTTTCTCAGATAATTCTATTATCTCTTTCATCTCAGTGTTGGTATCTATTGATTGTCTTTTTCATTCAATTTATGTTATTCCTGATTGTTGATATATATGGCTTTCAATTAATAGCTAGATAGTTTCATGTTAAGATTTAAAATTTTATTTTCCTGATGACTATAACATTTGACTTCCATTTGTAAAAGCATGGATGGACTTGGAGGGGATTATGGTAAGTGACATAGTCTGACAGAGAAAGACATACATTGTGTGATTTTACTTACTTGCAGAATCAAAAAATGCAACAAACTAGTGAACATACCATAAAAGAAGAAGATTCACTGATACAGAGAACAGCCTAGTGGTTATCACTGGGGAGTTGAAAAGAGTATGGCAGATGGATACAGGAGACTAAGAGTTACAAATTATTATGTATAAAATAAGCTATAAAATACATAACACCAAGAATATACCCAATATTTTATAATAACTAAGAATGCAGTGTAATATTTAAAAATTGTGAGTAACTCTATAATACACCTATAACCTATAAACCATTTTTCATCAACTATACTTATATTAATAAAAATATTAATGTCATATCCATAAAGTTAATGATTAAAAATTACACAAATCAACATTGATAAATATTGAGTAACTACTACTAACAATAAAATAAAAACAAATAGCCCTTGGGAAAAATATAGAACCAGAATCAACAGGCAGAAAAGTTTAGTAAGGGAATCATCCAGAGACTGCCTTTGGAGAGAGAAGTGTATGAAGCTAAAGCAGAATGTTAGGCAGATTTGAGTTCTGAGAATTTAAACCATAATATTACTCTAAGTAATGAATGAATGATAGTGATGGGATTGGTAATAGAGTCAAATAAAAAGGGAATATTCTATTATGGCAATTACATGACATTTCTTGCTCATATTAAAGACAATTATGATAGAAAAGCATCATTTTGTCATATAAAGACTGTAATTTGCATGCTTTTGAATTCTATCTTTTCAGCTAAAACAACAAAATTTTTCTTCTAGTGTTCTTTTTCAAAAAAATCAGTGTCTTTGTATAGATTAGGGCAATGTTATTGGGTTCTTCCATCACTTAATCTTAAGACCTATTATTTTGGTCTCTAATTTTTGTTCGTTTTCTGAGCAAAAGTTTGTAGAAAGTGCTCAGCAAACATTTGTAATTCTGAGAGGATGCTATTTACTTTCTAATCTTTGACTAACTAAATCTGTAACCTTAGGTTTAAAATCTTCAATAAAAAAGATGCATATGACAGTTGGAACTGTTGAAATGTCTTTTCCCTGATAGAAAGAAGAATTTTCTTTAAAGGTGGTAGTGATGAGGTCTAGAAAGTCTACAAGACTTTTTTGTATTTATGACTGTATTTTCTAAATATGCTTTATATTTTGGAACAGTTTAATATTTGTGGAATAATTGAGACTTTAGTGTAGAAAAATTGAGAATATAGTATAGAAAGTTCTAACATATATGTATATGTTCCCATATATCATGTATAGTTTTCCTATTATTAACATCTGACATTATTAATAAGATTATAAGATTATTAATGAAGTTTAATTGAAACACTATTGATACATTGCTGCTGCTACTGCTGCTAAGTCGCTTCAGTCGTGTCCGACTTTGTGCGACCCCATAGATGGCAGCCCACTAGGCTCCTCTGTCCCTGGGATTCTCTAGGCAAGAATACTGGAGTAGGTTGCCATTTCCTTCTCCAATGCATGAAAGTGAAAAGTCAAAGTGAAGTCACTCAGTTGTGTCTGACTCTTAGAGACCCCATGGACTGCAGCCTACCAGGCTCCTCTGTCCATGGGATTTTCCAGGCAAGAGTACTGGAGTGGGGTGCCATTGCCTTCTCCAACTAACTAGCTTTATTGATACATTACTATGTATCATTATTATAATAATGAAGCATTATCAATATATTATTGTTAGCTAAAGTTTGTACTTTTTCAGATTATCTTAATTTTTTTTAATGTATTTTTCTCTTCTAGGATCACATTCAGGTTCCCCATGTCTTTTTAGATTCTCCTTTGTTGTGCCAAGTTTTTGGACTTTCCTTGTTTCTGATGAGTTTGGCCATTTTATGGTTTTCTGGTCAGCTATTTTTTTAGAATTACACTCTACTGGAATTTTATTGAATTTTCTTCCTCCTTATCAGACTGGAGTTATGGGTTTGGCCTTGTGTGGAGGAGCATCACAGGAAAAGTGCATTTCTCGCTACATACTATCAATATAGTTTATCACTGTTGATCTTGACCTTGGCTACCTGGCTGAGGTCATGTCTGTCATGTTTCTCCACTGTAAAGTTTCTCTTCTTTCCCCCTTTCCACACTACAGTGTTTGAAGGCACGTCACTGTGTATAGTCTGCACTTAAGTTAAAATGATCCTCCTGAATGCTAAGGACTACATACATTATTTCGAAGTCTTCTACACAGGAAATTTTTCTCTCCTCACAAAGTTGTTTATTTATTCAATCATTCACTTATGTAAATATAGACCAATGGATATTTATTTTATACTTTGGGTTATAATGCAATATAATTTTATTTTCCTACTCAAGTTATTCCAGTTTTGGCTTCTGGTGACTCTTTTAGTTTCTCAACATCATTAAAGTGAAGTGAAGTGCTCAGTTGGGTCTGATTCTTTGTTACCCATGGACTGAAGCCCACTAGGTTCTTCAGTCCATGAAATTCTCCAGGCAAGTATACTGGAGTAGATAGCCATTCCATTCTCCAGGGGATCTTCCAAAAAACTAGAGATTGAAAGAAGGTCTCTTGCACTGTAGGTCTTTACCAGCTAAGCCACCAGTGAAGTTTGCCTATCAACCTGTTTATGTGTGTATGTTTAATCACTTTGTTCTCAGATAACAGAAGAATGTTTCAGGCTCATCTTGCCTATTTTCTGCCCTAGTCCTAAAACAAGCCATTTCGCCAAGGGAGCCTTGGTGCTTTAGTCTGGAGAATGGTATAGACATTGCAGTCTGAGAGCTATGACTGGAATCCTGACTAATCATTTTTGATAGAAAAGTCCTTTGGGAAAGTTCTAGGCTGAATTGTGTTAGACTTTTCAAAGTGCTGTAGAATAATCAATGAAGTCATTCACTGTCCTTGGTAAAATTCTGCCAGAATTTCAAATATTTAGTTATATTTACATCATAAAATTTGTACATGTAAGAAGTTGGACATAAAATCAGATTATCATTGAATAACTGAGAATATCATATGCAAATGACAGTAAATAATAGAGAAGTAATAGATAAGAAACTTGGCACTAAACGCCACCTTAGTTTTTATTGCTCTTGGTAAATAAACATAGTCCAGTCAAGAGGCTGCTGCTGCTAAGTCGCTTCAGTCGTGTCCAACTCTGTGTGACCCCATAGATGGCAGCCCACCAGGATCCCCCATCCCTGGGATTCTCCAGGCAAGAATACAGGGGTGGGTTGCCATTTCCTTCTCCAAGTCAAGAGGCTAAAAGAGAGTAAAAGCTTAGGCTGCCCTGGAAGCAGAGTAGGTATGCTCATCACCAAATGGAATTACTCAACTGCCCAGGCCTTGGGATATTGAGTATGAGGATGTTAAAAGCTGTTGTGTGCTATTCAGGAAGTGACATGGGCTGAGTGTGATATAATGAAAGCATGAAAAATGATGGGGGAAAACTAACCTGATCACCACTAAGGGTGCACATGTGCACGTTAAATCGCTGCAGTTGTCTCCAACCCTTTGTGAGCCCGTGGACTGTAGTCCACCAGGCTCTTCTGTCCATGGGATTCTCCATGCAAGAGTGTTACAGTGGCTTGCTATGACCTTCTCCAGGGGATCTTCCTAATCCAGGGATTGAACCCATGTCTCTTACATCTCCTGCATCAGCAGGTGGATTCTTTACCACTACTGCCACCTGAGAAGCCCACCATTAAGGATAATCTTTCTTAAAAAACGCTATAATATGTCCAGCTTTGAAAGACTGATATACTATAAGGAATAAAAGTAGTTTTGTAGAGTGTTTGCAGAAAGATAAGAAGTTACATAAGTTTTGGGAAGTGTTAGAAACAGTTCTTGGAAAAGAGAGATTATTATTGCACTTTAGACACTGATGGCTAAGCAATTTAAATTTAACAAATGTGACAGGAGAAAGAGAGCCTAATGTCACATAAGGACTACCATAAGGGAAAGGGGAAGCCATTTAAGGGGCTGAGAACATAACAGTGCCATCGTGAAAATTTTCAATCATTTAGTGTCTTTTGCTTGATTATATTAAGCACCAGTGCTCTTCAGTTTACAGTAGATACAATTATCGTACCCTCCCATACATTACTTCTATTGATTTCAATGTTTTAAGTTAAATATAATAAGAACACTGTATCAGAGGATCATGTACTTCTATACATTTTTCAGAATGCTCCTTGTCCATATAAGGTCCTAAATAAATATTTTGTGAAAAATTATGCATTTAAAGTACAATATTTATGATTTATAATTAAAGAACACTATACTTATCATTAAGAACCCCTACAATATAGAACTAAGCAAAATTGATATCCTCTATCCTTCCTCTCTATTTCTATTCCCACACTCACATATTTTCCAGGGATGGTGATTATTAGTATATTTGCATATCTAAAATATATATGACAGGAATACTGCTAGCTAAAATCTATTGAGTTGACCCAGGCAATGGGATAAGTAATTTCTGTATTTATTCATGCTTACTTTTATAAAATACCTTAAAATGGTATTATTATTTCCATAATAACATAAAAAGAAATAACAAAATGAAAGAATATGGTACTTATACTGTCAGTAAGTACTTATGTGATATCAGGCTGCTTTACTAATATCTGCAGTTGGTATGTGGAGAAGGCAATGGCAACCCACTCTGGTACTCTTGCCTGGAAAATCCTATGGGCAAAGGAGCCTGGTAGGCTGCAGTCCATGTGGTTGAGAAGAGTCAGACACGACTGAGCGACTTCACCTTCACTTTTCACTTTCATGCATTGGAGAAGGAAATGGCAACCTACTCCAGTGTTCTTGCCCAGAGAATCCCAGGGACGGGGAAGCCTGGTGGGCTGCGGTCTATGGGGTTGCACAGAGTCGGACACGACTGAAATGACTTAGCAGCAGCAGCAGCAGTAGGTATGTGCCATTTTCAAATTCTCCATGCTCTGTCCTGATAATAGTCTCACTTGCTTCTGTGCCTCTGCTGGGGCCTCTTATCCAGCCAATCAATGGCCCCAACCACTAGCACCCATGGCAGCTACAACCCACGTGGAGCCCTGCTCACCATTCCACCACAGCTGTCACTGCTCTACCAAAACAGAGGGCAGCCCACATAAGGGACACCCATTGAGTGTCTGGCTCTGTGCCCAGGCAGCACTGTTCTGAGCCTTACAGGACATCTTCTAAATAAAGTCATTCCTTTAAGACTGGGAGTTAATTGATAGGCCTAATACATAGAAACAGAAACAAAAAAATTGCCAAAATGAAGAGACAAATGTGTTCCATCTGAAAGAATAAAATAAAACTACAGAAAAATAACTAAGTAGAATGGAGATACAATGAGAATCATCCTTACAGAGGAGCAAAGTGAAAAAACTAAAGATGTGAAGATACCATAACGCAACTTTGGGACAATATTAAACACAGTATCATTTGCATTTTAGGTACTCCAGAAGGAGAAAAAAGAGAAAAAGTGTCAGAAAAAAAATATCTGAAGAAATGGTAGTTGAAAATTTCCTGAACCTGGGGGAGGAAAAAGATGTCTAGGTCCCTGAGGCACAAAGAGTTTTAATAGGATAAGTCCAGAGACATATACCAAGACACATTATAATAAAACATGGCTGCTGCTGCTAAGTCACTTCAGTCGAGTCCAACTCTGTGCAACCCCACAGATAGCAGCCCACCAGGCTCCCCGGTCCTTGGGATTCTCCAGGCAAGAACACTGGAATGGGTTGCCATTTCCTTCTCCAATGCATGAAAGTGAAAATTGAAAGTGAAGTCGCTCAGTCATGTCCGACTCTTAACGACCTCATGGACTCAGCCTACCAGGCTCCTCCATCCATAGGATTTTCCAGGCAAAAGTATTGGAGTGGGGTGCCATTGCCTTCTCCGAATAAAACATGGAAAATGTAATAAAAAATAAATCCTAAAAGAAGTAAGAGCAGAAGGACTAACGTAGAAGAAAAACCTCATAAGGCTATAAGCAGAATTTTTCAGCAGAAACTTTCCAGGCCAGAAGAAAGTCCCATGACATAGTCTAAGTACTGAAAGGAAAAAAAAAAAAAACTGCCAAGAAGAAGCCTCTCCACAGAAAGGTTATCATTTAGAATTGAAGGAGATGCCAAGAGTTTTACAGGTAAGAGAAGCTAAAAGATTTCATCACCATTAAACTGTCCCTATATGAAGTATTAAAGGGATTTATTTAAGGTTAAAACAAATTTCATTAGTTAATAACAGGATAACTTACAAAGTAAAACTCTAGCTGAAAGAGGTAAGTACATATTGGGTTGGTCAAAAAGTTTGTTCAGGTTTGTCCATAATTTGCAATGGAAAAACCCAAACAAACTTTTTGGCCAATGCAGTAATAAAGGTCACTCACTTATAAAGGAAGCATAAAGGTTAAAAGACAAAAGTACGAAAAAGAAACTATAATTATAATAATAATTTAAGGAATGCATAAAATTAAAAATGGTAAAATGTGGCATCAAAACTACAAAATATGGGGGAGTGGAGTAAAATATGAAGCTTTGGAATGTGTTTGTATCTAAATTGCTGCCAACTTAACATAAGCTACTACTTATAGGATGTCATATGTAATCCTCATGGTAACCATAAGGAATTAACTTACATTAAATATACAAAATAATTGAAAAAGGAATATAAATATAACACTAAAGAAAACTACCAAATGCAAAAAAAAAGAAGAAAGGTACAGAAAAGAACCATAAAATATCCAAATAATACATATAAAATGGCAATAAGCATGTGCCCATTAGTAATCACTTTAAATGTAAATGGAATGAATGTTCCAATTTAAAGACACAGAGTGACTGAATGGATTAAAAAAAATAACATCTCTAAGGAAACAAAAAACAGGACCCATCTATATGCTGCCTGTAGAAGACTCAGATTTAAAGATGAGTGGACTGAACGTGAGCAGATGGGAAAAGCTGTTCCATGCAAATGATAACAAAAAGAAAAAGTTGGGCCAATATTTATACCAGACAAAACAGACTTTAACATAAGACTTTAAAACATACTTTATTATTAGAAAAAATTGAAAAAAAAAATCTAGAAACAAATGAAAACAGAAATGCAATATAGCAAAATCCATTGGATGGCAGCAAAAATTGTTCTAAGTGCCAGGTCACAGCAAGACAGGTATACCTCAAGAAACAAGATAAATCCCAAATAAACAATCTAACTTAACACTTAAGAGCTATAAAAAGAACATGTGAAAGCCCAAAATTATAAGAAGGTAGTATAATAGAGATCCATGCAAAAATAAATGAAAAAGACTAAAAAAATAGAAAAGATCAATGAAACTAAGAGCTGGTTCTTGTAAGATAAACAAAATTGACAACCATTTAGCTAACTCATCATAAAAAAAGAGAAAACAAATGCAATCAGAGATGAAAGGGAAGTTTCAGCTGATACCACAGATAGAAAGGTTCATAAGAGATGACTATGTATACCTATATACCAATGAATTGGACAATCTAGAAGAAATGGGTAAATTCCTAAAAACATACAATCTTCTCAGACTGAATCTTAATGACGTATAAAATCTGAATAGAATAATTACTAGTAAGGAGACTAAACCAGTAATCAAAACTTTCCAAAAACAAAATCCCAGGACCAGATGGCTTCACCGACATATTCTACGAAACATTCAGAGAAGATTTAATACCTATCCTTCACAAAGTCTTCCAACAAATTGAAGACAGGAAATCTTCCAAACGTATTTTACAAAGCCACTACTACAACAGATATCAAAAGTAAGCAAGGACAACACACAAAAGAAAAATACAAGTGATATTGCTGATGAATATACATGCAAAATTCTTCAACAAAATGTTAGCACACCAAATTCAAAAATACATTAAAAATGTCATAGACCATGATCAAGTAGGATTTATTCTAGGGAAACAAGGATTGTTTAACATCCAGAAACTAATTAAAATGCCATTTATATTTTAAAAATAAGGGATACAAATCATCTGATCATCTTAATAGATGAGAAAAAGCTTTTGATAAAATTCAGCATTCATTTACAATAAAACCTGTGAACAGAGCAGATATAGAGGGAATGCATCTCAGCATAGTAAATGTGATATATGACAAGCCCACAACTAACAGCCTATTTAATAATGGAAAGCTGAAAAATTTTACTTTGATATTAAGAACAAGACAAAGTTGTCAATATAGTCACTTTCTTCAGCAAAGTATTGGAAGTCTTAGAGCAATTAGGCAAGAAAATAAATAATAAATAAACTGGAAAGGAAGAAGTAGGACTATCACTGTTTTCAGATTATATGACATATATAGAAAACCCTAAAATACTCCATCAAAAACCTATTAGATCTATAGAATGAATTCAGCAAAGTCACACAATACAAAATAAATATACAGAAATATGTGGCATTTCTATACACTAATAAAAACTATCATAAAGAAAAATAATCCCATTTACAGCTGCATCAAAAATAATAAACTATTTAGGAATAAATTTAACCAAGGAGGTGAGGAATCTGTATACTGAAAACCAAAACACTTTCATAAAAGACACTGAAAAAGACACAAACAAATGGAAAGATATTCCAGGATCATGGATTGAAAAAATCAATATTGTTAAAAATGTCAATATTACTCAAAACAATCTACAGATTCAGTGCAGTCTCTGAAAGTGAAGAGGAACTAAAAAGCCTCTTGATGAAAGTGAAAGTGGAGAGTGAAAAAGTTGGCTTGAAGCTCAACATTCAGAAAACGAAGATCATGGCATCTATCCCATCACTTCATGGCAAATAGATGGGCAAACAGTGGAAACAGTGTCAGACTTTATTTTGGGGGTCTCCAAAATCACTGCAGATGGTGACTGCAGCCATGAAATTAAAAGACGCTTACTCCTTGGAAGAAGAGTTATGACCAACCTAGATAGCATGTTGAAAAGCAGAGATATTACTTTGCAAACAAAGGTCCATCTAGTCAAGGCTATGGTTTTTCCTGTGGTCATGTATGGATGTGAGAGTTGGACTGTGAAGAAAGCTGAGCACTGAAGAACTGATGCTTTTGAACTGTGGTGTTGGAGAAGACTCTTGAGAGTCCCTTGGACTGCAAGGAGATCCAACCAGTCCATTCTGAAGATCAACCCTGATATTTCTTTGGAGGGAATGATGCTGAAGCTGAAACTCCAGTACTTTGGCCACCTCACGCAAAGAGCTGACTCATTGGAAAAGATTCTGATGCTTGGAGGGATTGGGGGTGGGAGGAGCAGGGGATAACAGAGGATGAGATGGCTGGATGGCATCACTGACTCGCACATGAGTCTGACTGAACTCAGGGAGTTGGTGATGGACAGGGAGGCCTGGTGTGCTGCGATTCATGAGGTCTCAAAGAGTCGGACACAACTGAGCAACTGAACTGAACTGAATGAACTATCAAAACTCCAATGCCATATTTCACAGAACTAAAAGAAACAGTTTTAAAATTTGTAAAGAACCACAAAAGGACCCATTTAGCCAAAATAATCCTGAGAAAGAAAAACAATGTTGGAGGTATTATTTGCTCTCATTTCAAACTATATTAAAAAGCTACAGTAAGCAAACTGTATGGTTCTGGCACAAAAACAGATTCACAGACCAACAGAACAGATTTGAGAGCCCAGAAATAAGGCACAAAGAACATACAAGGAAGAATATTAGTTTTTCAATAAATGGTGTGGGAAAATTAATAACTATACAGAAAAGAATGATACTAGTTCACTAACTTACAACATACATAAAACTTAACTCACAGTGTTTAAAAGACTTGAATGTAAGATATAAAACCATGAAATTTTTTACAAGAAAACTTAAGCAGTACCTTCATTGACACTGGTATGAGCAATACTTTTGTGTATCTGACTCCAAAGTGAAGGGAAACAAAAGCCAAAATAAACAAATGGGAATCCATCAAACAAAAAGCTTCACAACAATGGAAAACATCATCAAAATAAAAAGACAATTTACTGAGTGGGATAAGATATTTGTAAACCATATGTTTGTTAAGAGGTTAACATCCAAAACATATTTAAAAAAAAACTCATATAATTCAATAGCGAAAATCAAACTGTCCAATGGAAAAAATGAGCAGAAGACAGGAAAAGACATTTTTCGAAAGACAAAGACAGTAAAAAGGCACATGAATAGATGTTCAACATCATTAATTATTAGGAAAATGCAAATCAATAGCGCTAAGAGGTATCACCTCTCACCTATTGCAAAGGCACTTTTTAAAAAGACAAGCAGAAACAAATGTTGGAGATGATGTAAAGAAAAAAGAACCCTCAAACACTGCTTGGTGGGACTAAAAGTTGGTGTGATATATCGCAGTTAGAATTGTGGTATGGATGGCAATCAGACTTGTAGTATACACACAGATGGCAAAAATTATAATGCTGTACACTGACACATATGATATTAATGATTATTATTTTAAAGAATATGATACTCAATGTATCACATCAAGGTGGGCCCTCAGTACCTATTCTTAACAAAATACTAGTATCCATTCCAATTTTTAAAGTTTTCCACACACAACTTGCTTTCATTGCTAAATAATAAATGTTATATCTCTTTCCATACTAGAATACAAAGATAATTCTGATACTTTTGAACAGTTGCACAGAACTGTTTTATGAAGGCAGGGAGATTTCTTAAACCACAAATTTATTGGAGCACATAAATGATAATTTTTCAGTGAAAATCTTTGTAAGTATATTCCTATACTATTTTCTGCAATAACTTTAGGATAAATTTGTAGAACTAGAAATACTCAAGGAATTTCAGCATTTGTAAGATTACATCAATTTATACATGCTGTTTTTCTGGAAGAGTAATATGTTCCCCTTCAAACAATTGACAACAAAACCTATTATCAAAGTTTGATCAATAGCAATCTGATAACAGAATAGTCTTGCTATTATAAGTGGTTTTGATTGTACTTTCATTTGTTAATGGACCATTCACCTTCTTCAGCTATTAACTGCTTCTTCATGCTCATTGCCCATATTTGTACTAGATCTAATTCATTTTATTGTAAAAATTTCTCAGTGTAATAAGAGCATTAGCATTTATATGTCATAAGTATAAATTTCAGTTTGGTTCATTTCAGCCACTCAGTTGTGTCCGACTCTTTGTGACCCCATGGACTGCATCACGGCAGTCTTCCCTGTCCATCACCAACTCCCAGAACTTGTTCAAACTCATGTCCCTCGAGTCTGTGATGCCATCCAACCATCTCATCTTCTGCCCTCCCCTTCTCCTCCTGCCTTCAATCTTTCCCAGCATCAGGATATAAGTTTACTGTTCTCTGTTGTTTACTGTCACCAATTATATTTTTACTTCCTCTGGGTGTTCAGTTCTTTCCATAGAATTGTCAACATGTCATATAGTGAAATTTATCCAACTTTTTCATTTTTTTATCCTTTAATTTTATATACTTAGACCTTACCCAGTCTATGAGCATAGGCAATATCCACGCATTTTATCTGTCATTCCATTTTTTAAAAAATTTCCTTTTTGACTCTTTTATTCATTTGTAATTTATTATGTTGCAATCTTTAGCCCATTGGCCCCAACAATTTCTTGAGTAGTGTTTCTTTCCTTCGCTAATTTTAATTACTTCTGCATAATATATTAAGGGCTTTGCAGGTGATACTAGTGGTAAAGAACCCACTTGCCATTGCAGGAGACATGAGAGATTCCTGGGTGGGGAAGATCCCCTGCCAGAGGGCATGGCAAACCACTCAAGTACCTTTGCCTGGAGAATCCCACAGACAGAGGACCTTGGCTGGCTACAGTCCATGGGTAGCACAGAGTCAGACAAGACTGAAGTGACCCAGCATTCATACAATATACTAAATATTCACGATGTAATTTAAAATAGAAACAAATATGGTATAAATGTTATGGTGTTCATAGTGTTGCATTCATCTGCATTTTTGAAATACAAGGAATATTTTACTTTCAGAAAAGCGAAGCTCCACATGAAACTTTTGCTAGGGGACCAAGAATCTAGAACTTTGCAAATAGCGAGAGCCATGCCATTTTTTAAAAGATTAGAAACACATGAGGAAAGACTATAAGCATAATTCTCAGACTTTAAAAGTTGTAAGTTCTACTCTCTCCAATGTATACAGAGAAATATCCTTTCCTTTTCTATATCCTTTTGGACATCTGGATACAAAACAAGCTCGGTGGTTTCCTGTGCTGCACTATTAACACTGCTCATTCTTTCATATTTATCAAGCAAAGCTACTTAGAAGTATAGTAGATCTATGGCCCATGTTACTATCAGAGAGAGCAAAAGAGAAATATCAAATCCCCACTACAAAACAATGAAGCTGAGCATACCTAAATATTACTGGATAGTAACATCATTGCCTACCTGGTCGTGAATTCTGTGTGATTTTCTGATTCACTCTATTTATAGTCTATCTAGAGTCTTTCTCTTGAAGTATAGAAAAGTTACACAATACACTCTTTATTTAAATGTAACATGGACAAACAAACAAACAAACAAACTGAGAGGAAAAATTCAAAGCCCCTCTGACTTTCCAGAGAGAAATTTGGGGGATTAGGCACAAAAAATATATTTCATTCAGGCGGCATGACCCTTATCTCAATAAGCTGTGCATTAGACATGGAATTGGTGCTTTTCTAAGTGGATGAAAATCTCCAGCCCCAAAAGTTTATATGATTTTCTCATGCTTCTGCAGAAGCTAAGCCATAATTTCTGAGTTCATATCATGCATGCAACCATCAGTCTCTCTGTTTCCAGGCATAAATGGCAGCCTTATTTGTTTCTTTTTAGATGTAGTGCCCCTTGGAGAATGAATGTGTATATACACAAATCAGAAAAAAAGAGAGTATGACAGAATTCTAGAGGGCAATATTTAATTTTGTTTTAAAAATGAGCTCTCACCTATTTCTCATACTGAAAATGAAGCCTGTAATTTCCCAAAGGTGTGCAGTGGGAAATAGATAATATAAGGAAATTCATCAGTGGATTTTTCTCCTAAAATGAAAAATATGGACATGGAAGGAAAGATTGTTTCTGCTACTCCTGGCAGCATTTAGGGAAGCATGGAAAGAGGTCTTAATAGTAAGTCTGATCATAAACAAAGAAACTATTACAAATTCAATAAATTCATTTTTTTCTCAGGTTCAAGTGTGACAGAAAGATGGAAACACATAGATAATGAGTGAATCAAAGGGACAGTGGTTGTGTTTTCCCCCTCACCTCTCACCAAGGTGAACTCAATTTTATTCCTTAAGTAAAGAAAAGGGCATCAAAAAGCAAGAATGAAAAAAAAAAAAAGCAAACAACAGTAACTTTTGAAAGAACTCTGATTAGATATATTCTCTGTATCTTTATTTATTTATTTAGCTACTTCTGTCTAGATATGAGGATATTTTTATTTACCATTATTTTCCACTGTACCTTATAACCAGTAGTGAGTAGTATCCAAAAAATAAAAGAACAAATTAAATATGATTAAAAATAGCAAGTTAATACATGTGATTTCATTTAAAGAAAACATAACTAAAAGATCAACTCCTATGTTAATCTGGCTATCCTGCAGCCACTTGCCAGTATTTTTAATGTCTTTATCAACAGTCATTTACCTCATTCCTATTTTTTCTTAACGTTCTTCTTTGTAAGGAATCTGGATTTCTTTTCATCTTTAAAAATTTGAAGTTTCTCTCTAATGACAATATATAATAATTAAGTATGTGCAAAATAGGGAATCTGTATCTTGAAATGCCATGGCATATACATTCCATTTTACTGTTCTTGCAGTGAATTATGATTTTTCCACTTAAAAGTAATGAAAGTTACATAGCAACATTGAAAGCAGAAGAGATGCCTTAAGATAGTCTATCATCTAAGTCATTCTTCTACTCCTGCTGCAAATAAATCTGTCACATGGCTAAAATGCATCTCAAATATTAGATGAGTCATTCCACACATTAAGATCAGACAGATTCACCGAGCTGGGGATTCAGAGCAGGGAGAGGCAAAGCACCGACTGGGAGTTTGATGAACCAGACTGCAGTAGGTAAAGATATGGTGAAGGATGATTCAAACAAACACTTGCTCTGCAGATGACTGGGACTCCAAAATTCTATGAAAATCAGATCAAACACACTGTAAAGTTATGTAGGCTGCTATTTCCAAGAGTTATTTAACTCTTGGAAGACTGGAACATAGCTAAGAGTCATAAAGAACATAGCTAAGTCATTATAGCTTTAGTTTACCAATTTGGGCATTTGGAAAGAAAACATCATCGGATAATTCTACAAATTATTTTAAGGGTGAAGGGGTCTGATAAATACCATAACTTCATGAGGCATAGCACCTACTTTTACCACTTTTATTCAGTGAAGGGAAATTTCTTAAAATCAGAAGTAAGACTCAACATCCATCTTAATCTCAGTGTATTTTTGGATTCTCCCCTTTACGGCATAATAATAACTTTAGAATACACAGAATAGACCACCTGGCTGTCAAGAATGTACACAAAAGTAGCTCGATAATAATGCAAGAATTTCAATGTTAGAGAATTAACTGTATTTTCTTCCTGGAATTAAAAAATAAAGTCCTCTAACATATTGACTCTGAATCCTCGATAATCAGTTAGACTGGTTATCTAACTGATTAGATAATCCAAAATATTGATTAGATATATCAAATATATTGATTAAATAATCAATAACCCTGGATAATCAATTAAATGTTTTTTTAATTAAATATGAGTTTCTAAAAGGAACATAAATTCTTCTTACATTGAATCCATGTCTTTTTGATTGATTCCAAAATTGGCTTAAATCTGGGAAGAGAGTCAGGCTTGAAGTCCTCTCACATCTGCTATTGTTGATCTTGCTGCTCGTGCTGTTACACGTTGTAGCTCATCAGGCAAAGCATACAAGCATACAAGGCTATTGGCTCCAGCACTCAGCAAGTTGGACAGGTCATATGCATGGCCCAGTGAGAGACTACTGTGGTCTATTCTCCTTACTGCCTACCCTGGAACCATTGACTCACCACAACATTAGTACACATTTGTTCATGGACTTGCTGACTTTGGTTTCCTAAGTCAGCAATATTCTATAAAAAATACTGGAGATATCTAATGCATTCAGTGGTTGAACCATCAAAAACACAAAAAAAGCTATCAAAGTTTAACATGACATAAATGAACTCAACACATAAACAGAAGGAAGGGGATTGGATATGAGATACAATTTTCTGCATTTGTTAGGAAATTTATAACTTAGATAAGTATTTCATGACTTTTGGTAACTTTCAAAAAAGTAAATCACTAATTTTGAAAGCATTTTATGTTGCAACTGAAGAGACAAGACATATTCAATAGTTAAAGATGTTTTTCCCCAAAGCTATTTTTTCCCACAGGAATTTTTAATGTAGCAAAAGAATATCTGGATCTCATCAATGATAGTAATTTGATGAAAGGTGATCTCAGTGAATAATGAGCCTATACCTAAATGCAAAATGGAGTTTAAGACCATTCAACTTGAGCATTTCTGATGTATTCAGTTTTATTCCCATTCCTGGTAAAAATGGGTCTAGGGCTCATTTTGCTATTTTTGACAACATACTTTTATTTGATAACATTTCAAGTCACTTGTGTACAACAACACAAAAATAGAAACCACTCAATTGTAAATGAAGACTTACGAGCTGCTATTTAATAAAAATATCTTATCTCTCTAAAACTAGAACAAGATAATTATAGTGATAACATAGCTTTTGTGTTTTTAAAGATTCATAATAAAACATACTCATGTTAAAAATTAACAGAGTACAAAAGAAAGGGAGGGGTAATACAGAAGTGAGAAAGTGGGTGTACAACCTACTGGGTGTAAGATAGACTCAAGGATATATTGGACAACATCAGGAATATAGTCAGTACTTTGTAATAACTGAATGGAGGTGTGTATGCTCCGTCGCTTCAGTCGTGTCCAACTCTGTGTGACGCTATGGGCTGTAGCCCACCAGGCTCCTCTGTCCCTGGGATTCCCAAGGCGAGAACATTGAAGTCGGCTGCCATGCCCCAGGGGACCTTCCCAACCTGAACTCATGTCTGCCTGCATCTCCTGTAATACAGGAGGGTTCTTTACCCACTGAGCCACCTGGGAAGACCAACTGAATGAAAGTTAGCCTTTAAAAATTGGATTAAACATTAAAAAAAAATTAAAAGAGTCCAAAATGAAATACAGTAAAATATTAGTCTTATGGGAGTTCCACTTCCCACAGATACACTTGCTCTGTGTATGTGTGTGTGTGTGGGGGGGCGGGTATTTTTTCACATAATTACACGAGTAGAGAATTACCTAAAGAAAAAGAGCAAATAGTGTACGTGAAAACACCTCTTTCACAACTACATACAAGAAATAGACACAATTTTTACCTATTAGAGAATGCATATTAAATTCGACAATAATAGGAAGAATGCAGGGAAGCAGAAACTCCTACGGCTATTTCAAGAGTTAATAGTGTGGCACTAGCAATATTTTAAGCACAGGCAATCTGCCAGTTTCTTTTTCCTTAATGACTTGCAAGTGACCACTATCTAAAATAAGTGACTGATATTTGTGTAGGTTTCTGGGTGTCAGTTTTTTTCCAATTTATAATGTCTTTCTACTGTGTCTTCAATATTGATTTTGCAGATAAGTTTCAACTTTTATCACTTTATGCCATCAAATTAATTGGTTCTCCTTTAAGTCTTAGTTTTTGTCTAGCTTTAAAAGGGTTTCTTTCATAAAAAGGAAAGGCTTACTTTTGATTTATTTCTGCTGTTTTATGTGTGTTTTTATTTACTGGTTTGTTTCAATTTTTAACTATAAAATATTAATCATAAACTAAAATATAAAGACTTGTAAAACATTATACATATGATTTTTACAAAGGTTAATGTTTTGCTGTTTTAGCTTTATGTATTTTTTCTTTAACTATTTTAAGTTAAAAATATCATATTTTACCCATTTTATGGAAATACTCCGGTATGTATACCTAGAAAACATAAGCACAGATACTGCTTTATTAAGAATTTCAAACATTCTAGTATAGGTCACTTTTCTTTCTTTCTTCATTTTTATACAATTTTTAAAGGTTAGTTTCCACTTACAGTTATTACAAAATATCATCTACATTCCTCATGTTGTACAGTACATCCTTGAGCCTATTATACACTATTTATCATTCTCTGTCTGACTTATCTCTTGCATAATGTCCTCCAAGTCCATCTGTGAGGGTACAAATGGCAAAATATCATTCGTCTTTATTGATTAATAGTATTCCATTGTATGCTTGTGTGTACATATATATATACTATAGCCTCTTTATACATTTATCTGTGTACAGACACTGAAGCTGTTTCCATGCCTTAGCAAAGTAAATAATACTGCTATGAACACTGGGGTTCATGTGTCTTTTAAATTAGTGTTATTATTATTATTTTTTGATATATGGCCAGGAGAGAGATTTCTGGGATATTGTGGTAGCAGTAGTTTTCGTTTTTGAGAAACCTCCATAATGGTTTCACCATTGTTTTCCATAATGGTTGCACCAATTTCTATCCTCACCCACAGTGTAAAAGGTTCCCTTTTCTCAACACCCTTGCCAACATTTGTTGTTTGTAGAAGACTATTTAAGTGAATTATCAAAACTGGTTTAGAAAGATTTCTACAAGAAAAAAATAAGAGATTAAAAAAACTACCGCAATTTTTAATAGATGATTTGAAAGGTAAGCCTTTTGAAATCCAAAGCAATTGGCCCACAATATACTTATATTTTCTGACCTAGTTTAACAATGAAGGATGTATGTTTTTTGAGAAATAAACACTTTTGGGAGGTTAACAATTTTGAGATATTAACTGTTTTGCAATAACCAGATTCAGTCTGGCTAATTAATGTTTTTATGTGATAAAAGAAAAAAAACTTGTGCAGACCTCCTGGCTATCTGTCTCTTTCCCATTAAGTATACACCAATGGCAGAGACTCTGAAGAGTTGTTGAGCATATATCATGAGAAGGACTGTCATAAGCAGCCAAATTCATAATAATTAATGGAAGTAATTGATTGACTCCTAAATTACCACCTTCAACACTGAAGTATTATTCAAGTGTGAAATTAAAAGAAAAAAAGTTTCTAAGTCACAATGCAGTAGTGATATATATGTGTATATATATATGTGTGTGTGTGTGTGTGTGTGTATGTATATATATTTCTAAAAGAAACCTATTAAGTGTTAATGATTTTAAATGGTCCTAAAAGAGCTAAAATGCAATTCAGATACAACATTTAAAGTACTGATAGATTCCCCTTTTTCCCTACTGACATCAGACTCATATACACTTCAAATTCACATTTTTAGAACTCATTTTCAGCACAATCTGTTATTTATTTTACCCCATATTTACGATACCCCAAAATGGTAGCCTAATGTACACTGGAAAATATAACAAATTGGACTCACTGCTTTTGCCTATATGCATTTTCTTCTCTTTTTTCTTTATGTCAATAATCTTTCCAATCAACTTTTATTCAGAATTAAGACCCAGTAGGGGGCTGGCATGTTAAAATTATTTCTCATGGAACTCTTACTAAAGTTGTCATTTTTTAAATTTTAAAAATACAATATTCAATGTATATGTTTTAATCTTTGATCACTTTCATTACATATTATATTATCACAATCTATTATATTATATATATAAATGTACATTCATCAAAGAAAGAGGTGAAAAAATAAAATTATAAAGTGGGACAAATATACATATATATTATATATAATATATATACATAATACAAACAACAAATTCTTCACATATCATGGCTTAAAGAAAGAGACAAATAATTTTAGGCCTAAAGCTAAATGGTGATGTCTCTTCATAATAAGGGTTTTACATGTAATTCAAAAAGAAATGGGAGAATGGCATTGAAACATATATAATATCACATATGAAATGAATCGCCAGTCCAGGTTCAATGCATGATACTGGATGCTTGGGGCTGGTGCACTGGGATGCAGAGGGACGGTACAGGGAGGGAGGAGGGAGAGGGGTTCAGGATGGGGAACACGTGTATACCTGTGGCAGATTCATGTTGATGTATGGCAAAACCAACACAATATTGTAAAGTAATTAGCCTCCAATTAAAATAAATTAATTTATATTAAAAAAAAAAACAGACCGAAAAAAGAAATGGGAGAAAAGTCCACTGACTGATAACAGTAAATATCATAAAAAGTGATATTTTATCATTACTTTACCCTTTATTCACTGATTAGGATAGATAATGGTTTGTGATGTCAGAGAAACAAGGCAGAAAAATGAGAAGTATAATAACTGAAAAATATCCTCCTCTTAAAGAATGCCAGATTTGCCTCATCCATGCAGCCTAAATATTTTGGTTTGTTATTTTTTAAATTTCAAACTCTATTTAAATTTTATTTCAAACACAAAAATATTAAAATATTGTCAATGTACTTCAACAATTTGACTCTCTAACTTGTAAGCATTTGAATCTAACTTGAACTTGATAAAATCTTTCCTGCTGCTGCTGCTAAGTCGCTTCAGTCGTGTCCGACTCTCTGTGACCCCATAGACGGCAGCCCACCAGGCTCCGCCATCCCTGGGATTCTCCAGGCAAGAACACTGGAGTGGGTTGCCATTTCCTTCTCCAATGCATGAAAGTGAAAAGTGAAAGTGAAGTCACTGAGTCGTGTCCAACTCTCAGCTACCCCATGAACTGCAGCACACCAGGCTCCGCCATCCCTGGGATTCTCCAGGCAAGAGTACTGGAGTGGGGTGCCATTGCCCTCTGCTAAAATCTTTCCTAGGATCTATCAATCCCACATCAAAAATAAGTTACCTTAGTTTCATTAAGTTTGGACAAGAAATTTATATTCAAATTAGAATATAATATCCAGTCATAACATTTCAAATATTAACACAAAGTCTCAAACATATAAATGTATCTTCTTCTGGATTTAGAGCAGAAAATAGTTCAATCCTAGTGATTACTTTAAAAATATATTATACTACATATAGTGCTTTGCAAAGTATATTGAATACAGCGCCAGTTCTATCACATCAGAGGCTACTGTAACACAATATCAGGGAGTATTAGGGTAAAAATAATTAGGGGATAATTTAAGCTGATATCGTTATTGCCGAACATCTCTGAACCTTGATGTTATAATTTCAAAATGGCAAAATGGTATACCACATTGCAAACATATTGACCATAGATTCACTTTGCTTCAAGAAGAATCTTGCAGAAACAGTATTTTAAAGCACAAATTTTGGCAGACACTGAAATCTTTTGTTAAGAATTTTTAATAAATATTAGGTAATATTTTAAATAAATACCTGCAGCCTAATACATTTTAATTTTGTATTTGTGATTTAATATGAACAGGGGCCTAGGGAAGACTGCTTAGCATAAAAATGAGTAGTCAAAGGGGACAGATTTCTATTTTTAATTTTCATTCTATATTATTATGTGTGTAGGTTTTCAGTGAATAACTTAAACCATTCTTAATATCCTAGGAAGTGAAGTCGCTCAGTCGTGTCTGACTCTTTGCGACACCATGGACTGTAGCCTGCCAGGCTCCTCCGTCCATGGGATTTTCCAGGCAAGAGTACTGGAGTGGGGTGCCATTTCCTTCTCCAGAGGATCTTCCTGATCCAGGGATCGAACCCAGGTCTCCCGCACTATAGGCAGACGCTTTACCATCTGAGCCACTAGGGAAGTCCTAATAATATCCTAACACACTATGAAAATTAATGATATGACATAAGTGACTTTTGAGAATGTCAGATAAACATGGTCTTATTTGAGTATTATCAGAGATGTTTCTCAGGAAGAAGTGAAGTTTTTCATAGACACTGATTTTCTAGAGTCAGTATATGTTCAAAGTATCTTATTGACCCACTGCAAGAAATAATGTATTTAATTTAATGCAGGTACTTGGCAGTGATTTTTAATTGCTTCTATTCAATGGCACATTTGCAGAATAACTGGCTGGCAATAAATATACTATTCACAAAAATGAGTGAGAGATGGAACTGAAAAATCAAACCTATTTCTTTGGTTTAAGGTCTATCTGGGAGGTCACTACCTCTCAAACTTAAATGCATATAATGATTCCCCTGGGGCCTTTTTAAAATCATTTCCTGGACCTTACTTTCTCCAGAAAATCTACCCAGTAGGTCTGACACTGGCCCATGAAACTGATTTTTTCCAAATGCTCCAGGTCACTCTAAAACTTTTGACCCAAGGCCACGCCTTGTCAAATATGGGATTAGGTGAATCTCACAGACTTGCCTGATCACTTCCTTCTACTACTGAAATGGCTGCATTTTCTCAGTTGACCAGATTTTAGTAGTATTGGTATTATAATTTTGTCTCAAGGCAGATTCATCAAAGAATAAAGAACAGTACTCATACTTTTTCTAGAAATAGAAAACATTTCAATAATACTAGAAGTTAAAAAGAAATAAAATGCATCATAAATGTGCCATATTATTTACTGATGACCGACACACTGAGACATTAGGCCAGGGACATTTTCCTTCTCCAGTATGCTTCTCAAGAAAACAGAACTTCGAACTGTAGTCTCAACAACAAGTTACAATCTATTGTCGCATTTAGTTACACATATTCATTCAACAGCTATTAGATATCACTGACTCAATGGAAATGAGTTTGAGCAAGCTCTGGGAGATGGTGAAGGACTGGGAAGACCGGTGTGCTGTAGTCCACAGGGTCGCAAAGACTCAGACACAATTGAGTGACTGAACAACAACATGCTTCATGCTGGATACAAATATTCAGATAAAACATATACACCTTCAAGTTATTTATGTCAATTGACTCAAGGTTCCATGTCTGCTCTATATTCAGGCACTCTAAAATCAGGTAAGTGATGACTGATGAAATTTTTATATAATTAACATATATATAATAATTTAATCTACATTTGCCTATATAGTTTTGATTTTTCAGCTTTAATAAGCTATTTTTATGTTTAATTCTTAGAGAAATACTAATGTTTCAGTATTGTTCTTCTCTTTACAATTATTGACCATTTTTGTTCAGGAATCTGCCTAAAAGTCACTAAATTGCCTGAGCTATAAAGCCAGATCTTGATTTCAGCAGCAACGGTGTTATTGTGTATGCTACATGCCTTTCACTAAGGCAGTGTAGGCCTGATTTTTACGTTTTGAATTAGAAATCAGTATTTAAAGAAGACCTATTAACTTCTAAGAAATAGGAAATTCCATGGATAATAGACTGCTGTAACCATTATAATATCGTATTTATCCACAATTAAATTCACATATCTTGACATTTTATATATACATGATTATTTATAGGTAGACAGATATAATATTTTAATGTTGTCAGCCTATATTTTGCACGTGTTTCAATAAGGAGCTTGAGTTATTTGTGTAGAATTTTTCTCACCTTCGTAGATACACTTACTCGCTAACTTCCATGAAATTATTAATTACAGCTTTGAATTGTAATTAATTAAAAATTTAAAAAGTATACTTAAACACATGCAAACATAGTATATGTAAACATACATACATATGTGTGTATGTGTGTATGTATTTGTAAACTCAGAATTTATCTATTTAAGATGCTTTCTTCATTCATTAACCATTCATCACAGACTATTGACTCTGGGTAAGGAAATGTACAAGAAAAATGGTGGCAATAGGAAATATCACTTACTTGATTAGAGTCATTCAATTCTTTTTCAGGAATGCATTTCAAATACCTAAACCAATCAAACAAATTTTCTAATCTGTGTGTTTCAAGAAGGCTTTATGAGTTTTCTCAATTACTATCCAATAACACAGAGTTTCTATAGCAACTGTGTTAAGAACACAGCACTTGTGTTCCAGCACTTGAAAAAAAGAGAAATGCTCCATAGGTACTCAAATACAGTTTAGAAATTAGATAATAACCTGTCTTTCAGTGAGTAGCATACTACAACATACACACAAGAAGAACTTCATATTGTCTTTCCTGGAGAATGATTATAACTATACTTATATCTACACTTATGTCTATATACAAATACATTTTCAAAGAAATTAGCTAGAGAAGTTGTACCTTATGGAAAACTGTATTTATTACTAAATAAGTGACTGCTGTTCTTCATCCCAAGTATCCCCACTGTTATTTACCTTTATTTAGAAGACAAGAATATTGAATTCACTTGTTTGGGTTTGTAAAGAAAATCTAGAGATATTTTAGATTTACAATAAAATTCAGAGGAAGATATAGAGAGTTTCCATATACCCACTGACCTGACACATGAATGTGCTGTACTGGGCTTAGTCATTCAGTCATGTCTGACTCTTTGTGACCCCATGGACTGTAGCTCACCAGGCTCCTCCGTCCATGGGATTCTCCAGGCAAGAATACTGGAGTGGGCTGCCATGCCCTCCTCCAGGGGATCTTCCCAACCCAGGGACTGAACCCAGGTCTCCCACATTGCAAGTGGATTATTTATCATCTGAGTCAAGAATATTGGAGTGGGTAGCCTATCCCTTCTCCAGGGAATCTTCCGAACCCAGGAATCAAACTGGTGTTTCCTGCATGGTAGGCGGATTCTTTGACACACCATAATCACCCAAAGTGGATAATTCACATTACCATTCACTCTTGGTGTGGTATATTCTATGAGTTTGAACAAATGTATAATGACATATATACCATCATCATCATATTATTATAGGGTATTTTCATTGCTCTAAACATCTTCTGTTATCTGTCTATTCGTCTGCCAACCACCACTAAGTCCAGCAACCACTGTTTTTTTGTTTGTTTGTTTGTTTTACTGTCTATAAGGTTTTGCCTTTTCCAGAATGTCATACAGTTGGAAACATACAATATATAGCCTTTTCACATTGGCTTCTCTCATTTAGTAATATGCATTCAAGTTTCTTTCATGTCTTTTCATGCCTTTTTTTTAAGCTCATTTATTTTCCATGCTGAATAACATTCCATTTCCTGATATACCACGGTTTATTTATCCATTCACCTAGTGAAGGATGTGTTGTTTGCTTCCTAGCTTTGGAAATCATGAATAAAGTTGCTAATAAATAACTATGTTCAGGTTTTTGTGTGGACACATTTTCAACTCCTTTGGGTAAATACCAAGGAGTATGATTGCTGGATCCCATGGTAAGATTACACTTAGCTAAAGAAACTGTCAAACCATCTTCCAGAACAACTGTAACATTTTGCATTCCCATCAGTTAATAAGCAAGACAATTCCTATTGCTTCACATTCTCACCAGCATTTGGTGTTGTTAGTGTTCTGGATTTTGATCTTTCTAATTAGTGGTATTTCACTGTTTTACTTTGCATTTTCCTATTAATATAGGACATGGAAGATTCTGTCATATGTTTGTTTGTCATTTGTATATTTTCCTTGGTGAGTTGTATATTAAAGTCTTTGTCCTATCTAGTCATCAGGTTGTTGACTTTTTTTTAATTGCTGACTTTTACTATTTTTCTTTGCACATTGTGTATAGTAATAGTCTTTGATCAGATATTTTGAAATATTTTGAAAATATTTTCTCCTAGTCAGTAGCTTGTGTTCTCATCATCTTGAAAACATAGCAATTTGTAGGGGGGAATGAAAGTGTTTAACTTACAGAAGACCAGCTTGTCAATTATTTCTTTCACAGATTATGCCTTTGGTGCTGTATGTAAAAAGTCATCATCATATCCAAGGCCATCTAGGTTTTCCCCCATGTTATCTACTAGGCATTTTATAGTTCTGATATCTAACTTTAGTGTGTGAACAATTTTCAGTCAATTTTTGTATGGGTCTGCAACACATTAAAATTTATAGACACAACAATAAAAAATTCATCCTTTCACACTAGATAGTTTGGAAGAACTGCTATAGTCTACTCAATTCAGTTCAGTTCAGTTCAGTTCAGTCGCTCAGTTGTGTCTGACTCTTTGAGACCCCCATGGACTGCAGCATGCCAGGCCTCCCTGTCCATCACTAACTCCAAGAGTTTACTCAAATTCATATCCATTGAGTCAGTGATGCTATCCAACCATCTCATCCTCTGTTGTCCCCTTCTCTTCCTGCCTTCAATCCTTCCCATCATCAGGGACTTTTCAAATGAGTCAGCTCTTTGCATCATGTGGCCAAAGTATTGGAATTTCGGCTTCAACATCACTGTTTCCAATGAACACTCAAGGCTGATTTCCCTTAGTATTGACTGATTGGATCTCTTGGCAGTCCAAGGGACTCTCATGAGTCTTCTCCAACACCACAGTTCAAAAGCATCAATTCTTCGGCACTCAGCTTTCTTTATAGTCCAACTCTCACATCCATAAGTGACTACTGGAAAAACCATAGCCTTGACTAGATGGACCTTTGTTGGCAAAGTAATGTCTCTGCTTTTTAATATGCTGTCTAGGTTGGTCATAACTTTTCATCCAAGGAGCAAGCATCTTTTTTTTTTTTTAATTGGCTTTGTCCATTTCACAAAGCCTCCAAAAATTATGAGCCACATAGCCTCTATTTCCCCAGAGGCTTAACTGCATTTCATGGCTGCAGTCACCATCTGCAGTGATTTTGGAGCCCAAAAAGTAAAGTCTCTCACTATTTCCACTGTTTCTCCATCTATTTGACATGAAGTGATGGGACCAGATGCCATGATCTTCGTTTTCTGAATGTTGAGCTTTAAGCCAACTTTTTCACTCTCCTCTTTCACTTTCATCAGGAGGTTCTTTAGTCCTTCTTCACTTTCTGCCATAAGGGTGATGTCATCTGTATATCTGAGGTTATTGATATTTCTCCCAGCAATCTTGATTCCAGCGTGTGCTTCTTCCAGTCCAGCGTTTCTCATGATGTACTCTGCATATAAGTTAAATAAGCACAGTGACAATATACAGCCTTGACGTACTCTTTTCCCTATTTGGAACCAGTCTGTTCTTCCCTGTCCAGTCCTAACTGTTGGTTTCTGACATGGTTGCAGATCTCTCAGGAGGCAAGTGAGGTGGTCTAGTATTCCCATTTCTTT
Organism: Capricornis sumatraensis; assembly: GCF_032405125.1. NCBI lineage: Eukaryota > Metazoa > Chordata > Mammalia > Artiodactyla > Bovidae > Capricornis > Capricornis sumatraensis. The sequence goes on from NW_027184624.1 coordinate 3,262,670, forward strand.
CAGAATTTTCCACAGTTTGCTGTGATGCACACAGCCAAAGGCTTTGACATAGTCATTAAAGCAGAAATAGATGTTTTTTTTGGAACTCATTATAGACTAATACTTGGCACTAATCCCATTTTCCCCTCTTTCTATTCAAGGCCCTTTTGTTTAAGTAATTTGGAAGACTTCATAAATTACCTATTCATTGCAGTCACTGTCAGTGTTGCAGTCTCGCCTGTTTGTCTGTTGACGCCTTTATTTGACCACTTTCCCCATCCCATCACCACACATGCTAATGACCCCTAGTAGAGGAATGAAGATCTCTTTGTTTTGATGATCTAGATAAGTAAAGTTGAATTATGTTCTCAAGTATCTCTAACAGATGTTTTGTCTGTCTACCATTCCTACAATTCTTTCTGCAGCCTCATTTTCCTGGACTCTGATTGGTATGCATGAAGGCAGATGAGCTATCTACTTAACGGCTTCACTCATTTTGCCCATGCAGTTTTGGCTTCCACACTCTTTTCTTCATTGTTTATCTTCACTGTCTTTCACTCTCCCTGATCAACTCAATGATCATATATATAATTATTAATGAACATTGTTGTTAAAAACTAAATTATAACGATTTTAAATATTTTATACCTAGTTTGAATTCAATGTCAGTGAGTACTGAATACTAGCTTTGAAAACTGAAATACATATACTCAGAAATCTGTCTGCTGAAAAATATATTCAAGGCATTTGAAAGCTTCAAATTTTATTAAAGTGAAATATAATTTAACTGTAAGGGCAACTTAATACTTTCATCTTATTTTATTTCAAATATTTGACATTGTCATAAACTCAAATGAAGGTATCAAACCTATGATTGTGTACTGAAGATCTCACATATCTACTGACTTTTCTAAGTTTTTTTTTAGGTTAGAATCAAAACTCTAAGGATCTAGATCATTCTAAATACACTCTAATGAGGTAAAAGAAAAAAGAAGTCTACTAGCTTGTCAGCATTTCAGAACTGTAACTCACAGAGATCCATATGACTATATACTATGTCAGACTTTAATTATAAAATACCTCTTACATATTTTAATTTGCATTTTGCATTAACTAATTCATAGAAATTTAAAACTTGGGAGAAAAATGTAGATCTTAAAGTATACCCATGATAATACAGTAACTTTTTAAGCAAAGGCACTGGGTCATCTAGGACTCTAGATAAAGAATTGGAAACCAGCAAACTGTTAAAAGTGTTACCACCGCAAGGTAGGATTTCAATATATACGAGGTCTTTAATGACTACCTACACTATTGGACTTTCCAGCTGTATTCATATACAGAGATCAAGTATATTCCCATGGTATCACATCAAAAATAAAAAATGTATATAATTGATATAATGTATATAATTGCACTCAATATGCCAGCAAATATAGAAAACTCAGCAAAGGCCACAGGACTGGAAAAAGTGAGTTTACATTCCAGTCCCTAAGAAAGGAAATGCCAAAAATGCTCAAGCTACCACACAATTGCACTTTTCTCACATGCTAGTAAAGTAATGCTCAAAATTCGCCAAGCCAGGCTTCAATAGTATGTGAACAGTGAACTTCCAGATATTCAAGCTGATTTTAGAAAAGGCAGAGGAACCAGAGATCAAATTGCCAACATCCGCTGGATCATCGAAAAAGCAAGAGAGTTCCAGAAAAACATCTATTTCTGCTTTATTGACTATGTCAAAGCCTTTGACGATGTGGATCACAATAAACGGTGGAAAATTCTGAAAGAGATGGGATACCAGACCACCTGAACTGCCTCTTAAGAAATCTGTATGCAGGTCAGGAAGCAACAGTTCAAACTGGACATGGAACAACAGACTGGCTCCAAATAGGAAAAGGAGTCCATCAAGGCTGTATACTGTCACCCTGATTATTTAACTTATATGCAGAGTACATCATGAGAAACGCTGGGCTGGAAGAAGCACAAGCTGGAATCAAGATTGCCAGGAGAAATATCAATAACCTCAGATATGCAGGAAGAAGGAAATGGCAACCCACTCCAGCACTCTTGCCTAGAAAATTTCATGGACAGAGGAGCCTAGTAGGCTACAGTCCATGGGGTCACGAAGAGTCAGACATGACTGAGCAACTTCACTCTCTTTTTTCACTTCCATGCATTGGAGAAGGAAATGGCAACCAACTCCAGTATTCTTGTGGGAGAATCCCAGGGACAGCGGAGCCTGGTGGGCTGCCGTCTATGGGGTCACAAAGAGTCGAATACAACTGATGCAACTGAGCACCAGCAGCAGCAGCAGCAGCAGCAGATATGCAGGTGACATCACCCCTATGGCAGAAAGAGAAGAAAAACTAAAGAACCTCTTGATGAAAATAAAAAAAAGAGAGTGAAAATTTTGGCTTAAAGCTCAACATTAAGAAAACTAAGATCCTGGCATCTGGTCCCATCATTTCATGGCAAATAGATGGGGGAGACAGTGGAGACAGTGGTTGAGTTTATTTTTTGGGCTCCAAAATCACTGCAGATGGTGAGTACAGCCATGAAATTAAAGCTTACTCCTTGGAAGGAAAGTCATGATCAACCTAGACAGCATATTAAAAAGCAGAGACATTACTTTGCAAACAAAGGTCCATCTAGTCAAGGCTATGATTTTTCCAGTAGTCATGTATGCATGTTAGAGTTGGACTGTGAAGAAAGCTGAGCACAGAAGAATTGATACTTCTGAACTGTGGTGTTGGAGAAGACTGTTGAGAGTCCCTTGGACTGCAAGGAGATCCAATCAGTCCATCCTAAAGGATATTGGGCGTGGTGTTCATTGGAAGGACTGATGCTAAAGCTGAAACTCCAATACTTTGGCCACCTGATGTGAAGAGCTGACTCATTTGAAAAGATTCTGATGCTGGGAAAGGTTGAGGGCAGGAGGAGAAGGGGACAACAGAGGATGAGATGATTGTATGACATCATTGACCCAATGGACATGAGTTTGGGTGAACTCCAAGAGTTGGTGATGGACAGGGAGGCCTGGTTTGCTGTGGTTCATGGAGTCTCAAAGAGTTGGACACAACTGAGCCTCTTCTTTTTCAAAAGAGTTGCTGTCTAAGCTTTGCTGAGTAGTACTATGAGATTTCTGTACCTGAATATCTTCCCTCTTTTCAATGCAACTTCTTATGTTTAGGGTCACGTAAATGTTCAATGTGCCAAAAGGAAAAAACAATTAAAAAAAATCTGATCCTGTGCTATTCTCAGAAAAATTTTTGCTTTATGATTTAATCATAAAAACATTTTCATTCTTTTTACAGACTAATAAAATTAACTGAAGTTGGGCCACCAAAATCAACTTTCAGTTCAGTTCAGTTCAGTTCAGTTCAGTCGCTCAGTCTTGTCCGACTTTCAACGACCCCATGAATCGCAACACGCCAGGCCACCCTGTCCATCACCAATTCATGGAAACTTTGCATAACACAAATTATCAGTGTTTGATCATGTATACTGATCACTTGGAGGAAGGTCAAATCTCTTGTTAGGCAATGGTGTTGAGCTGTGGTAAGGCCTCATAAATTCTCATCCAGCCCTGTGTTTAGATTGTACTCATGATACTGAAAATATCTGCACCTGGGCTGGTTAATGTCCTCTTATCTTATTTGTATTTACTTAGCTGGTAATTTTGAATTCTTCCTCAAACTTTGAGAAATATTTGCTTTCCCTGAATAACAGTCAAATGTTTTTCTTTTTCGTGGGTATATATTTTTCCTATTCTTTCTTCCCACGACTTCAACATTTTCAAGTAACTGAGCTGTCAAAATGATGGGACTTTTCACAAAATACTTCTAATATGGAGACCATCATGTATAAAAATCAACTTCTATCTCTACCCCTAATCTTTGATTTTTTTCCATTGAGATTTCTTTGTTTAATTAACCTCTCAAATAACATATTTATGTATCTATAACTTCTCATTTTAGATATGGAAGTTTTTAAAAAGAAGTATAACAGGACTGGAATGGGTCAGTTTTCATTCCAATCCCAAAGAAAGGCAATGCCAAAGAATGCTCAAACTACCATACAATTACACTCATGTCACACGCTAGTAAAGTAATGCTCAAAATTCTCCAAGCCAGGCTTCAAGAATACATGAACCGTGGGCTTCCAGATGTTCAAGCTGGTTTTAGAAAAGGCAGAGGAACCAGAGATCAAATTGCCAAAATCCACTGGATCATCGAAAAAGCGAGAGTTCCAGAAAAACATCTATTTCTGCTTTATTGATTATGCCAAAGCCTTTGATGATGTGGATCAGAATAAACAGGAAAATTCTGAAAGAGGGGAATACCAGACCACCTGACCTGCCTCTTGAGAAACCTATATGTAAGCCCAGAAGCAACAGTTCAAACTGGACATGGAACAACAGACTGGTTCCAAATAGGAAGAGGAGTATGTGAAGGATATATATTGACACCCTGCTTACTTAACTTATATGCAGAGTACCTCATGAGAAACATTGGGCTGGAAGAAGCACAAGCTGGAATCAAGATTGCAGGGAGAATATCAATAACCTCAGATATGCAGGTGACACCACCCTTATGGGAGAAAGTGAAGAGGAACTAAAAAGCCTCTTGATGAAAGTGAAAGAGGAGAGTGAAAAAGTTGGCTTAAGGCTCAACATTCAGAAAACTAAGATCATGGCATCTGATCCCATCAGTTCATGGCAAAAAGATGGGGAAACAGTGGAAACAGTGTCAGACTATTTTTAGGGGCTCCAAAATCACTGAAGACGTGACTGCAGCCATGAAATTAAAAGATGCTTGTTCCTTGTGAGGAAAACTATGACCAACCTAGACAGCATATTAAAAAGCAGAGACATCACTTTGTCAACAAAGGTCCATCTAGTCAAAGCTACGGTTTTTCCAGTAGTCATGTATGGATATGAGATTTGGACCATAAAGAAAGCTGAGCACCGAAGAGTTGATGCTTTGAACCGTGGTGTTCGAAAAGACTCTTGAGAGTCCCTTGGACTACAAGGAGATCCAACCAGTCCATCCTAAAAGAAATCAGTCCTGAATGTTCATTGGAAGGACTGATGCTGAAGCTGAAACTCCAATACTTTTTTCTCCTGATGTGAAGAACTGACTCATTTGAGAAGACCCTGATGTTGGGAAAGATTAAAGGCAAGAGGAGAAGATGACGACAGAGGATGAGATGGTTGTATGACATCACTGACTCAATGGACATGAGTTTGAGCAAGCTTTGGGTGTTGGTGATGGACAGGTAGGACTGGTGTGCTGCAGTCCATGGGGTTTCAAAGAGTTTAACACAACTGAGCAACTGAAGTGAACTGAAACTACATTTGAAGACTCTGAGGTCACAATTTAAAGTCTAAGGCCTTTGACTTCTTACAATCTATATGGTGTAATTTTTTCATTTCTGATATTTCCTGTTACATATTCAATTTAGTACATAATAAAACTACAGTTTTCATGGTGTATCATGTGTCTTCTGAATTTTTAGTTGCATTTCCATAGTGTATATGATTCATGACTAAGGCGGAGGAAAATTGTTATTATGAAAATTGATGCCTATGGCAATTTTCTATATTTCCTCCCTGGGTCCTCATTCTGCAAATTATTTGCAAATATTTAACTCACGTTATTGGAACCAAACTTGGTATTTGAACATGATTGTCCGAATTAAACCAAGTATTTTCTTGTGAGCTTTCTGAAAAAGTGCAATAACATGTTGAGGAGAACAACATAACCCTGAAGTGCCCAGCCCTCTATAACACACATTCATTTTAAATGAATTTCTATTGGAAATTTAGAAGCATTTCCTTAAATACCAAACCATAGTGGAATAGCACACTCTCTTATAAAAATCGTTATGTGGTTAGGTATTTTACTAAATAGCACGGCACATAGTTTGATACAAAATACGGTCCATCTGTTTAATGGATTTATAATACACTTGAGAGTTTAGCAGTTTAGCTAAACCATATCATGTTTATGCTAAGTTTCAAGTTAACCTTTTAAATAGTAAGAGAGCAAGGAAGATGGAAGCAAAAATCACTGCCAGGCTCAAGACATTGTCAGGAAGTCATCAAAGAACAACAAAAGATTAAAGATAGTTTTCAGATTAAAGATTATAAGCTCAAATGCCCATGGGAATCAATCCACAGCTTAAGCGGAAGCAGCATTCTTGAATAAGTGAAGTACATGCCTATGTCCTAACATGGAAAGGGCCTCTCAGTTTGAGAGGATTCTGCATGAAAGGTGACCGAGAGATAGCAGATATCCCATTTTTTATGAGAATCAGAAAATCTCAATTCTGCATTAAAGATGCAGATTCTAAAAAGTTAAAAGCAATTTTGATATCTTTAACACTGGACAGGACAGGAAGAAAACATTCCACAGTTTTAAATCTACCACTGCTACTAATGTGAAACATCTGATTTAAATATACAGCTATTAAGAGCAGAGTAGAAATTACTGTTTCAAATACTTTCAGTCAGTAGAAGTATCATAAGCTTAGATAAGGAGAATATTGAATATCTGGAGGAAAAAAATACCAATTTGGCTAGATAGCTGCTTTGATGAAAATAAAAATATATTTTAAGTTTAATTGTGAGAATGGGGAATGCAGTCCTATATTTTTATTGATTTCTGGGCCAAACAGAACTGATAAAGGTGGGAGTGGCTAAGAGCTGAAATAATATTTTCTAAAAATTTAGTTTAGAAATAAATATGAGATTGCCAAAGAATTTTATAACTGGTATGTGCTCCAACTATGCACAAAGTAAATTTAGTTTAAAAAAATAAACACATTTTCTGTTTATTCTACTTGAAATCCATTGGTTAATACTATGTTGCAGAGAACCTTATTAAAGATATGTAAATAAAACTTTTCAGAAGGATTAATTACATGTTTCTGATCTTACCTGTATGTCATGGTGATGAATGTGGTTATCCATCCAACTACTTGTACGACCATCATGTTTTTTAACAAAGTTCTCTTTGGTTTCCAAGTTAATTTTTGCAGACAAACTTACTTTGTTGTTTTTCAAGATGGCACACTCTAACTATAAAAATATTTTACCTTAAAAATTCTTAGAGAGTTTTTTAGCATTCTTTTGGCATTTGGCTGAAAGAAATAATAAAAAATGGGGTTAAAACCCCAAAGTATAACCAGAAAATAGTCATTTAGACTAAAGGTGTTCATTATCTTGTCTTTGGTTTCATTTAGTACATATTATTCTTTATATCCATTGCCTTAAAATGTTTGTATGAGAATGATTCAGTATAAGGGCAAGTTAAATCAGATTTGATCACTTAGAAATCCTTCTGACGAAAAAGTTTTCACCTTCATGAATGATTAAAAGTTTAACTTCATTTCTTTTTATTGGAAATTTTTGTTTATGTTAGAGATTTGCCATATATCTGTCCTGAGCTTAAGTATTGTCACATTGAGATAAAAAATGTGCCTGCTAATATGCAATATATAAATTATTATCTAATGTTGAAATGAAGTCTATAGAATCATCTGAATTTGATTCATATTTTTAGAAGCAAAGATTTAGAAATAAGTGGTGAGAAGATTATTGCAAAGTACTAAGCAGGGAAAAAAAAACAATTAAATGAGAATTGCTAGACAAATGCACAAAGTAGTGAAGACTGAGATGACTTTATTGTTATACAATTCGCATGATTATCAAATATGATTATCAGTTCAGTTCAGTCACTCAGTTGTGTCTGACTCTTTGCGACCCCATGAATCACAGCACGACAGGGCCCCCTGTCCATCACCAACTCCCGGAGTTTACCCAACTCATGTCCATCAAGTCGGTGATGCCATCTAGCCATCTCAACTTCTGTATTCCCATTCTGCTCCTGTCCCCAATCCCTCCCAGCATTAGAGTCTTGTCCAATGAGTCATCTCTTCGCATGAGGTGGCCAAAGTACTGGAGTTTCAGCTTCAGCATCAGTCCTTCCAATGAACACCCAGAACAACCAATGGACTGGTTGGATCTCCTTGCAGTCCAAGGGACTCTCAAGAGTCTTCTCCAACACCACAGTTCAAAAGCATCAATTCTTCGGCGCTCAGCTTTCTTCACAGTCCAATTCTCATATCCATACATGACCACAGGAAAAAACATAGCCTTGACTAGACGGACCTTTGTTGGCAAAGTAATGTCTCTGCTTTTGAATATGCTGTCTAGGTTGGTCATAACTCTCCTTCCAAGGAGTAAGCGTCTTTTAATCTCATGGCTGCAGTCACCATCTGCAGTGATTTTGGAGCCCAAGAAATAAAGTCTGACACTGTTTCCACTGTTTCCCCATCTATTTCCCATGAACTGATGGGACCAGATGCCATGATCTTCGTTTTCTGAATGTTGAGCTTTAAGCCAACTTTTCACTCTCCTCTTTCACTTTCAAGAGGCTTTTTCGTTCCTCTTCACTTTCTGCCATAAGGGTTGTGTCATCTGCATATCTGAGGTTCTTGATATTTCTCCCGGCAATCTTGATTCCAGCTTGTGCTTTTACTGGCCCAGCATTTCTCATGATGTACTCTGCATATAAGTTAAATAATCAGGGTGACAGTATACAGCCTTGATGTACTCCTTTTCCTATTTGGAACCAGTCTGTTGTTCCATGTCCAGTTCTAACTGTTGCTTCCTGACCTGCATACAGATTTCTCAAGAGGCAGGTCAGGTGGTCTGGTATTCCCATTCTTTCAGAATTTTCCACAGTTTATTGTGATCCACATAGTCAAAGGCTTTGGCATAGTCAAAAAAGCAGAAATAGATGTTTTTCTGGAACTCTCTTGCTTTTTCAGTGATCCAGCAGATGTTGGCAATTTGATCTCTGGTTCCTCTGCCTTTTCTAAAACCAGCTTGAAGTTCACAGTTCATGTATTGCTAAAGCCTGGCTTGGAGAATTTTGAGCATTACTTTACTAGCGTGTGAGATGAGTGTATGTAAATTAGTTTATTTGGTTGACAGAATAAAACACACTTTAGGATAATATTTTAGCTACCCCAAAACTACTTCAGAATAGCTTAATTAACAATTCTTAGTTAAAAAGTTTGCTTTAACATTCTTATACTAATGTACAGCTTAATATCTGTCTACCATCCTTTCCATTATATAGATTGGAGTTAAAAAGTCCTCATATAAGCAACAGAAATAATTTTGAAGGTTCTACCAACCATATTAGGGCAACAGAGCTGATTTTATTAGGTTGTTTATTTCCATTCAGTCCTGCTATTTTAACATTTCAACTCTAATTTTTGTTGTATATTTATAACCTTAATTTAGTTTTGGAAAAACAGTTTTAATAAATATTTCTTGAATTAAATTGTAATCACATTTAATATTTTTCATTCATTAAATATGTCAACTATTGATAAATATTTGAGTTGGTAAAAATATTTGATTGGAAACATCAACAACTGTTTTCAAAACATCTTATCTCTATCATTCCTCTAGCAATATGATATTATATTTCAAGTTATTTTAATTTTTTACCTAACTCATGTCCATCAAGTCGGTGATGCCATCTAGCCATCTCAACTTTCTACGTCATTCCTTCCAAAGAAATCCCAGGGTTGGTCTCCTTCAGAATGGACTGGTTGGATAACCTTGCAGTCCAAGGGACTCTCAAGAGTCTTCTCCAACACCACAGTTCAAAAGCATCAATTTTTTGGTGCTCAGCCTTCTTCACAGTCCAACTCTCACATCCATACATGACCACAAGAAAAACCATAGCCTTGATGAGACGGACCTTAGTCGGCAAAGTAATGTCTCTGCTTTTCAATATACTATCTAGGTTGGTCATAACTTGTCTTTTGATTTCATGCCTGCAGTCACCATCTGCAGTGATTTTGGATCCCAGAAAAATAAAGTCTGACACTGTTTCCACTGTTTCCCCATCTATTTCCCATGAAGTGATGGGACCGGATGTCATGATCTTCGTTTTCTGAATGTTGAGCTTTAAGCCAACTTTTTCGCTCTCCTCTTTCACTTTTATACTTTCATTTACATAGATTAGAGGAACAATAACTGAGTATAACATACTGGTTTGTCAAGCAGGTTCTGAGCCAAGAGGCAGAACCAACTTGAAGAAAGAGTTTGGGGTAAACGCATAGTACATTAGCATAGCTTAAGACAAACATTTCCATAAGAAAAAGGCATTGGTTATCTCTAGCTTTAAGAATAGTTAACTTCAGGTGAAACCAGGTGTCATTATGGCAACACAGTATTTTAAGAGAAACCTCCTTTTAAATTTGTATAGAGAAGGAAAAAATATCTCGTTTGTTTCCTCCTGCCGCTTAAGAGAAATAAAAATGTCTGACATTTGCAGGCTATTTCCTCCGTTTGGAGACCCCTGGACTTCTTGCCTGTTACCCTCTCACTAGGCCCATGGATTTATGTAAATTGTAAGTGCTCAAATAGGAGATGACAAGAGTGAACATCGATATTTTAGGAATAGGTGAACTAAAATGGATGGGAATGGGAGAATTTAATTCAGATGACCATTATATATAGTATTGTAGGTAAGAATCCCTTAGAAGAAGTGGAATAGTCCTCATAGCCAACAAGAGTCTGATATGAATTACTTGGGTGCAGTCTCAAAAACTACAAGATGATCTCAGTTCATTTCCAAAACAAACCATTCAGTAATCCAAGTTTATGCCCCAATCATGGATGCCATACAAGCTGAAGTTGAATGGTTCTATGAAGACCTACAAGACCTTCTAGAATTATCATCAAGAAAGATACACTTTTCATGAGAGGGGACAGTGATGCAAAAGTAGGAAGTCAAGAGATACCTGCAGTAACGAGCAAGTTTGACCTTGGAGTATGAAATGAAGTAGGACAAATGCTAATAGAGTTCTGACAAAAGAACAAACTGGTCATAGCAAACATCTTCTTCCAACAACAGAAGAGACGACTCTACACATAGACATCACCATATGGTCAATATGGAAATCAGATTTATTATATTATTTGCAGCCAAAGATGGAGAAGCTCTAAACAGTCAGCAAAAATGACTTGTACCTGACTGTGGCTCAGATCATGAGTTTCTGCTTATACAGTAACAATGTCATTTTTTTAAATAAGGAAATGCTACATAATACCATAGAATTTGATACTTTAATTAACTGGATTCATTGAACAAACTAAATAATTGCCAGAATATTTTGTTCAGAATGGATTGTGTGCACATAAGGAAATAAAGGCATGAAATAAGCATGAAAAGTAGACATTCAGTTTTAAACATTAGAGATAATACTATCAGACCTACCATAGAGACCAATATTGAGCTAACGCCACTGTTTCTCGAGGTAAAATTGACATCATTTAAAATACTAGCAGGACTAAGTCTTATGTACAGGCAACAAGTGTCAAACTTAGTCTTCCCTTTGAAGGAATATTCAGTAATGCTCCTCTATCAAATTCTCCTTTGCCTTACTTTTATCCATCCATAGTATTTAACCATTTTGGGATTCTTTTGACAGTCCACAACTCACTAATTTTAAAGACAAAGACACCTATCTCTCTTATCACTTTTCTTTTTTTTTTTTTTTTTCTGTCTACAGATAGACCATTTTCTGAATTCCAATGCTCCCAGGTGTATTTCAAAGTAATTTATATTTTCTACTATTTTTTCACCATTACTTAATCTATGATTATCACAGATAATCCTTTAAGCATATTGGATAGTTAGACCATTATCTGAAGAAATTTTTTCATAACTTATTTTCCTAAGTACTTCAAACAGTCCCAAGTACTTGGCTAGTGCTAAATAAAACTTTTATTTTAAACACTGAAAGATCCAAATCTAGGTTAAAATATACATTTTCCATGAAAACTTCATAAACTAGTTTCAATTTACTAGATAATTCTCTTATGCTATATATCTTTAATATTTATAATAAGTTTACAGAAAATCAGCTCAAATTTATTAACAAACTCTCTGAGATCAACATTTTACTTACCTAAGTATTATATCTTCTTTCTTTTGAACTCTACTATATTTCCTAAAACTTAACTCAGTGATCTGAATTCTAAAGAAGTCTTAACTACTATACATGGGGATATATATGAGTCTAGCAAAAAGCACAGAGTCGGCAAACTCTACAGGTTGATAAGGTTTGAAAGACAAGATTAACTTGATTGACTATGCTTTACTAAATGTGCTTTCTAAATGAAAAAAAATTAATCTAGTTATTACAGAAAAGAGGAAACCAAAACCCCTCAAACATATGTGAAAAAGTCTCAACTCACTTAGCAATCAGAGAAATGCAAAACCACAATTATATTCCATTACAAACCCACCAGACTAACAAACATTTAAATGTATTTGAAAATGTTAAGTACAGATGACAATGTGGGTACTACGGATGCAAACTAGTATTTAGGAAACTTTAAACTACACTTATCCTATAGTGTAGCAATTCAATTCTATGCAGAGATACACTAGAAAAACATTTGATCCTGCGTATCAGAAGATGTACAAAATTGATTTCAGCAGGATTTTTTTTCCAACTAGTCTGAAATTTTATATGTTTACCATTCATAGAATGGATATATTTTGTTCAAGGAATATAAAACTGTAGAACATGAAGATATTAGGGAGAAAAAGAATTTACTATCTTAGATTCTATGACTGAACCTGAAAATTAAACTTACATAAGACAGATTTACAGAAAAGAAGCAAACAGATTTTACTTAATATTTTAACGTGCACAAAGGAGTCTTCATAAGAAAAATGAAGATCTGAAAAAACAGGACCAGGAGCTTATATACACTTTCTAACAAAGAAGTGGTAAATTTGTGGAGAAGTGACAAAACAAAGATATTTGAGCTTAGGGGTAATGAATTACGAGAAAGCGACTAGGAAGTACACAGAGGAAATTAATAGAAGATAAGGGTTATTTTAATAGATTTGTTTGTACTGATTGGTTTTGGCATCATCGCTGTTTCCAATGGTAAGAATGTTCTCTTCCTTGTACAGAGAGGACATCTTTCTCATGCTTATTTTATGGCTGGCTTTTAGGTAGAAAGGAGATTTGTCAGAGAGTCCTTCCTGCAACTGCTGTTTCTCTGGTGCTTTCAAGCTCAAAATAATTAATATGCTAAAGTGGTATATTTTGGAAATAACATGTTTTGAACCTGTTCAAAAATGAATAGGTTGTGTGATGGTTAATTTTGTATGTCAGCTTGACTAGGATAATGTATGCCTAGAATGTTAGTAAAACATTATTTCTGAGTTTGTCTGTGAGAGTGTTTCTGGAAGGAATTAGCATTTAAAAATGTTTCCTTGTGTACAGTTAATTCACAATGTTGTGCTAGTTTCAAGCGTACAGCAAAATGAATCCATTATACATATGCATATATCCATCTTAAGAAGCTTTTCCCATATAAATCATTACAGACTATTGTATAGAGTTTTCTCTGCTATACTTATTAGTCCTTAATAGTTATCTATTTTATTAGTCTTTATTATATGTTTTATATAGTGTATGTATGTCAATCCCAATATCCCAATTTATCCCTCTCCTCTTCCCCCTTGGTACCCATAAGTTTGTTTTCTATATGTGTGAATTTATGTTTTTTTTTTCCATTTATGTTTTATAAATAAGTTAATTTATACCTTTTTTTTAGGTATCACATATAAGTGGTATCATATTGTATTTGTCTTTCTCTATCTGACTTACTTCACTCAGAATGACAATCTCTAGGTCCACCCATGTTGCTGCAAAAGGCACTCAATTCAGTTCAGTTCAGTTCAGTCGCTCAGTCGTGTCCGACTCTTTGTGACCCCATGGACCGAGGCACGCCAGGCCTCCCTGTCCATCATCAACTCCTGGAGTCCACCCAAACCCATGTCCATCGAGTCGATGATGCCATTCAACCATCTCATTCTCTGTCGTGCCCTTCTCCTCATGCCCTCAATCTTTACCACCATCAGGGTCTTTTCCAGTGAGTCAGCTCTTTGTATCAGGTGGCCAAAGTACTGGAGTTTCAGCCTCAACATCAGTCCTTCCAATGAACACCCAGGACTGATCTCCTTTAGGATGGACTGGTTGGATTTCCTTGCAGTCCAAGGGACTCTCAAGAGTCTTCTCCAACTCCACAGTTCAAAAGCACCAATTCTTCTGTGCTCAGCTTTCTTTATAGTCCAACTCTCACATCCATACATGACCACTGGAAAAACCATAGCCTTGACTAGATGGACCTTTGTTGGCAAAGTAATGTCTCTGCTTTTTAATATGCTGTCTAGATGGGTCATAACTTTCCTTCTAAGGAGTAAGCATCTTTTAATTTCTTTTCTGTAATTGCCATCTGCAGTGATTTTGGAGCCCAGAAAAATAAAGTCAGCCACTGTTTCCCCATCTACTTGCCATGAAGTGATGGGACTGGATGCCATGATCTCAGTTTTCTGAATGTTGAGCTTTAAAAGCCAACTTTTTCACTCTCCTCTTTCACTTTCATCAAGAGCCTCTTCAGTTCTTCTTCACTTTCTGCCATAAGGGTGGTGTCATGCAAAAGGCACTATTTCGCCCCTTTTACGGGTAAGTAATGTTTCATTTATATCTGTACCACATCTTCTTTATCCACCCTTCTGTTGGTGGACATGCAGCGATCAAAGCAGTATGGCGCCGGCACAAAAACAGAAAATACATCAGTGAAATAGGACACAAAGTCCAGAGATAAACCCATGCGCTTATGGTCACCTAATATATACAAGGTAAAAATAGACACTGGAGAAAAGAAAGAAACTTCAATATATGATACTGGAAGACTAGAGCTACATGTAAAATAATGAAATTAGAACATTCTCTAACATTATACAGAATAATGGATTAAACATCTAAATGTAAGACCAGATACTATAAAACTCTTAGAGGAAACAGGCAGAAAACTTCTGGGCATAAATCTCAGCAAGATCTTTTCTGATTCACCTCCTAGAGTAATGAAAATAAAAACAAAAATAAACAAATGGGACCTAATTAAACTTAAGAAGCTCTTGCACAGCATAAACAAAACAAAATAACAACCCTCAGAATGGGAGAAATGTTTGCAAATTAAGCAACCTGAAAGGAATTAAATCTCCAAAACATACAAACAGTTCATGCAGCTCAATATCAAAGAAAAAAAAAAAAAACTCAATCAAAAATTGTGGGGAAGATCTAAGAAGACATTTCTCCACAAAAGACATATAGATGGCCAAAAGCACATGAAAAGTGCCGCTCAACAATCACTAAGTATTAGAGAAATGTGAATCAAAACTACAATGAGGTATCACCTCACACCGCCAGAATTGCCATGATTAAAAAATCTACAAACAATAAATGATTGGGAGGGTGGGAATATAATGTTCTCCATTATGAAGAACAGTATAGAGTTTCCTTAAAAGACTAAAAATAGAGCTATCATACGATTCAGCAATCCTAATCCAGAGAGAAAGGTAATCCAAAAAGATACATGCACCCCAGTGCTTACTGCAGCAGTATTTACAATAGGCAGGACACAGAAGCACCAAGATTAGCACTTGGGTCAAGATCAGCAATGCTGGTGGACATTACCCACTCCTTTGAGGTCCTGAATAGGAAAAAAGGCAGAGGACGGGTGAATTCTCTCTCTGTTTGAACTGGGACATCTATGTTTTGCTTGTGGAAGTCAATATTTCTAGTTCTCAGGCATTTGGATTCAGACTTGGACTTAGACCACTGGTTGCCCTGCCTCTTTGGAGTTGGACTGAATTACACTACCTGCTTTCCTGGTTCTTCAATTTGCAGACAATACATCATGGGATTTCTCAATCTCCATAACCATGTGTGCCCTTTCTTCTAATAAATCTCTCTCTCTCCATGAATACACATTTATTTTTCTTTTCTGGAGAACCCCATCTATATAGGCAGTGTGCAACAGCACACAACAAATTCACAATATTTAGCTTAGAAGACAAGGCACATGATTATATATAGTATGAGTTAATCTATGTAGAGTTCAAGACCAGCAAACTAAAACAATGTTATAAATGTGTATATACACAGTAAAATAAATAAGCAGGGAGTTGTTATAACAGAGATCAGGAGAGTGATCATTTTTTCAGGAAGAAACATTTTTGGAGAGGAACAGTAAGAAATGTCAAGGGTGCCAAAAACAATCTTTTTTTAACAAGGTGGTGATCATACAGATATTCATGAATCATTTTTAAATGAATCATACATTTGATCACTCATGTGCATATAATGCATGAGTGATCAAATATATATTTCACACTGTAGTAAAAATCAAACCAGCTTGAATTTTACACAGCACAGAACTGAACAAAGAAATAGGTAGTGGGGGAATAGGAAAAAAATTAAGAACATAGAGAAAAGAATTGGTTTATTTTCCCAGGATCTCAATAAAACATTTAGCTAAATATTTCTTGGCTTAGTTCAAATTTATAAAAGGCTTAACAAATGAGATTGACTTCTATAATAAAGAGACAAGATACCTGAAGAGCCACGGCACAGACAGCTTAATTGGCTTTCATTAAGATTTTGATTATATTGGCATATATAGTTATGTAATGTGGCATATGATACTCAGACTATCAGGTTAGTAAATGACTTCAGTATTGACTGTGGCTTTTGGAAATTAGGTGATTAGCGGTTTAGGAGCAAAAGGAAATAAAATAAAAGAAGATGGAAAGAAATAAAGGAGCACTCAGAAAATTTTGTCTAGTCATTGTAAGATATTAATCTTTGCCATATTATTTTTTTCTCTCACTTAGGTTATGCTTTCAATTAAAATATAATTTTAGGCATTGTAGAAGACTTCAAATACTCACTTTGGTATAGTTCATAAAAGTCTTTTATTAATATTCCTCTTTTTAGAGCTGAAATAGGGAAAATCTTCCTTTTCTCTTAGTTTTAAAGGTGGTGTTCTGTACATGCTGCTAAGTCACCGCAGTCGTGTCTGACTCTGTGCAACCCCATAAAACGGCAGCCCACCAGACTCCCCCGTCCCTGGGATTCTCCAGGCAAGAACACTGGAGTGGGTTGCCATTTCCTATGTTTTGTACATAGAGCTCTAACTCCCAGAGACCTCTTTAAGAATCCATGAGGAACTGTTTCCAAAATTAAGACACAATCTTTAAAATTACTTAAGTAAAATTAAAAATGACACTTGAAGCCCATTTGACTTTTTTCACCTACTTAAGCCACTACAAATTGTAAATTTTCTACTGCATAATCATTCCTAAAGGAAGGAAACATTATATTTGTATGCCCTTTGCCAAGCCTAAAGTGGGGGAAAAAGTGTACCTTGTGTGTAGCACATATACCTCCTATTGGTGCTGTCTGCGTATAATGCATATTAGCATGTATGAGCTGTGGTGATATATATATATATATTTTTTTTTTCCAGCAGTGAAGTCAATACTGGTCCTGTTCATCAGTAAAAATGTTCAGTTACCGACACACACAGATACACACACACATTAATTGAGAGACACTATTAAATGAAATGACAGAATAAACAATCCAAATAATCTCCTCATAAGAGACATTTAGGAATGCTAGTTTAAAAATTATAAATAGTCTCTCAATTATATGAATTAGCTCTCAAGAAAATAAAGAAAATCTCTAGGTACCAAAATGAAAAGAAAGCCAAAACTAAAGCAGTTAATTAGAATGAAATCTGTAGTTAACTTCAAAATCTTCCTAAACCCTAATATTCAAGAATTTGGATATTAATGGCTGCAATAGTATAGATATTGAAGCCCTGGGGGGCCATGAAAGGACTAAACTGCCACAATAATACCAGCACAGAGTTATCTACCACCAATAGAAGAATATAAAGAGAAAAATCATGAGTTTAACCTGACCTCCAATTGGAAAATATCACCCATGAAATTATAACTAAACATCTACACCCTCATGAATTTATAGATTTGAAGATCCTTGGAATACCAATCAGAAGTAAAGACAACTTATTTGTACCATGACCCTCAATTAGGACTGCACAAAATTTCTACGTATAACATGATATAAAATGAATCAACACAAAAATAAATGTGGTACAGTGAAAGACTGAGAAGACTTAGATGCCTAAAATTTTCAGAATGGGATTTTGGAATATATAGTATAAAATATATAGCTAAAATTTAGTTGGAGACAAAACTAGGAAAAGGAAGAAAACAGAACAAATCCCTCCAAACTATGAAGAATATTATTCAAATTATCAAATATAATGTCTTGAAATCACAAATACAATTTCTGCAATTACATAGGTAATGAATTAGATGAACAGTTTAGATACAGCTAAGAAAAAATTAGTAAGCTCAAAAATAAAACAGATGAAGTTACCTAAATTGACACAGATGGAAGATAAATGGAAAATAAAAATTTTAAAATATGGAGAAGAGACAGAAAATATTTAAAAATTCTAAGAGTTCAAGAGAAACAGATAAAAAGATGGAGGAGAGATAGTATTCAGAGAGATAATAGGTGATGATTTCCAGAATTAATGAAAGATGTGTCATTAATTAATTAATGAAATATTTAAAAGAACAAAAATACACAATGAATATTTATATAACTGGAAATAAACATTTAAGGTGCCAAAGGCAAAAAGATTTTTCAGCTGACCCTTGAAAAACATGGGTTTGAACTACATGGATCCACTTATTCAAAGTTTTTTTCAATAGTAAACACCACAGTGCTATATGAGCCACCGTTGGTTGAGTCTGTTGATGTGGAAATACAGATACAGAGGAACCATGTATATGAAGGGCCAACTTAAGTTTCACATGGACTTCTGAGTGCATGGAAGGTCAGTCCCCCTACAAGCCCCAGATTACTATAAGATCTGTTGTATTTTATTTTCAAATTTCAACTATACACCACAGTGTTACTAACTGTAATGAATGTGCCATACATTACATCCCTAGAACTTGTTCCTTTTAATGAGGGGTTATGTTCTTTGAGCAACATCGACCAATTTCCCACATCCATTCCCCAAATCCTTGGTAAACACGCTAGCCTCTGTGCATATGAGCTTGGCTTTTATTTCCCACATATAAGCGATATAACACAGCATTTGTCTAACTTACTTCACTTAGCATAATGCCCTCAACGTCCAACTACGGTGTCACTAACGGCAGCACTTCCTTCTTTCTCCTGATTGACTCATGTTCTGTTGGACACATATATACACACTTTTTTTCTTTTTCTTTGTCTAGCCATCCCTTAACAAACGTATAGGTTGTTCACTTACCTTGGTCACTGTGAATAATGGTTACCATGAATAATGCTGCAATAACCATGGAAATGCAGATATATCTTCAAGATCCTCTTTTCAGAAATTGAATTGATAGATTGTCCATCTAGTCAAGGCTATGGTTTCTCCTGTGGTCATGTATGGATGTGAGAGTTGGACTGTGAAGAAGGCTGAGTGCCGAAGAATTGATGCTTTTGAACTGTGGTGTTGGAGAAGACTCTTGAGAGTCCCTTGGACTGCAAGGAGATCCAATCAGTCCACTCTGAAGGAGACCAGTCCTGGGATTTCTTTGGAAGGAATGATGCTAAGACTGAAACTCCAGTACTTAGGCCACCTCATGCGAAGGGTTGACTCATTGGAAAAGACTCTGATGCTGGGAGGGATTGGGGGCAGGAGGAGAAGGGGACGACAGAGGATGAGACGGCTGGATGGCATCACTGACTCGATGGACGCGAGTCTGAGTGAACTCCGGGAGTTGGTGATGGACAGGGAGACCTGGCGTGCTGCGATTCATGGGGTCGCAAAGAGTCGGACACGACTGAGTGACTGAACTGAACTGAACTGAAGTGAAGGTAGTTCTAATTTACATTTTTTAAGGAACCTCCATAATGTTTTACATAATTGTTGTTGTTCAGTTATTAAGTTGTATCTATTTGTGACCCATGGATTGCAGCATGCCAGGATTCCCTGTCAATCACCGTCTCCCAGAGTTTACTCAAACTCATGTCCATTGAGTTGGTAATGCCATGCAACAATCTCATCCTCTGCCATCCCCTTCTCTTCCTGCCCTCAATCTTTCCCAGCATAAGGATCTTTTCCTAGGAGTCGGCTCTTCACATCAGGTGGCCAAACATTGGAGCTTCAGCATCAGTCCTTCCAGTGAGTATTTGGGGTTGATTTCCTTTAGGATTGATGGGTTTGATATCTTGTACAAGGGACAGCTTTCCATAGTGGCTGCACCAATTTACATTCTCACCTAGAGTGCATAAGCATTCTTTCTCTTAACATCCTTCCTGACATGTTATCTTGAGCTTTTGATAGTCATTCTAACAGGCATGATGTGATAGCTCATTATGGTTTTATGTTTTCCTGATTATTAGTGATAGTGAACACCTTTTCATGTAACTGTTGGCCAGGTATTGTTTTTGGAATGCCTTCTCTGGAAAAATGTCTATTTAGTTCCTCTGCCCATTTTGAAATCAAATGGCTTTATTTTTTCCTATCAAGTTGTATTAATTCTTTATATATTTTGGATATTAACTCATCAGATATATGATTCACAAGTATTTCTACCATTAAATCACACTTGATTATAGTGTAAGATTCTTTTAGTGTGCTGTTAAATTTGGTTTACTAATATTTTGTTGACGATTTTTACATCTATATTAATCAGGGATATTGGTCTTTAGTCTTCCTTTCTTGTATCATCTTATTTGGCTCTGGTTTTAGGGAAATGCTATCCTTGTTAAATGAATGCAGAGTATTCCATTTCTTCGAGCTTGACCAATTTTTTATGTATAATCAGTATCTTAACTGCAAAGGGTCTTACCTTTGCATTTCTGTGGAATCAGTTGTATCATCTGATTCATTTCTGATTTCGAGTCTTCTCTCTTTTAGTCTTGCATCTAACCAAAGTTTTGATTATCGTTTCAAAGAAACAGCTCTTAATTTCATTGTTCTTTTCCATTGTCTTTTTAATCTCTTTTTAACTTATTCCCCCTGTGATCTTTGTAATTGTCTTCCTCCTCCTAATTTGGGGCTTCATTTCTTCTTCTTTTTCTTCTTTTTAACTAATTTGTTGTAGTTTAAAGTTAGTGCTTATTTGAAATTTTTCTTGTTTCTTGAAAGAAGTTCTGTATCTTTTGACTGGAGAATTTACTCCATTTACTTAAATAGTTTATTGGTAGGTATGGACTTAATATCACCATTTTGTTAACTGTTTTCTGAATTTTTTTGTAATTACTTTGTTACTTTCTTTTCTCCTGATTTTTTTCTTCTATGATTTGAAGATTGCACCATACATCACAAATCCATGGCATTCCTGGATTTCTTTCCCCTTCTCTTTTGTGTATCTACTACAGATTTTTGCTTTGTGTTTACCATGAAGCTTACATAAAACTGTTTATAAAATAAAATAGTCTATTTTAAGGTGATAACTACTTAAGTTCTAATGCAAACTGAAGCTGTTTTTTTCTTTTTAACACTGCTTGCCCATATTTTGTTTTCGATGTCTCAGATTAATATTTTTACTTTGTGTATGCATTAACAGATTATTGTATTTGTCTTTTAATCTTCATATATTTATAAGTGATTTATATACTCTGAATACTCTGAAGTTAACTGTGTATTTACTTTCACTGGGTTTCCCTGATAGCTTAGTTGGTAAAGAATCTGCCTGCAATGCAGGAGACCCTGGTTCAAATCCTGGGTCGGGAAGATCCCCTGGAGAAGGGATAGGATACACACTCTAGTATTCTGGCCTGGAGAATTCCATGGACTGTATAGTCCATGGGGTCGCAAAGATTCAGGCATGACTGAGTGACTTTCACTTCACTTCACTTCACTTCACTTATTTTCACCAGTGAGATTTATTATTTCATATGTTTTGCTTTTACTAACTAGTGTTCCTTTGCTTCTTCTTGAAGAAGTCCCTTTAATATTTCTTATAAGGACAGTCTAGTGGTGATGATCTCTTTCAGCTTTTACTTATCTGGAAAATCCAGACTTTCTTACCTCTTTTGATATGGGTCTCTTCTTTTTTTTATTTTATTTTATTATTTTTTTAAAAATCTTTAATTCTTACATGTGTTCCCAAACATGAACCCCCCTCCCACCTCCCTCCCCATAACATCTCAGTGGGTCATCCCCATGCACCAACCCCAAGCATGCTGTATCCTGCGTCAGACATAGACTGGCAATTCAATTCTTACATGATAGTATACATGATAGAATGCCATTCTCCAAAATCATCCCACCCTCTCCCTCTCCCTCTGAGTCCAAAAGTCCGTTATACACAGCTGTGTCTTTTTTCCTGTCTTGCATACAGGGTCATCATTGCCATCTTTCTAAACTCCATATATATGTGTTAGTATACTGTATTGGTGTTTTTCTTTCTGGCTTACTTCACTCTGTATAATCGGCTCCAGTTTCATCCACCTCATTAGAGCTGATTCAAATGTATTCTTTTTAACGGCTGAGTAATACTCCATTGTGTATATGTACCACTGCTTTCTTATCCATTCATCTGCTGATGGACATCTAGGTTGTTTCCATGTCCTGGCTATTATAAACAGTGCTGCGATGAACACTGGGGTACATGTGTCTCTTTCAATTCTGGTTTCCTCGGTGTGTATGCCCAGCAGTGGGATTGCTGGGTCATAAGGTAGTTCTATTTGCAATTTTTAAAGGAATCTCCACACTGTTCTCCATAGTGGCTGTACTAGTTTGCATTCCCACCAACAGTGTAGGAGGGTTCCCTTTTCTCCACACCCTCTCCAGCATTTATTGCTTGCAGATTTTTGGATCGCTGCCATTCTGACTGGTGTGAAGTGGTACCTCATTGTGGTTTTGATTTGCATTTCTCTGATAATGAGTGATGTTGAGCATCTTTTCATGTGTTTGTTAGCCATCCGTATGTCTTCTTTGGAGAAATGTCTATTTAGTTCTTTGGCCCAGTTTTTGATTGGGTCATTTATTTTTCTGGAATTGAGCTGCATAAGTTGCTTGTATATTTTTGAGATTAGTTGTTTGTCAGTTGCTTCATTTGCTATTATTTTCTCCCATTCAGAAGGCTGTCTTTTCTCCTTGCTTATAGTTTCCTTTGTTGTGCAGAAGCTTTTAATTTTAACTAGATCCCATTTGTTTATTTTTGCTTTTATTTCCAGTATTCTGGGAGGTGGATCATAGAGGATCCTGCTGTGATTTATGTCTGAGAGTGTTTTGCCTATGTTCTCCTCTAGGAGTTTTATAGTTTCTGGTCTTACATTTAGATCTTTAATCCATTTTGAGTTTATTTTTGTGTGCGGTATTAGAAAGTGATCTAGTTTCATTCTTTTACAAGTGGTTGACCAGTTTTCCCAGCACCACTTGTTAAAGAGATTGTCTTTACTCCATTGTATATTCTTGCCTCCTTTGTCAAAGATAAGGTGTCCATATGTGTGTGGATTTAAAAGGAAGAATTGGAGAACCCCAGAGTTAGTAGAAGGAAAAAAATCTTAAAAATTAGGGCAGAAATAAATGCTAAAGAAACAAAAGAGACCATAGCAAAAATCAACAAAGCCAAAAGCTGGTTCTTTGAAAGGATAAATAAAATTGACAAACCACTAGCCAGACTCATCAAGAAGCAAAGAGAGAAAAATCAAATCAATAAAATTAGAAATGAAAATGGAGAGATCACAACAGACAACACAGAAATACAAAGGATCATAAGAGACTACTATCAGCAGTTGTATGCCAATAAAATGGACAACGTGGAAGAAATGGACAAATTCTTAGAAAAGTACAATTTTCCAAAACTGAACCAGGAAGAAATAGAAAATCTTAACAGACCCATCACAAGCACGGAAATTGAAACTGTAATCAGAAATCTTCCAGCAAACAAAAGCCCAGGTCCAGATGGCTTCACAGCTGAATTCTACCAAAAATTTCGAGAAGAGCTAACACCTATCCTCCTCAAACTCTTCCAGAAAATTGCAGAGGAAGGTAAACTTCCAAACTCATCCTATGAGGCCACCATCACCCTAATACCAAAACCTGACAAAGATGTCACAAAAAAAGAAAACTACAAGCCAATATCACTGATGAACATAGATGGGTCTCTTCTTGTTCATCTAATGTGTAGGAGTCACTCAATTCGTTTCTGGATTTCTTTGAGAGAGAAGTACTACATATATAGCTGTATGTTTAATGTTTGTGGGAGGAAGGAAGTTCAGGAACCTCCTGTATCACCATCTTTAAAAAGTCCTCTTTCAGAAAATAGATTTTAAATCATCCACAAAAGAAAGGCAATTTTAGTAGAAATTATGATGATCAGACTGACACCAGACTATCAATCACAAGGATAGACTCTAACAAGAGCAGAAAAATAAGAATTGTGGGGGAAAGCACTTAATAAAACAGAGACACTATATTAACTATGTACAACTTTATAGCCAATTAATTTTTATTGAATAAAAATGAGATAAAGATAATTTAAATAAATGTTAATTGATTAAAGTTTGCCACTTATGAATACTTACTAAATAAATTTCTAAAGAATTTGCATAGGAAATATAGTATAAATAATATATAGAAAAGAAGGGATGAAACATAAGAAATAGTGACTGGAAAATAATCTGAAAAAGAATCACTGTGCTGTACATTTAAAATATTGTAAATAAATTATAATTCAAAAAATTAAAGAAAAGTAGTGGGTGAAAGGATTGATAAATGTGTATGCAATTTAAACATAGTAAATAAAAAACAATAATA
Organism: Capricornis sumatraensis; assembly: GCF_032405125.1. Lineage (NCBI taxonomy): Eukaryota > Metazoa > Chordata > Mammalia > Artiodactyla > Bovidae > Capricornis > Capricornis sumatraensis. The sequence goes on from NW_027184624.1 coordinate 3,287,400, forward strand.
ATATCTGGCAAGCCATTCAACATCAGAGTAATTCAAGTCTACACCCCTACCACCGATGCCAAAGAAGCTAAAGTTGATCAGTTCTATGAAGACCTAGAAAACCTCCTAGGACTAACATCAAAAAAAGATGTTCTATTCATCACTGGGGATTGGAAAACAAAGTAGGAAGTCAAGAGATACCTGGAGTAATAGGCAAGTTTGGTCTTAAAGAACAAAATGAAGCAGGTCAGAGATAACTAAATTTTGCCATGATAATGCATTAGTCATAGCAAATACCCTTTTTTTTAAACAATACAATAGACAACTTTACACATGGACATCACCAAATGGTCAATATTGAATTCAAATTGATTACATTCTTTGTAGCTGAAGAAGGTGAAGCTCTATAACGCCAGCAAGAGTAAGACCTGGAGCTGACTGTGGCTCAGATTATCACCTTCTTATAGAAAAATTCAGACTTAAACTGAAGAAAGTGGGAAAAACCACTAGGCCAGCCAGTTCATATCAGTTCAGTTGCTCAGTCATGTCAGACTCTTGGCTATCCCATGGACTGTGGCAAGCCAGGCCTCCCTGTCCATTACCAACTCCCAGAGTTTACTCAAACTCATATCAATTGAGTCAGGGATGCCATCCAACCATCTCATCCTCTGTCGTCCCCTTCTCCTCCCCTCACTATTTCCCAGCATCAGGGTCTTTTCAAATGAGTCAGTTCTTCACATCAAGTGGCCAAAGTATTGGAGTTTCAGCTTCAACATCAGTCCTTCCAATGAATACTCAGGACCAATTTCCTTTAGGATGGAATTGTTGGATCTCCTTGCAGTCCAAGGGACTCTCAAGAGTCTTCTCCAACACCACAGTTCAAAAACATCTGGACAAACCAAAGCTTTGACTAGACGGACCTTTGTTGGAAAAGTAATGTCTCTGCTTTTTAATGTGCTATCTAGGTTGGTCATAACTTTTCTTTCAAGGAACAAGTGCCTTTTATTTCATGGCTGCAGCCACCATTAGCAGTGATTTTGGAGCCCAAGAAAATAAAGTCTCTCACTGTTTCCACAGTTATCCCATTTGTTTTCCAAGAAGTGATGGGACTGGATGCCATGATCTTAGTTTTCTGAATATTGAGTTTTAAGCCAACTTTTTCACTCTCCTCTTTCACTTTCAACAAGAGGTTCTTTAGTTCTTCTTTGCTTTCTGACATAAGGGTGATGGTCACCAGCATATCTGAGGTTATTGATACTTCTCCCGGCAATCTTGATTTCAGCTTGTGCTTCATCCACTCCAGAATTTCTCATAATGCACTCTGCATATAAGTTAAATAAGCACTGTGACAATATATAGCCTTGACGTATTCCTTGTGCTATTTGGAATGGTCTTTTCCATTGAGTCAGCTCTATTCATCAGGTGGCCAAAATCTTTGAAATTTAGCTTCAGCATCAGTTCTTCCAATGTTGGCTGGAAGCATCAGTTCAGGGTTGATTTCCTTTAGGATTGATTGGTTTGATCTCCTTGCAGTGGAAGGGACTCTCAATAATCTTCTCCAGGATCATAATTCAAAAGCATCAGTTTTGGGGAGCTCAGTCTTCTTTATGGTCAAACTGTTATATCTGTACATGATTTCTGGAAAAAAAAAACCAGCTTTGACTATACAGACCTTTGTTGGCAAAGTGATGTCTCTGGTTTTTAATATGTTGTCTAGGTTTGTTATAGCTGTCCTTCCAAAAAGCAAGTGTCCATTAATTTCATGGTTGCAGTCACCATCTGCAGTGATTTTTGAGCCCAAGAAAATAATCTGTCACTGCTTCCACTTTTTCCCCTTCTATTTCCAATGAAGTGATGGGACCAAACGCCACAATCTTGTTTTTTTTTTTTAATGCTGAGTTTTAAGCTAGATATTTAACCCCCATCAAGAAGCGCTTTAGTCCTGTTCACTTTCTGCCGTTCAAATGGTATCATCATTGCATATCTGATGTTGTTGATATTTCTCCTGGAAATCTTGATTCCAGCTCATGATTCATCCAGTTTGGAAATTTAAATGAGATATATATATATATATATATATATATACATATATATATATACACATACACACACACACACACATTATATATGTACCATATATATTTGTATAGTTGTAGAGACTGAGTATTTGAACCCAGATCATTTGGTTCATAGACTTGTTCATAATTATTTCCTTGTGTGCATGCTAAGTTGCTTCAGTCGTGTCTGACTCTATGCGACCCTATGGACTGTAGCTCGCCCAGCTCCTCTGTCCATGGGGAGTCTCCAGGCAAGAATACTGGAGTGGGTTGCCATGCCCTCCTCCAGGGGATCTTTCTGATCCAGGTATTGAACCAGTGTCTTTACCACTAAGCCACTAGGGAAGCCCGCTAATATTACCTTAGTCACTGTCATTATGAATTCATATTATTAAGAAACATTAATGAATTCACATTATTAAGAAAATGTTGTGTTACACTGGGATAAATAAAGATGCCAAATGATCAATATAGAAAGCCTAGAATTTGGCTCAAAGTTGAATGAATATTTGCTATACAGCAGAGATGGTTTTGACCAATCAGGATAGGGTGTGTAGTTTCAGATATTTGAAAAAAAATGTGCTTAGTTTACTGTATAAAATAATCAAATTCTCTAGACCATTTAAAATTAGTTACAGATAATTTCAAGGCTAATGAATATCAACCATATCAATATCAATATGAATATATAACACTCATGTATAATATATATTTTTTAAATTTTAGTTTCCAAAGGATATTTAAAGAAGACAGAAACAAAAACAGGGAAGAAAAAACTTATAAATACGACCATGTTAAAATGAAAACCATCTGTATTTCTATAAATAAAAAACAAGGAGAAACAAGTGACAAAATATAAGGATCTTGACAAACACATAAATATATTTGGTATTCAGAATATCTTTATTAAAAAATCACTACCTACCACTACTATTATTATATAATACTTTAATTTATTCCTTATGTTGTACATTTTAGCCCCATGACTCATTTGTTTTGTACCTGGAAGCTTGTACTTCTTATTCTTTCTCACCTATTTCACCCATCACTCTAACACCCTTAGCTCTGGTGACTGCTTATTTGTTCTCTAGATCTATGTGTCTATTTTTTGTTGTTGTTGTTGTTATATTTATTCACTTTTTAAAAAATATTTCACATATCACTGACATCAATCATACAGTATTCAGGTTTCATTGAGTTATCTCACTTCACATAAAATCTCCTGAGTCCATTCATGTTATTCCAAATGGCAAGATGTTATTCCTTTTATGGTTAAATAATATTCATATATATATATGTGGTATATACATACAACATCTATTTTATCTATTCATCTATCAATGGATAGTTACTTTGATGTAGTAAAATTATATATATATATAAAATATTATAGTTTATATTTATTCTATATTTATGCATAGCATATCATAATCCTATGCTGTATTCATAAATTCTATTCATATTATTTATAACAATGAATAATGAGTAATAAATAAATTACTATGATTAGTAGGCAGCCAAGAAAAATCAGCATGTTAGTATATTTAATAAAGATGACTGCACTATCTTCATAAAGCAAATATTCTTTCCTTTCATATATTCTTACAGACACACATGCATATGTGTTGAAGTAAACAACTATAATAATATTATGGCAACGATATTTACAGGACTGAAACAATAGGAAACATCCCATATGTCCACTGCCAAAACAATTTATAACAAATCATGATTTTACAGTACAGTGAATTTCCAGATGTTCAAGCTGGTTTTAGAAAAGGCAGAGGAACCAGAGATCAAATTGACAACATTGACTGCATCATTGAAAAAGCAAGGGGGTTCCAGAAGAACATCTATTTCTGCTTTATTGACTATGCCAAAGCCTTTGACTGTGTGGATTACAATAAACTGTGGAAAATTCTGAAAGAGATGGGAATACCAAACTACCTGACCTGCCTCTTGAGAAACCTATATGCAGGTCAGGAAGCAACAGTTGGAATGGGAAATGGAACAACAGACTGATTCCAAATAGTAAAAGGAGTACATCAAGGCTGTATACTGTCACCCTGCTTATTTAACTTATATGCAGAGTACATCATGAGAAACGTTGGGCTGGAAGAAGCACAAGCTGGAATCAAGATTGCCGGGAGAAATATCAATAACCTCGGATATGCAGATGACAACACCCTTATGGCAGAAAGTGAAGAGGAACTAAAGAGCCTCTTGATGAAAGTGAAGAGGAGAGTGAAAAAGTTGGCTTAAAGCTCAACATTCAGAAAAGAAGATCATGGCATCTGGTCCCATCACTGCATGGGAAATAGATGGGGAAATAGTGGAGACAATGTCAGACTTTATTTTTGGGGGCTCCAAAATCACTGCAGATGGTGATTGCAGGCATGAAATTAAAAGACACTTACTCCTTGGAAGGTAAGTTATGACAAACCTAGACAGCATATTAAAAAGCAGAGACATTACTTTGCCGACTAAGGTCCATCTATTCAAGGCTATGGTTTTTCCAATAGTCATGTATGGATGGGAGAGTTGGACTGTGAAGAAAGCTGAGCACCGAAGAATTGATGCTTTTGAACTGTGGTGTTCAAGAGAAGACTCTTGAGAGTCCCTTGGACTGCAAGGAGATCCAACCAGTCCATTCTAAAGGAGATCAGTCCTGGGTGTTCTTTGGAAGGAATGATGCTAAAGCTGAAACCCAGTACTTTGGCCACCTCATGCGAAGAGTTGACTCATTGGAAAAGACTCTGATGCTGGGAAGGATTGGGGGTAGGAGGAGAAGGGGATTACAGAGGATGAGACGGCTAGATGGCATCACCGACTTGATGGACGTGAGTTTGAGTGAACTCCAGGAGTTAGTGATAGACAGGGAGGCCTAGCGTGCTGCGCTTCATGTAGTCACAACAAGTCGGACATGACTGAGCGGCTGAACTGAACTGAACTGAGGTTCCCTATAGACTTTACTATGACTCGAGAAAATGCAAAGTCTCTATATGGTAATTTAAAGCAAAAAAAGGTGAGGAATCAGAAGATGGATAATTTAATAACAGCAAAGGATGATTTGATGATTTTGGAAAATGGTTTGGCTTTTTTAAAACTGTCATGATAATAGGAAAGGCAGCTTCTGCCAACTAAGTATTAGCAAACAAGTTCCCAGACAACATTAAGAAAATCATTGAGGTGAAAAAAATTTCTCTCTCAGCAAGCTTATCATGCAGATAAAAATGCTCTATTCTCCAAAAGATAAATAAAGAAAAGCCACAAAGGGTATTTGTTAGCAAGGAAGAGAATCAAACACCAAGATTTAAGGCAGGAAGGAATAGGCTAATTTTACTCTTTTGTGAAAATGCAATTGGGTTTATGATCAGAATTGCCCTATATATAAAGCTACTAATCATAAGACATAAAGGGAAAAGAAAAACAGCAGCTTCCAGCATTTTAGTTGCACAAGAAGAAGGCCTGGACACTTAGAACACTTTCCCTGCACTGTTTTCATTGATGATTCGTCCCTGAAGTAAGGAAGTTCCTTGCCAGTAAGGGACTTCTTTTTAAAGTTCTTTTGATATTGGACAATGCCCTTTGCCAGGAATACATCAGTTCAACACCAAATTACATCAACACTGATGTTCAACACTGAAAGTACATCAGTTCAACATCAAAGACATCGAAAGTGGTCTGCTGCTGCTGCTGCTAAGTCGCTTCAGTTGTGTTTGACTCTGTGCGACCCCATAGACGGCAGCCCACCAGGCTCCCCGGTCCCTGGGATTCTCCAGGCAAGAATACTGGAGTGGGTTGCCATTTCCTTCTCCAATGCATAAAAGTGAAAAGTGAAAGTGAAGTTGCTCAGTCGTATCCGACTCTTAGCGATCCCATGGACTGCAGCCCACCAGGCTCCTCCGTCCATGGGATTTTCCAGGCAAGAGTACTGGTGTGGTCTACTTGCCCACAAATACAAAATCACTAATTCAGTCCCTATATCAAGGGGTCATAAGGACCTTTAAGGTTCATTAAACACAGCACTCTATGGAGAGGATTGTCAATGCTCTAGAAAAATAAAAATCTCAAGAAAGAAAACATCATGTAAGTCTGGAAAGATTACACCACTGAAGATGCCGTCATTGTTATAGTAAAAGCCATAAAAGCCATCAGACCCAAGACAATAAATTCCTTCCAAAGAAAACTGACTAGATACTGCACTGACTTCAAAGTATTCTGAGAGAGCCAATCAAGAAAGTCATGAGAGAGATTGTGGATGCAATTTTAAAAAATAGGGGTGTGGTAGAGGGGTCAGGGCAGGTGAAGAATGTTGGATACATTCAAGAGCTATTAGACACCACAGCAGAGAAATTACCAAAGGCACCTTGCTGGAGGGGTGTGTTCTGAACCAGTGCCAAACAAGGAAGAGGAAGATGTAGAAGCAGTGCCAGAAAACTAGTTGATATTAGGCAATCCAGCAGGAGGGTTCTGACTTTTCAAGACTGCTTCTGACTTCTTTTATGACATGGATGCTTTGATGATATGGGCACTAAAACTAAAGCAAACAGTGGAAGAGGAACTGGTGCTGTATACAAATATTTTTTAGACAAATGAAAAAAAATAGTCAGAAATTATAATGTATTTCCATAAAGTTACACTGAATGTGTCTGCCTCACCTTCAACCTTTTCCACCAATTCTGCCTCTGCCATCCCTGAAACATCAATACCAACCCCTCTTTTTCCTCCTTCTCCTCAGTCTAGTCAACATGAAGACAATGGGGACAAAGACCTTTGTGATGATCCACTTCCATTTAATATATAGTAATCAATCATGAGGTCATACATTTGTATGATACATTTGTGTATCTTTGTGTGAAGGTTTAATAACTGTACCCCAAAAAATGTGAAACGTTTTTGCATCATGACCATCATTATCTAAGTTTTAATTGTGTATGAGCCTTGTATGGAAGATGACAGCCTATCCTACACAGGCATAAAGTAAGTGATATTGATATAAAAATAATAATTTTAGCTTTCTTACTATTTTATAGCTTTGCTTTCAAAGAATTACATTACTATAGCATGTGATACTCTCTCATAATTGGAGAAACTACATGTCCGCCTATCATCACAAGTGCCTTTTTTAAGAAGTGAAATGTTTCTAATACTGTATTATGCATATATCTAATACAATATACCATAAAGACGTTCAATGATTTGTTAGCATTTAGGCCAGACTACCATAAAGCAAGTACATGGCTTCTTCTTTGTTACAAGTACAGGAATTACTATACTTGTAAATAAATAAGGATTTCTTTTTCCCCCATTAACTTTCCTTTTCCATTTGTTTTCTTTTTCCCCCTTTGTTTTTTAAAATCTTTATTGGAGTATGGTTGCTTTACAATGCTGTGTTAGTTTATTATACAGCAAAGCAAATAAGCTATATGTATACATATATTCCCTATCACCTTTTTAAAAATTAATTTCTTAATTTTAATTGGAGGATAATTACTTCACAATACTGTGGTGGTTTTACCTCATTCAATTTTTAATATTTGATGTGTAGTGTTATTAATGCACTTCCCTGGTGGTTCAGACAGTAAAGAACCTGCCTACAATGCGGGAGACCTGGGTTTGATCACTGGATTGGGAAGATCACCTGGAGGAGGGCAAGGCAACCCACTCCAGTATTCCTGTCTGGAGAATCTCCATGACAGGAGCCTGGCAGGCTACAGTGCATGGGGTAGCAAAGAGTCAGACACAACTGAGTGATGTTAATAGTACATATAACATATTATATATTAATACATATAGCAATATATAGTATTTTGGATCACATAAGACAACATTGATATATGTACTGATAGGCAACTTATTTTGTAAACAGATGTAAAATTATGGTATCAATAAATACAACCCAGTAATATAAATGCATATCTCTTATGATTGTCTTAATAAAACTTTATCTAGATTACTTTATCTAGATTACTAGATTATTGTGAAATCTGTATGCACAAGAAGCAACAGTTAGAACTGGACATGGAACAACAGACTGGTTCCAAATAGGGAAAGGAGTAGGTCAAGGCTGTATATTGTAACCCTGCTTATTTAACTTATATATTTAAGTACATCATGCAAAATGCTGGGCTGGATGAAGCACAAGCTGGAATCAAGATTGCAAGGAAAAATTTCAATAACCTCAGATACACAGATGACACCACCCTTATGGCGGAAAGGGAAGAAGAACTAAAAAGCCTTTTGATGAAAGTGAAAGAGGAGAGTGAAAAAATTGGCTTAAAACTTAACATTCAGAAATTAAGATCATGACATCTGGTCCCATCACTTCATGGCAAATAGATGGGGGAACAGTGAAAACAGTGAGAGATTTTATTTTGGGGGGGGGCTCTAAAATCACTGCAGATGGTGACTGCAGCCATGAAATCAAAAGACACTTGCTCCTTGGAAGAAAAGCTATGATCAACCTAGATAGAATATTAAAAAGCAGAGACATTACTTTACCAACAAAGATCTGTCTAGCCAAAGCCATGGTCTTGCCAGTAGTCATGTATGGATGTGAGGACTGGACTCTAAAGAAAGCTGAGCACCAAAGGATTGCTGCATTTGAACTGTGGTGTTGGAGAAGACCCTTGAGAGTCCCTTGGACTGCAAGGAGATCCAACCAGTCCATCCTAAAGGAGATCAGTCCTAAATATTCAATGGAAGGATTGATGCTGAATCTGAAACTCCAATATTTTGGCTACCTGATGTGAAGAACTGACTCATTTGAAAAGTCCCTGATGCTGGGAAAGACTGAAGGCAGGAGGAGAAGGGGACGACAGAGGATAAGATGGTTGGATGGCATCACTGACCCCATGGACATGAGTTTGAAACATGCTCTGGGAGTTGGTAATGGATAGAGAGGCCTGACGGGCTGCAGTCCATGAGGTCACAAAGAGTCGGACACTAGTTAGCAACTGAACTGAACTGAGATTACTTTTTTTAAGAATATAGTATATAATATATATAACATACAAATATGTGTTAATTGACTGCTTATGTTATTATTAAGGCTTTCAGTTAACAATAGGCTATTAATAAAGTTTTGGGAGACTGCAAGTTATATGCAGTTTTCAACTGTGTGGGAAGTCAGTGCCCCAACCCAACCCTAGGATTGTTCAAATGTAAACTGTATAATAAAATACTAATAATTAATGATAATTATGAACTTGAGTTACCCTCTAAGCACAGATGACTGTCATAAACTAACTGAAAAAACAAATCACACAAAACTACTTGTTATAACTTTAAATCTACAGTGCAAAAATATAAAATGTTTGTGGGTGCAAACATGTTATAAAGGTTTGAGAACATCTATGGAAATGTAATACTATCATCCTTTGTGTATGAAGAGGAATGGAAATTAATTAGGGAGTTTTAAAGGCACTTCAATACAATGTGTGCTTTGTATCTTAAGCTGGGTTGTAAAACATGTATGTGTACAATATTATACTCTTTGGTATTTCTTTGAAAAATTAATGATAATATAAAATAGTATAACATGTTCATCTTTTAAAATTTTATTAATGGTTGTCAGTTTAGGGAGAAAGTAGATATTTTTAAAAAGTCAGAAATGACAACATTTATTTATGTTGCAATAAGACTGTACAGTATGTCTAATAAGACTATGAGCTTTTTATCTGCCTCTTGTAGCCTCAGTGCTGTCAAACAAATTGTAGTGATGACAGCCACTGAATATTGCTCAATATCTGAACTATAATTAAGATGATTTTGAGATAAAAAGGTAACACTATGGTGGCTTTTTAAATAATTGTTACTTTCTTTTTAATACTTTTCAAATAGAGATGCAAATTAAATGAGGATATTTCTTTAGAACAAAGCTTTTACTCTTAACTCTGGGTTTGTCTAATATCCAATTTAGTAAAGAATAGCTACCTCTCATACAGTGAATCACAGATAATCTTTAACTTCTATATGATGTATAATGCATCTTCCTGTTGGGTATTATCTCTGTGCAACTATTTTCATTTGTGGAGAATATCAAATATTATGCACTGTTGTCTTTAGGAAGGCTAAATCTCATATGGAGCAAATGACAGAAAATATGACTATCACAAGAGGATAAAGAATATTTACCTAAAGAACTTTTGGTTTTATATGACCAGGTTGTCATTTTCAATCTCTTGCCTCATCACTACCACCATCCAATACCTTCCCTACCCTTCTCAACACATACACACACACACACACACACACACACACACACACACACACACTAACTTCAGACTTTAGCACTTCTTGTAGCCTCTATCCAAGATCTTAAATTGTCCTGCTATAATTTCCTATTCTACAAAAATTCATAACCAGTTCTCAAGTCCATCATCTCTATGTCTCTAAGTACCATTTCCTCTACTCATTCTGACATCTCAAGTATCTTGATCTTTTAATATATTCAATCTATTATTTTTACTATATGCTTTACAAGCTTATTAGGAATTTCAGACCACTGATACTATTTTTTTTTAATTTTCTCTTTCTTTTCACAATTTTTTTTAAATGAGTTCTACACACGTTGTTCATTTATTCTCTTTTATTCTGCAATCCCTTTCCTATGAAAGTTAAATCTTACCACTTTACTGAAACCATTTTCAAATATAATCAATCAGCATCATGCCACCAAGCCCAAGAAATACTTTGAATCCACATATTCTCTAAATATATAAAAATTTTAAAGAAAAAAAATTTTATTTCATCTTTGTGACAATTTTAATCACACCCTATATTTTATATATAAATTTATAAGAGTATTATTTTCTTATTTTAGTGCCTATTTTTTTGTCTACTTGATTAAAACCCTCATGATTTTCAGCTTTGTACCATTTTCCAGGTAGCTGACAATAATATCAATGTTGAGAAAATTTTGGCTGACACAGCTTGCCATTTCTTACTTCTTGAGTTCTTTCTTTACTTTAGTGACACCATAATTTTCTAATTTTTTTCCTACACCCACAGATTTTCCTTCTCTGACTCCTTAAAGACTTGTCCTCCTAAAACCACATGACAGAATTCTTTTGAACTTTATCCAAAATCGTCTTTATTCTTCAGGCCAGTCTCTCTAATTAGATGATATTATTCACCCTATCAGTTTTAATTATAAGAATATACTAAGGACACTAACATTTATATAACCTCTCTTCTTTAGGTGTCTCATTATGAATGCTTAGATGATATTTATTCATTATTTCAAAAAGGTTTGTATCCTCCAAAATGTCTGCTGTACTAAATGGTGAAAAGATATGGAATAAAACTTCACAAGAATGGTAACTACACATTTTTAAAAGACATAAAATATTTATAATGTTTCACTGATAGATACATGTCTAAATTTTTCTTAAAAGCAATAATCACAAAATTTTTTTGATGTGGACTTCTTTTTTTTAAATCTTGATTTGTATTAGAATATTGCTTTCTACTTTAAGATTTGGGTTTTGGCTGCAAGGCATGTGGCATTTGAGCTTCCCAATCAAGGACTGAACCTTCACTGGCTGCATTAGAAGGTGAAGTCTTTATCACTGGACCTGCAGGGAAGTCCCTTTTAGTATTTTGTATATTTACACACTGTCATATATTTTATATATTACATTTAGCATTACTTTGTATTTGATATTGTATTCACCCTGGTTTATGAAAACTTGGAGATATTCTACTCTTTATCAATCAGGGTTTGGTGAAGGAATCTGGGCGTACAGAGACCAAAATAAAAAAGAGTATAAAAAATAAGATAAAGAGATTTAAAAATTATTGCTATGGCAAGATGCATATATGCATGCTGCTTTTATTGTTTAGCTGTTGTATCCTACTCTTTGAGACTCCATGGACTATATAGCCCACCAGGCTCCTCTGTTCATGGGATTTCTCAGGCAAGAATGGGTTGCCATTTCCTTTTCCAATTTAATGCATACTTTACTAAATAAAAAGTAGTGTTCAATGGATTAATACAATATTCATCATAAAAATAGTGGACTTTTCTAGTAACAAAAAGCCTGTGATATAAATAGGGCAATATCAAGAAAAATAAGGTGGTAGAAAATAAACCAGGATAGTGTGATTTAACTAGTTTTTCTACATTTATGCATTATATTTCTTAGACAGTTGTAGTCATGTTTTTATTTTTCTTTCCTTTTAAATGAATGTAGGAGAATCAGTAATTTTCTTTTCATTATAAAGCAATCTGTTTGGTGAAACAATATACCTAAGAGAACAAAATGGGGGAGGAGTAGGTGGACATGGAGTACATCTCTCTCCATGGATATATCAGGGATACACCTTCAGACACAGAAGTGCATGCAGAACACCAGCTAAGAGCAGACAGGAGTACCTGAACAGCAGAAAAGAATATCCAGACCCACACAAAACTCGAGATCAAGCCCTGAGCCTTTGGACTGGGAGCACTGATTCCAAGACCCTAGACTACCAGAGAACTAACCCTAGAGAGTATAAAATAGTGAGAACTCACACAAAGGAAACCACCTGAATACAAGACCAGTAGCACCCACCACCAGCAGCACCCTGTGCCTCATCTAAACAATAAACAAAACAAAAATACAAACCCAATCATCAGCAGAGAGGATTATCACCTCACTCAGCCTTGCCCAATAGAGGAAAAACAAACAGACAAAGAAAAACTCAGCACAAATCTCACTTTGTGCTTACACAAACCTACTGGACCAACATTAGGAGGGCAGAAACCAAAAGGAAGAAAGAATTCAACCTTAAAGCCTGAGAAAAGGAGACCTCAAACACAATAAGTTAAAAAAATAAAAAATAATGAAAAGGCAGAGAAATACTATTTTTTTTTTCCCCTCATAAACCAGACTGCAGAGGCTGGTCTTTATTTAGTGGGTAAGGGGGAGCCCTCTGAAGGGATGTGAGCAGGGAGGAAGTGAGGTCCAGGCAGGAGTTTAGGAAACATTCTCCTGTTGCAGGTTGAGGCAGGCCTGGGGCAGAATGCACTCCTGAGACCACAGAAGTGGTCCAGATGAGGGCATCAGGTGGCTCTGAGCTTTAAAGAAGTGGACTCCAAGGGATGCAGGGAGGGGAGGTGCCAAGGATGAGTCCTAAGGAGTCATGGATATCCATCCATGGGATATGGCCACACCCACTGAGACAGAGGCAGGGAAGACAGCAGAGAGCCTCAGAGCCAATGAGTTCAGTTTTGAGCATGCTGAGCTTGTGACCCTGGAGCATCCAAGCAAGAGTCTTCTCAGCTTCTGGAAGAGGTGGCCCATAGTGACCTGGCTGTCCTATTGTTGCACCTTGGGGCAGAGGTTGTCATAGAACTCCTTGCGAATCTTGTAAACGTCCTGGATCTTGTAGAAGATGGTCTCAGTCTGCTGGATGGTGAGTACAGGCTGGGAGGTGGTGGCAGTGGCCTTCAGAGGTTTCATGGGCAGCAACAGAGCTTCCAGCTGGTTAATATAGATCTCTTTGCTGGCCAGGAACCCCGAGAGAACCAGCTTTCTCACTACAAATGAAGAAGCAAACTAGAAACACAGAAGTCCAAATAATTGAAAAGGAAATAGGCAAACTACCTGAAAAAGAATTCAGAAAAATAATAGTACTAAAAATGATCAAAAACCTTGAAAACAAATGAGAAAATGCAAGAATCAATTAAAAAAAACCTAGAAGAATTATAGAATAAACATACAGAGAAAACAACAGTTACTGAAATTAAAAATACTCTAGAAGGAATCAATAGCAGAATATCTGAAGCAGAAGAATGAATCAGTGAACTGGAAGATAAAATGGTGGAAATAACTTCTGAAGGGCAGAATAAAGTAAAAAGAATGAAAAGAACTGAGGATAGTCTCAGAGACCTCTGGGACAATACCAAACACACAATGTTCAAATTACAGGGGTCACAGAAGAAGACAAGAAAGAGAAAAGGTATGAGAAAAATTTTTGAAGAGATTATAGTTGAAAATCTCCTCAACATGGAAAAAGAAATAATCAAGTCCAAGAAGTACAAAGAGTCCTATATGGATAAACCCAAGGAGAAACATGCCAAGACACATACTAAACAAATGAACAAAGACTAAACACAAAGAAAGAATATTAAAAGCAGCAAGGGAGAAGCAACAGGAACATACAAGAGAAACCCTGTACACTTAACAGCTGATCTTTAAGCAGAAATTCTGCAGGCAAGAAAGGAATGGCAGGATAAATTTAAAGTAATGAAAGGGAAAAATCTACAACCAAGATTACTGTACCCGGCAAGGATCTCATTAAAAATTGAAATAAAAAGCTTTCTAGACTTTCAAAAGTTAAAAAGAGAATTTAGTACCACCAAACCAGCTTTACAACAAATGCTAAAGGAACTTATATAGTCAATAAATACAAGAGAAGAAAAAAGATCTACAAAATCAACCCCAAATAAATAAGAAAATAGCAACAGGAACATATATATAAATAATACCTTAAATGTAAATGGATTAAATGCTCCAACTAAAAGATATAGACTGGCTGAGGGATACAAAAGAAGACCCTTATATATGCTGTCTACAAGAAACCCACTTCAGACCTAAAGACACACATAGACAGAAAGTGAAAGGATGGAAAAATATATTCCATGCAAATAGGAAGCAAAAGAAAGCTGGAGTAGCAATCCTCACGTCAGACAAAATAGACCTTAAAATAAAAAAGATTACAAGAGATAAGGAAGGACATTACATAATGATCAAGGGATCAATCCAAGAGGAAGACGTAACAGTTGTAAATATCTATGCACCCAACACAGAAGGGCCTCAATACATAAAGCAAACACTAACAGAAATAAAAGAAGAAATTGACAGTAACACAATAATAGTAAGAGACTTTAACATCCCACTCACACCAATGGATAGATCACCAAAACAGAAAATTAATAAGGAAAAACAAGTAAGAAAACACAAGTCTTAAATGATACATTAGATGAGATGGGTCCCATTGATATCCTCAGGACATTTTATCCAAGTGCAGAAGAATACACCTTCTCAAGTGCACATGGAACAGTCTCCAGGATAGACCACATCTTGGTTCACAAATCAAACCTCAGTAAACTTAAGAAAATTGAAACCATATCAAGCATCTTCTCAGACCACCATGCTATGCTATGAGACTAGATTAAAAAAAAAAAAAAAAAAAACCTGTAAGAAACACAAACACATGGAGACTAAACAACGTGTTTCTAAATAACCAACAGGTTACGGAAGAAATCAAAAGGGAAATTAAAAAAAAAATCTAGAAACAAATGACAGTGAAAACACAGAAACTCAAAACCTACAAGATGCAGCAAAAGCAGTTCCAAGAGGGAAGTTCACAGCAATACAATCCTACCTCAAGAAACAAGAAAAAACATCAAATAGACAACTTACATTACACCTAAAACAACTGGAGAAAGAAGAACAAAAAACCCCAAAAGTTAGTAGAAGGAAAGAAATCATTAACATGTGAGCAGAAATAAGTGAAAAAGAAAGCAAAGAAACAATAGTAAAGATTAATAAAACTAAAAGCTAGTTCTTTGAGAAGATAAACAAAATTGATAAACCTTTAGCCAGACTCATCAAGAACAAAAGAGAGAAGAATCAAATCAACAAAATTAGAAATGAAAAAAGAGATGTTACAACAGACAATGCAGAAATACAAAGGGTTATAAGAGACTATTATGAACGACTATATGGCAATAAAATGGATAACCTGGAAGAAATGGACAGATTCTTAGATAAGTTCAATCTACTAAGACTGAACCAGGAAGAAATCGAAATTATGAACAACCCAATTACAAGCACTGAAATTGAAGCTGTGATCAAAATCGCAACCCCCCCCCCAAACAAAAACCCAAAAAAACCCCAGGACTAGATGGCTTCACTGGAAAATTCTATCAAACATTTAAAGAAGAGCTAATGCCTATCCTTCTAAAATTCTTCCAAAATTGCAGAGGAAGGAACACTTCCAAACTCATTCTACAAGGCCACCATCACCAGGATAACAAAACCAGACAAAGACAACTTAAAAAAAGAAAACTACAGGCCAGTATCACTGATGAACATAGATGCAAAAATCCTCAACAAAACTTTAGCAAACAGAATTCAGCAACACATGAAAAAGTTCATATCATGATTAAGTTGGGTTTATTCCAGGAATGCAAGGATTCTTCAATATATGCAAATTAATCAATGTGATACACCATAATAATGAATTGAAAGATAAAAATCAAATGATCATCTCAATAGATGTAGAAAAAGCCTTTGACAAAATTCAGCACCCATTTATGATTAAAACTCTTCAAAAAAATGGGTATAGAAGGAACCTACCTCAACATAGTAAAGGCCATATATGATAAGCCTACAGCAAATCACTAATCTCAATGCTGAAAAACTGAAAGCACTCCCCGCCAAGATCAGGAACAATATAACAGTGTACACTTTCACTATTATTCAACATAGTTCAGGAAGTCCTAGCTACAGCAATCAGAGAAGAAAAAGAAATGAAAGGAATCAAGATCAGAAAAGAAGAGGCAAAGCTCTCACTCTTTGTGGATGACATGATACTGTACACAGAAAACCCTAAAGATAGTATCAGAAAATTACTAGAACTAATCAGTGAAATAGCAAAGCTGCAGTATACAAAATCAATACACAGAAATTATTTGCATTTCTATATACTAGGGGCTTCCCTTGTAGCTCAGTTGGTAAAGAATCTTCCTACAATGCAGGAGACCTGGGTTCAATTCCTGGGTTGAGAAGAGCCCCTGGAGAAGGAAATGGCAACCCATTCTAGTATTCTTGCCTGGAGAATCCCCTGGAGCCTGCCAGGCTCCTCTGTCCATGGGGTTGCAAGAGTTGGACATGACTTAGCAACTAAAATACTACTATTACTATATACTAACAATGAAAAATCAGAAAGAGAAATTAAGAAATCAAACCCATTCACCATTGCAACAAAAAGAATTAAATATCTAGGAATAAACTTACCTAAGGAGACAAAAGAACTGTACACAGAAAATTATGACATTGATGAAAGAAATCAAAGATGACATAAACAAATGGAGAGATATTACATGTTCCTAGGTAGGAAGAATCAATATTGTGAAAATGACAATACTACCAAATGCAGTCTACAGATTCAATGTGATACCTATCAAATTACCAATGGCATTTTTCACAGAACCAGAACAAAAAATTTCACAATTCATATGGAAACACAAAAGACCCCAAATTTTCACAGCAGTCTTGAGAAAGAATGGAGCTGGAGAAATCAGCTTTCTGACTTCAGATTATACTACAAAGCTACAGTCATGAAGATAGTATGGTACTGGCACAGAAACTGAAATATAGACCAATGGAACAAGATAGAGAGTCCAGAAATAAACCCCTGCACTGATGGGTACCTTATTTTTGACAAAGAAGTCAAGAGTATACAGTCGGGGCAAAGACAGCCTCTTCAATAAATGGTGCTGGGAAAACTGGACAGCTACATGTAAAAGAATGAAATAAGAACACTTCCTAACACCATACACAAAGATAAAGTCAAAATGGATTAAAGACCTCAATGTAAGACCAGAAGTTATAAAACTGTTAGAGGAAAATATAGGCAGAACCCTCGATGACATAAATCAAAGCAAGATCCTCTATGCCCCACCTCCTAGAGTAATGGAAATAAAAACAAAAGTAAATAAGTCAGACCTGATTAAACTTAAAAGTTTCTGCACAGCAAAGGAAACTACAAGCAAGGTGAAAAGACAACCCTCAGAATGGGAGAAAATAATAGCAAATGAAACAACTGATAAAGGATTAGTTTCCAAAATATACAAGCAGCTCATACAACTCAAAGACAGAAAAACAAACAACCAAATCAAAAAGTGGGAAAAATACCTAAGCAGACATTTGTCCAAAGAAGACATACATATGGCTAACAAACACATGAAAAGATGCTCAACATCGCTCATTATTAGAGAAAAGCAAATCAAAACCACAATGAGATATCACCTCACACCAGTCAGAATGGCCCTCATCAAAAAGTCTACAAACAATAAATGCTGGAGAGAGTGTGGAGAAAAGGGAACACTCTTGCACTGTAGGTGGGAAGGTAAATTCATACAGCCACTATGGAAGACAGTATGGAGATTCCTTAACAAACAAGGAATAAAAGCACCATATGACCCAGCAATTCCACTCCTAGGCATATTCCCTGAGGAAACCAAAATTGAAAAGACACATGTACCCCATTGTTCACTGCAGCACTATTTACAATAGCTACAACACAGAAACAACCTAGATGTCCATCGACAGATGAATGGATAAAGAACAGTGGTGCATATATACACAATGGAATATTACTCAGCCACAAACAGGAACAGATTTGAGTCAGGTCTGATGAGGTGGATGAATCTAGAACCTATTATGCAGAGTGAAGTGAATCAGAAAGAGAAAGAGGAATATTGTATTCTTCGGCTAAGGTTTTTCCAGTGGTCACGTATGGATGTGACAGTTGGACTGTGAAGAAAGCTGAGTGCTGAAGAATTGATGCTGTTGAACTGTGGTGTTGGGAAGACTCTTGAGAGTTCCTTGGACTGCAAGGAGATCCAACCAGTCCATTCTAAAAGAGATCAGTCCTGGGTGTTCATTGGAAGGACTGATGCTGAAGCTGAAACTCCAGTACTTTGGCCACCTGATGCAAAGAGTTGACTCATTGGAAAAGACTCTGATGCTGGGAGGGATTGGGGGAAGGAGAAGGGGACGACAGAGGATGAGATGGCTGGATGGCATCACCAACTCGAAGGACATGAGTTTGAGTTGACTCCAGGAGTTGGTGATGGACAGGGAGGCCTGGAGTGCTGCGATTCATGGGGTCACAAAGAGTTGGACACAACTGAGCAACTGAACTGAACTGAATACACATATACAGAATATAGAAAAATGGTACTGAAGAATCTGTTTACAGGGCAGCAATGGGGAAACAAACATAAAGAATAGACTTATGGAGATGGGCAGAGGAGAGGAGTAGGTGAGATGTATGGATAGACTAACATGGAAACTTATATTACCATTTGTAAAATAGATAGCCAATGGGAATTTGCTGCATGGCTCAGGAAACTCAAACAACCTAGAGGTGTGGGATGGGGAGGTAGATGGGTGGGAAGTTCACAAGGGAGGAGATATCTATACCTATGGCTGATGCATGTTCAGGTTTGACAGAAAACACCAAAATTCTGTAAAGCAATTATCCTTCAATAAAAAGTAAATTAAAAAAAAATCTTATAACTAAACTGCTCATTCCGTATATAAAAGTCAACAAGAAGTTAAAAAGGTTTTATTCTGTGAATTCCTAGTTTCTCTGTAGTTTATGAGCTGACCAACACAGTTGCATCCCTTTCTCTAATGGAGACAACAGTGAAACAGCAGTCTGTCTGAAATATGAATGTACCCGACTCCAAAAACTTTTGACTATAAATATGAATCAGTTACCCTCAACAGTCAAAGGCTGTGTTCATTATGGATATTAAGATACTGCTTTATTATGTAAAAGCATTATAAATTAAAATAACAACCCATTCATATGTACAAGTCAGAAGTCAGTTGTACTTTTTCAGAATAATCATTGCTTACTTCATTAGACTCATTTTGATTGCTACCATGTAGAGTTTATCTATGGAATTTCTTAGTAAAAATTTGATTACTAATTTTGGCACATTAAAAGTCCCTGTTTAAAAAATATATCTCATCTTTGACCCTCTATTAATTTGGTGAGATTTTCTATTATGTAAAATGAGCTAATTAAGAGTAAAAATTTTGTAAAGTTTTTCAACTTCACTCACAAAAGGTTGCAATTATGACATAAGATAACTGTAACAAAATTTACACGTTTTGGTGTTGTTGTTTTTTTGTCTTTCTTGAAAGGTGGCCACACAGAAAACAAAAATAAAATATAGCCACTATCATCACCAATTTCCAAAAATTCAAAATGCTCTTACCTCTGCTGTTTGCTATAAATTCATATAGACTAGAACTGCATAAAGCAAAATCTGCATCTTATTTTAGAAGTCAGTGATGGGGAACTAATGTTATATTTGGTCTGTTAAATTAATTAAACAGGGAGGCCATTCACTGATGTGGCTCTAATACCTTGGGTGCTTACTGTAAGCAAACCAAAATCTAAGCCTGTAAAAGCCTCAAGGCTGTGAAATCAAAATGCTAAGGATAACTAAGTCCAAACGTCTGGGAGGACACAAGCTATAGCCAATCAACAATTTTCTTACTTTTCTTCGACCTTCTTTCTACAACAGTCGCTCTCGGAGTTTCGGTCAGGTAGAACTTAAGCAATCACTTCGGTTTTGGCACTGCCGAGTCAAACAAATTTTCGCTCAAACAAATTCTTAAATTTTAAAATATACCTCAGTTCATCTCTCCACAAGAAAATCCTGGTATCCAGAGAAGGGACCGAAGGAGGGCCTTGAGGGTCGCCAGGAGCAACAAGCAACCAGAGCCCCGCTTTCTTGCTGCCTTGGAATGGTTCGTAATTAAACTCTCACATACCAGATTTTAGCTCTGCAGCCTTTGCATAATGAGCTTTCAGACTTAACTTGAACACTTCTTTTTCCAGACTGGGTCCAGAAACCACTTAAGTCTGACTGGGTCGGACGCAAAAGTCAGACTGTTTCCGGGTCAGACGGGGGTCCAACTTAGAAACAGAACTGGTTCCGGGGTCAGACTGAGTCCGACCTAAAATCCAGCTGGGTCAAAGTCAGTCCAAGTTAAAGCAAACTAGTTGTAGTGTGAGGCCTCAAGTACATGAAAATTTGTTTCAAGGCTGAACCGGCAGTTCAAATTTACCACAGAGAGTCTTGAATTACGGTGGCTGCAGTGCGGGAAGTTGAACCGTCTCAGGTAGCTTATCTGTTTCTGAAGTACCCTAGAGAAAAGCATTTTCCTCTACGTCACTTTTATTCTTACTTTATAACGGCGTAAAGGCAAATTGTCACTAAGTAATTTCCATTTTCTTTGTACTGTAGTCTTTTTTTTTTTTTAAGTATACTGGAAGCAAATTATTTTTGAGGACGTAGGAAATTGTCTTTCAGAGTACGTGTGTGCGTGTCTCTTGCCACTGTGTGCCCGCTCCAAGTCGCTTCACTTATGTCCGACTCTTTGTGACCCCATGGACTGTAGCCCGCCAGGCTCCTCTGTTCATGGTATTCTCCAGGCAAGAATACTGGAGTGGGTTGCCCTTTCCCGCCCCAGTAGATCTTCCCAGCCCAGGGATCGAACCTTGGTCCCTTGTGCCTCCTGCGTTGGCAGGAAGATTTTTTAAATCACCAGTAGCCCACCTGGGAAGCCCTTTTCAGACTATGCAGGGGGGCGGGGGGAATACCTACCCTTTAAAAATGTCACAATCTCTTGTACACACTGCTATGCTTAAAATGGATGAGCAACAAGGACGTCCTGTATGGAACTTTCCTCAATGTGATGGTGCAGCCCAGATGGGAGGGGAGTTTGGGGCAAAATTAATACTTGTATGTGTATGGCTGAGTGCCTTTCCTGCTCACCTGAAACTATCATAGCATTGCTAAGCAATTATACCCCATAACTATATATATATACATACATAACTATATACATATATGCATAACTATATACATATATACATTATACATAACTATATATATATATATATATATATATATTATAAGAGAATAGGAGAATAGGACACAGATTGAAAGAGAAACAACAGTGCACAGAGATCTAAGATCTTGTGAAGGTACAGCGAGAAGGGGCTATTTACAAGCAATGGAGAGAGGCAACAGAGGAAACCAACTCTGCCCTCAACTTCATCTTGAATTTCAGCCTACAGAAGCTGAGAAAATTATTTTACGTTGTTTAAATCCCTAGTCTGGGTATGTTGTTACGGCAGTCCTGGCAAGCTAATACAAAAACCTTAGGTGGGGTAGTGATTCTTTTGGTTATGAGAATAAGAAAAATCGATTTTATTTATTAGAGGTACAAAACATAGATTTATAAGTAAATAAAAAATAAAAATGTAAAAGACAAAATTCACGTAGGATTTTGAATTCTTTTTATATTAATACACCAAGTATAATCTGTTTATACACAAACCCAGTTATGTGTATATTTTACATTCCTTGAAAAAGGAGGCAACTTCAAACCTGTAATAAATATTTAATATGTCCAAAAATGTATTTTAGTGTTTAAACTTTGGTGGATAAATGGTTGTCCAGAACAGTGCTTTAAAAATTGCTATTAATCTTTTAGTCTTAATTAAATAAAAACAGTAAGTTTGGGAGATAGAACGAGATTTGTCATATAAAAAGTCACACTCTACCGTAACATAAAAATTGTCATGAGAATATATTTTATTAAATAAAATATTATAAATTAGTTTAAGAAAATAATAGATTATCACCCCTTGACTTTTTGGTCTAAAAATCTGGTGTTTACTACTGAAAGATTTGTTGTTTTAATTGTTCTTCACTTCCAGAATTCCAAAATTAATGGTGAATATTCAACACATAATGTCATAAAGAGTGTGCAGTTTCCCCTCCTCTGCTAATTGATGGTCTCATTATTAGTGGTATATTTCCTTTAAATATGTGACCAGAAATCTGTCATGAAGACACAACCCACTTTTTTTCCTGTGCTTTAACAAGGTCGTCTTACTCAAATGCACTACATTGTGACATCTCTGATTATATGTAAAGAACACTTTCACAACTTGTCATTTTATTTATTAAATTTCATATGTCCTTAAATTAAGCTTTTTGCCATTGAGCTATTGGACTTTCAACACAAAATTGGTAATGGAAAATTCTTTTCAGAATCTTGATATTTTTAAAGTTTTACTGTGGAGGTTTTAAAATAAATCCAAAAGTAGGGAGAAAAATGAAATTCATGTACCAATTGTTGTTTAGTCACTCAGGTGTGTCCGACTCTTTTGTGACCCCATGGACTGTAGACGCCCTGCTCTTCTGTCCATGGGATTTCCCAGGCAAGAACACTGGAGTGGGTTGCCGTTTCCTTCTCCAGGGGATCTTCAGATCTTCGCAACCTGGTACTTTATTTTCCTATTGCTGCAGTAACACACACACACGCACACACACAACTTGTGATGTAAAGCAGCATGCACGCCTGTCATGTCCAACTCTTTGCGACCCCTTAGACTGTAGCTTGCTAGGCTCTTCTGTCCATGGATTTTCCCACAAGAATACCGGAGTGGGTTGCCATTTCCTTCTCCATAAAGCAGCATGGGTCATTATTTTAATAGCTCTAGATGTCAGAAGTCAGTAATGGATCTCATTGGGTTAAAAATAAGGACTGTATTCCCTTCCTGGGAATCTTGGGGTGAATCTGTTTTCTTATTTTTTAAGCGCCAAGAGGTTCCTGCAGCTTCATCATGTCATTTTTCTATCTTCAAAGCCAGCAACATCAGGCCAAGTCTTTTTCATGTTGCTATCTCCCTCATTTTTATCTGTCTGCTTTACTTTTACATTTCTGAGGACACTTAGGATAGCAATGCATTGATTTACTCCCGCTCCTCCTCACACCACCCTACTGCAGGGTCTTGCAGGATAATTCTTCCATCTCACAATCAGTTGACAGGCAAACAACCACCTCAACCTTGATTATCCCTTGCCATATTACAAGATATTCACAAATTTCAGCGATTAAGATCTGGATGTCTTTGGAGGGGTAGGGTTGGTCATTTTTCTGCCTCCTATGCCTACTACAGTGATCAATATTTTGCCATTATATCCATCTCCTTTCCCCTCATACCCAAACTTTTTCTTAATGTGTTCATTTGCTTCAGTTTTATTTTTAAGCAAATCTCAGACTTCACTTCATTCTACAGAAACACAGTTCTGTGTGTATCTCAGAATGTAAGGACATGTTGTTTAAACATAATCAAAACAAAATAATAATTCTGTGTTGTTGCTGTTCAGTCGTCCAGTCATGTCTGACTCTTTGTGACCCCATGGACTGCAGCACACTATTATCTAAAACCTGGTCAATGTTTCCTCATTATCTCAAAAATGTCTTCTACAATCCATGAGAGAATCAGGGTCACAATAAGTTTCATATGTTTTATTTGGTTGCTCTGTGTCTTAAATTTCCTTTATAACCATTCCCCATCTGTGTTTTGTTTTTTTTTTTTTTTTCTTTCATGTCATATAATGGTTGATGCTGCTTAATTGTGTACTCCTTAGAATTTCCCAGACTCTGGATTTGGCTGATTACAGCGTCATAGCATGGGCTTCCCTGATTGTTCAGTTGGTAAAGAATCCACCTGCAATGTGGGAGACCCTGGTTTGATCCCTGGTTTGGGAAGATCCCCTGGAGAAGGAAAGGCTACCCACTCATAGTTTAATATGAACCTTTATTCTTTATATTGCCTATAAACTGGTATTTAGATTCAGGTATTACTTGTCCCTCCTCCTTACACCCATCCTTTTGATAATATATAATTGTAGTGTGTATAGTTCCTATTGTATCACATTAGGTAATACATGTTGTGATTGTCTCACTTTTAGTGCTTTAAGAATGATTAAGTAATTCAGGAATTGTCAGCCAGATCTGTCTATTATAGAGTTCCTCATTAACTGTTTATTTAATGACTTCGGTTGATAATAGTTACCTAGGTATTTTGACACTACTTTTCAGGACTATCCTCTGTCATCACATTTAACACTGTTCAGTGTTCTATGAAAATTAACTTATGTGTACTTTCCAGGGATTTAATTAGTGGGAAAAATGAGGTACATTGGTAGCTATCTTATCTGTCTACAGAAATGTAAGGCTATTAACTTATTTGTCTACCACTTGCCACCTTGACTTTGACTTTCTAATCCATCAGAGTTTTGATATGTTTTCAAAGGGAATACAGCAATATGACTGATAATCTTTACAGAGATAATATTCCTGATACTGTTACAGAGAATGTTGGAATTCCTATATTGTGTGTGATGGGATGTAGCTAATACTTTTCTTTGAGCATCTCCACAGAAACTGAATCCAGAGAAATTTTTTTGAAAAATATTACCTGTGTTTATATCATATGATTGAATCTCTTTTAAAAGATACCATTATCTTTATATAAGAAAAGATTGGATGAATATATGTTTCTTTTTTTTTAATATCTAAAATATGCCAAGGTCTTTCACACTACATTGCAGCAAAATTCTAGTTACAAACTCTAATTATCTGATTAGTATAAGTATTATACATGAAAATTGTGTACTAGGACATATAATTAATAGTGAAGAGGTATTATTAATTGGCATCTATAATGTCTGTGTCTATGTTTTACCTTGTTACTAAACAAGTATAGATTAATCATTTTATAAATATAGAGGTTTCAAAAGTCTTATATTGTGGATGTTAATTTGATGGTCAGAAAAAAAGAATGAGCATATTAATCAGTTAGTGACTTTTGTCATGAAAGCTATTTTTTGAGTTGCCTCACGAGAGAATAAACTTATTTTATTTTATGAGTAGTTAAGCAAGAACTCACTAGTGTAACATTTGATCTTCCAAATTTTCTTGAACATGTTATATAGTAGTCCCTAGAGTGTGCATTCCTATTTCTTTTTCTTAATTATAAACATTATAATGTAAGGTTAGTAACCTAATATTTTCAACAAAATCTCTAAAATCAGTTTGATAAGTAAATCACTTGTTCAGTAACCAATCCTTTCTATGAAAAAAGAAAAAACTGTCTATTGGATCATATATTCTAAACATTCAAAATACACTTTAGTCCATGTGCATGTTCATATGTCAGTATTAAGCATGTGTGACTGATTTTTATTAATCTTTCAAATGCTCATGTCTTTTAGTGTGCTTCCTATTTGACTGTAACACACATCAGAAATATTTTAGAAGTCTTATTCCATTCTTTATGATTGTGAAACATCACAAAGATTCCCTGTGTGAAAACTCACATGAATACCCACAATACTACATATTTGATCTATGGTATTAAATATTTGTTTTGCTCAATCTTTAGCATTTATTTCTACTAATATATAATTCTCTTAAAGTTTTCACAACATTGTGATTTTGAGGAATCTTGGTGCAGTGCCTGGAGTTCAGAGTTCAGTCACTCAATCGTGTCCGACTCTTTGTGACCCCATGAATCACAGCACGCAAGGCCTCCCTGTCCATCACCAACTCCCAGAGTTGACTGTGTGGATCACAATAAACTGTGGAAAATTCTGAAAGAGATGGGAATAGCAGACCACCTGACCTGCCTCTTGAGAAATATGTATACAGCTCAGGAAGCAACAGTTAGAACTGGACATGGAACAACAGACTGGTTCCAAATAGGAAAAAGAGTATGTCAAAGCTGTATATTGTCACCCTGCTTATTTAACTTATATGTAGAGTACATCATGAGAAATGCTGGACTGGAAGAAGCACAAGCTGGAATCAAGATTGCTGGGAGAAATATCAATAACCTCAGATATGCAGATGACACCACCCTTATGGCAGAAAGTGAAGAGGAACTAAAGAGCCTCTTGATGAAAGTGAAAGAGAAGAGTGAAAAAGTTGGCTTAAAGCTCAACATTCAGAAAACGAAGATCATGGCATCCGGTCCCATCACTTCATGGGAAATCGATGGGGAAACAGTAGAAACAGTGTCAGACGTTATTTTGGGGGCTCCAAAATCACTGCAGATGGTGACTGCAGCCATGAAATTAAAAGACGCTTACTCCTTGGAAGAAAAGTTATGACCAACCTAGATATATTCAAAAGCAGAGACATTACTTTGCCAACTAAGGTCTGTCTATTCAAGGCTATGGTTTTTCTTGTGGTCATGTATGGATGTGAGAGTTGGACTGTGAAGAAGGCAGAGTGCTGAAGAATTTATGCTGTTGAACTGTGGTGTTGGAGAAGACTCTTGAGAGTCCCTTGGACTGCAAGGAGATGCAACCAGTCGATTCTGAAGGAGATCAGCCCTGGGATTTCTTTGGAAGGAATGATACTAAAGCTGAAACTCCAGTAGTTTGGCCACCTCATGCGAAGAGTTGACTCATTGGAAAAGACTCTGATGCTGGGAGGGATTTGGGGCAGGAGGAGAAGGGGACGATAGAGGATGAGATGGCTGGATGGCATCACCAACTTGATGGACATGAGTCTGAGTGAACTCCGGGAGTTGGTGATGGACAGGGAGGCCTGATTTGCTGCAATTCATGGGGTCGCAAAGAATTGGACACAACTGAGCGACTGAACTGAACTATCCTAATTTTGTTTTGAAGCAGTTCTGCTTATCATGAACGATATTTGATTTTCAGTTCTATTTAAATTCAACAAGATACACTGCTGTCATTTTCAAAGTAGAATTTATTTATGGATAGTTTTGATGACTGTTTTTTCACATCTGTGATGAACTTTGTCTTTTTAATAGTGCCTTCTTGTATCCCTGAAATTATAATTTAATATTTGAAAACCGCAAAACCACCAGAGCCCCCTTATGTTGAACAATAGAACATTGCTGTTGCTCATTTACATTTTATGTACAACAGTGTCCAACATAACAAGTGTTTCATCATACTAAAGATGACTTTGACTAGGAAATAGTAACAATAAAATAGAATTCTGAAGACTATACTGTCTCAGTTTGATTTTTAGACTGTGATGAAATTTATAGCCTCTTTTATCATTTCCATTTTAGATATTGATAACTTTCTGAAACATTTTATTTAGATTTAACCAAAAGTTGCAGCATATTTCTCAAAGTATTCAGGTTCTAAGTATTTCCCTTAATACAGCTCTTTTATTTTTCTTCTTTTATTCCCTCTTCATGGAAAATAAAATTTAAATAATATATAATCTGATTATATTTTCTGGACAAAATAATTGATCAAGATGTGCAATAAGAGAGATTCTATGGGGCGTAAAGATCATTTTCAGGAGGAGAAACATTTTTATATGTTTTATATATGAAGGATATAGTACATTCATGGATGGAAAGAAGGAAAAATACAAAGATGCCATTTTTTCCTTTCACAGATTACAGATATGAGATTCCAATAAAATACCAATTAGGTTATTTTTGTAACTTGTCAAAAAAGTACAGGATTACATCTGATAAATAAAGAGATATATTAGCTAAGACTATTAGTAATAATGTAGAACTTTCGAGCACTGAAGAATTGATACTTTTGAACTGCGGTGTTGGGGAAGACTCTTGAGAGTCCCTTAAACTGCAAGGAGATCAAACCAGTCATTCCTGAAGGAAATCATTCCTGGGAGTTCATTTGAGGGACTGGTGCTAAAGCTGAGACTCCAATACTTTGGCCACCTGGAAAAGACACTGATGTTGGGAATGACTGAAGGTGGGAGGAAAAGGGGCAACAGAGGATGAGATTGTTGGATGGCATCACAAACGCGATGGACATGAGTTTGAGTAAGCTCTGGGAGGTGGTGATGGACAGGGAAGCCTGGCATGCTGCAGTCTATGGGATCGCAAAGAGTTAGACATGACTGAGGGGCTGAACTGAACTGAACTGATAATTAGAATTGACTTTGGATTTAAAATATCTAATTCAATTTAACCTAAGCTATCACATGAAGAATAATTGATTCATTTTAAAAGAAAATAATAAAACACCATTGTAAAGATGGTCATTGCAAAGAAGTTTTTGAACTGTTTTCTTATCTTTTAGAAAGCAACAAAAGTGGTTACATTAGTATGTTATTCAAACTTGTTCAAACTGTTCACTCAGTCATGTCCAACTCTTTGCAACCCCAGAACTATATAGTCCATGGAATTCTCCATGCCACAATATTGGAGTGGGTAGCCTTTCTCTTCTCCAGAGAGTGAATCTTCCCAACCCATGTATCAAACCCAGGTCTCCTGCATTGCCAGTGGATTCTTTATAAACTGAACTATCAGGGAAGCCGAAAGTGAAAGTCACTCAGTCGTGTCCGATTCTTTGCAGCCCTGGTGGACTGTCCAGTCCAAGGAATTCTCCAGGCCAGAATACTGGAGTGGGTAGCCTTTCCCTTCTCGAGCGGATCTTTCCAACCCAGGAATTGGACCAGGGTCTCCTTCATTGCAGGTTGAATCTTTACCAACTGAGCTATCAGGGGAGCCCTATATATTATTACCATAATGCTGTTGTTTTCTGGATTCCCTTGTAGTACAAGCTACACAATTCCTAGCACAGTTAACCCACTAACCTACTACTTGTTTAATTCCTTAATTATTTAGAATACATCTTCATACCAAGAAAAGTTTAAGGAGACTCAGGAAAGTACTGACATTCTTCCCTTATGAATGATGGAATTTATCTGCTTCAAAAATGTTGGTATCAAGATACCATCCACTAATGAAAGTGCTGAGAGCAATTTTCCTACTGGAAATATTTTTTGTAGATATTACTGTTTTGGCGTTTTCATAATATTAAGAATACTTTTTTTATGTGAGTTTGCCAAGCTTCTAGTTCAAGTACTATTGAAATATTTGTTCTTTCATTTAAAAGCTCTTCATTATGTAAAGACATCTCTCATTGTTTCAAAATATTTGGGAGTTAAACATCACTCAGTTCAGTTCAGTCACTCAGTCGTGTCCGACTCTTTGTGACCCCATGGACTGCAGCACGCCAGGCCTACCTGTCCATCACCAACTCCCAGTGTTTACTCAAACTCATGTCCATTGAGTCAGTGATACCATCCAACCATCTCATCCTCTGTCGTCCCCTTCTCCTCCCGCCTTCAGTCTTTCCCAACATTAGGGTCTCTCCAAATGAGTCAGTTCTTCCAAACATCACTACTGCTATAGTTTAAAATATGGTATGGTTTTGCAGCCAGACAGCTCCATCCTGGTAAGCTTCATCTGAAGCCTCCATAATGTTTTAAATATACCTTACAAACCTTTTCGGTGCTACAGTACCCTAGTGTTTTTATAATCCTAGTGACAGAAAGCTTGACTCTTAAATATTTTCAACATGACCCATAGTGAAAAAAAAAAAAAAAAGGCAAAGCAAAACAAAACATTTTTCATCATAATTAGGATCATGACATTCATGTGTTATTCAGTCTTCTATATCTAGTTAGTGGGGATTCAAAAATAATTGAAACAGTAAAAAATTCTTGCCCCCATGGAGCTAATAACCTAATCTGTCCCTCTGTCTCTGTATTATTCCTTTGTATAAAAAATAGCTTCTTGTGTATTTTATTCCAGCCATCCAGTTCTATCCTATTGTCTTCTTTTGAGTTGTAAAAATAACATAAGTTGCTCTTTGTATGCTTAGTCATTCAGTCATGTCTGACTCTTTGCAATCCCATGGACTATAGACCACCAGGTTCCTCTGTCCATAGGGACTCTCCAGGCAAGAATACTGGGGTGGGTTGCCATGCCCTCCTCCAGGGGATCTTCCCAACCCAGGGATCGAATCGAGGTCTCCCGTATGGCAGGTGGGTTCTTCAGTGTCTGAGCCATCAGGGTAATTAGGACCCATTAATTGATTCAAGACTCAGTAATGGATCTTGACTCCCACTTTGAAAAACATTGCCATATTGGAATTTCATACATTTAACAGAGCTGTTAAAGCAGCCTGTGTATGTGTGTGTGGGTGCTCAGCCATGTCCAATTCTTTGCGACCCCACAGACTGTAGCCCACCAGGCTCCTCTGTTCTTAGGATTTCCCAGGCAAGAATACTGGAGTGGTTTGCAAATGGGATCTTCCCAACCCAGGGATTGAACCCATGTCTCTTATGTCTCCTGCATTGGCAGGGATATTCTTCACCACTAGTGCCACTTAACCTTATAAAAAGAAGCCTAGGATTAATTAATTTTTCTAAATTTCTGTCTCACATCGACTGTCACCTATTTAAAAATCCAGTCTTTTTTACTGAGTTGCTTTCAGGATAGAACTTTCTGAATATGGGTTTATGTAAACTGTTTTTAATCTGAATGGAGAATCTTATATTTATTTATGTCAAATTCTTCTTTATTGGTTTCAGCTCATCATTCTAGCCTATCAAAATTTTTGAACTCTGCTACTGTTAGATAATCCTCCTAAATCTGTCATCCACAAATATGAAAAGAGTGGCTTCTATGTCATGAGCCCAGCCACTATTGGAAAATACTGCAAATTCCTATAGTTCTTCCCTAGAGAGCTCCCTCTTGTTGGCATCGATTGGTTAATCGACATTTTAGCATTATATTTGCATGTCAGAATATGAATCTCCCTTAATTTGCCCATGTCTCAGTCTGCACTTTTTCATCAAATAAAAATTCTAAAGGACTATAGAATACATACGGAATTATTGATTTTTATGTTCCCCTGAGATAGCAATAAGCTGTCAGAAACATAGTTAAGTTTCTGTTTATCTCAGCCACAACTAGTTGCACTGATAGTAGTCTTCAGTTTTTAAGTTTAGTTAGTGACTGAGATCTGATATCACAGTTCACTGGAACCCAGAGAGGACTAAGGGGTGGTCTAGAAGTAGCAAACTACTGATGCATGTGCTTCGGTAATAAGCAGTGTTCTCCAGGTTTGCAAGATCATTCAGCTATTTCTCCTCAGCTTCTCAGTGATTTCCAACTGATAGAGCTATTGTCTTGTCACAAGGTTTTATTGTCTTTGACAACTCTTGTATAGGACCAGAGTTATTTGGGGCTAGACACTCTTTTTAGTCCAAATATCTGTCTTTTGTTTGTTTGTTTTTGGTGAGACTTGTCTTAAGTGCAAATTGCATTCAACTCATAGGATGTTATTAATAGGATCACATTAACAGAAGATTGTCTTTTAATAAGAGCCTAGGGCAAGATAGTAACCAGAGATGCATTTGAATTCTTCTCTTCACCAATTAACTGCCTTCCTCTTGGTAAGATCTTGAAACTAAGTCTCTCACATCATCTATAATCCAGAGTTAGAAATGTATAGCTTACCTATCTCACAGGGTTCTTGTAAGAATGGAGATTAGGTCATAAACAAATAGCATCTAAATGTTTACTAGCTGATAGTAAGCTATCAGTTGGTAAATTAGTTGTTGTTCAGTCGCTAAGTTGTTTTTGACTCTTTGTGACTCCATGGACTATAGCCAGCCAGGCTACGTTTATAGGAGTGATTTAAAGTAAAACCCATCTTCATTATATAACAGAATTTGGATGATAGACACAGTACATCATAACTGAACGTGCATGATGACTGAGGTGGGGAGCGTTATCCTAGGGCAGTGGTGCTCAAAGCATCATCTTCAGAGCAACAGCATCAGCATATCCAGCAAAGCTGTTAAAAATGCAGATTCTATATGTGAGACCTAGTGCATCAGGCACAGAGGATGGGGCCCAGCACTCAGTGTGGTTTCAACAATCCTCAGGAGATTCTGTGCTCACTGTGTCCTTGATGTTGTTGTTGTTTTTCAGTTGCTAAGTCATGTCCAGCTCTTTGCGACCCCATGGACTATAGAATTCCAAGCTCCTCTGTCCTCCACTATCTCCAAGAATTTGCTCAGATTCATGTCTGGTGAGTCCCTGATTATCTGACTGTCTCATCCTCTCTGCCCAGTTCTCCTTTTGCCTTCAATCTTTCCCAGCATCTGAGTCTTTTCCAATGAGGCACTCTTCCCATCAGGTGGCCAACAGTTAGAGCTTCAGCTTCAATATAAGTCCTTCCAATGAGTATTCAGAGTTGATTTCCTTTAGAATTCACTAATTTGATCTCCTTGCCATCCAGGGAACTCTCAAGAGTGTTCTCCAGCACCACACTTCAAAAGTATAAATTCTTCAGTGCTCAGCCTTCTTTATGATCCAACTCACATCTGTACACAACTACTGGAAAAACCATACCTTTGACTAGAGGGGCTTATATCGTTATGTCTCTGCTTTTTAATATATCTGCCATCTAGATTTATCCTAGTTTTCCTCCCAAGGAGTAAGTGTCTTAATTTTGTGGCTGCTGTCAAAGTACACAGTGATTTTGGAGACCAAGAAAATATATCACTGCTTCGACTTTTTCTCCATGCATTTGCTATGAAGTGATGGGACCAGATGCCATGATCTTAGTTTTCATGTTGAATTTCAAGCCAGCTTTCTCACTCTCTTCTTTCACGCTCATCAACAGGCTCTTTAGTTCCTCTTACTTTCTGCCATTAGAGTGGTATCATTTGTATATCTGAGGTTATTGATATTTCTCCCTGCAATCCTGATTCTAGTTTATGATTTATCCAGCCTGGAATTTTGCATAGTGTATTCTGCACGTAAGTTAAGTATGCAGTGACAAGATACAGCCTTGTCATACTCCTTTTCCAGTTTTTAACCAGTTCATTGTTCCCATGTCCAGTTCTAACTGTTGCTTCTTGATTTGCATACAGGTTTTTCAGAAGACAGGTAAGGTGGTCTAGTACTGCCATCCCTTTAAGAATTTTCTGCAGTTTGTTGTGGTCAGCACACAACCCAAAGGCTTTCGGGTTGTCAGTAAGCAGAAGGAAATGTTTAATTGCAACTCCCTTTCTTTCTCCATGATCCAATGTATGTTGGTAATTCGATATATGGTTCCTCTGCCTTTTCAAAACCCCATTAGTACATCTGGAACTTCATGGTTCACATACTGCTGCAACCTAGCTTGAAGGATTTTGACCATAACCTTGCTAGCATGAAATGAACAGAATTGTACAGTAGTTTGAACATTCTTTGACATTACCCTACTTTGGGTTTGGAATGAAGGCTGACTTTTTCCAGTCCTGTGGCCACTGCTGAGATTTCCAAAATTATGACATGTTGAGTGCAGCACTTTAAAGCATCATCTTTTAGGATTTTAAATAGCTCAGCTGGAACTTTATTACTTCTACTACCTTTGTTTGTAGTAATGCTTCCTAATGCCCCTTGACTTCATACTCCAGAATGTCTAGCTCTAGGTGAGGGACCACACTATTGTGGTTATCTAGGTTATTAAGACCTTTTTTTGTATAGTTCTTCTGTATATTTTTGCCACCTCTTAATCTTTTCTGTTTTTGTTAGGTCCTTACCTTTTCTGTCCATTATCATGCCCACCTTGCATGAAATGTTCTCGCGAAACTTGACGTCTCCAGTGTCCTGGAAGAGATCTTTAGTCTTTCTCACTCTATTGTTTTCCTCTATCTCTTTGGCTTATTCATTAAAGAAGGCCTTCTTATCTCTCCTTGTGGTATTAAATGGCTCAGTAAGTAAAGAATCTACCTTCAATGCAGGTGATGCATGTTTGATTCTTGGGTTGGGAAGATACCCTAGAGAATGAAATAGCAACCCACTCTGGTATTCTTACCTGAAAAACCCCATGGACAGAGAGGCCTGGCGGGCTGCAATCAAAGGGTAGTGAAGAGCCATACCCCACTGAGAGACTAAGCACAGTTGATCTTACCTTTCTTCCTTGCCTTCGCTTCTCTTCTTTCTTCAGCTATTTGTAAAACCTCCTCAGACGACCACTTTGCCTTCTTACATTTTTTTTTTTTTCTTGGGGATGGTTTTGGTTACTGCTTCCTGTACAATGTTAGGAACTTCTGTCCATAGTTCTTCAGGAACTGTATCAGATCTAAATGCTTGAGTCTATTCATCACCTCCACTGTATAATCATAGGATTTTATTTAGGTCATACCTGAATGGCCTATTCATTTCCCCTACTTTCTTCGATTTAAGTCTGAATTTGGCAAGAAGGAACTCATGATCTGAGCCACAGTCAGCCTTAGGTCTTACTTTTGCTGACTGTACAGAGTTTCTTAATCTCTGGCTGCAAAGAATATATTCAGTCTGATTTCATCATTAACCGTATAATGATGTCTATGTAGAACTGTCTCTTGGGTTGTTGGAAAACATTGTTTGCTATGACCAGCACATTCTCCTGACAAAACTCTGTTAGCCTCTGCCCTGCTTTATTTTGTACTCCAAGCCAAATTCCCCTGTTATTCTGGGAAATTCTTGACTTCTTACTTTAGCATTCCAATTCCCTATGATGAAAAGGATATCTTTTTTTGTTGTTGTTAGCTCTAGAAGGTGTTGTAGGTCTTCATAGTACTGGGCAACTTCAGCTTCTTCAGCATCAGTGGTTGGGGCATAAACTTGGATTACTGTGATGTTGAATTTTTTTCATGGAAATGATCTGAGATCATCCTGTCATTGTTGAGGCTGCACCCAATTACTGCATGTGGACTCTTTTGTTGTCTGTGAGGACTACTCCACTCCTTCTAAGGGATTCTTGCCCACAGTAGTAGACATGATGGTCATCTGCGTTAAATCCGCCCAATCCTCTCCATTTTAGTTCACTGAGTCCTAAGATGTCCATGTTCATTCTTGCCATCTCCTGCTTGACTACATCCAATTTACTTTGATTCACAGACGTAACATTCCAGGTTTCTATACATATTGTTCTTTACAGCATCAGACTTTCCTTTCACCACCAGACACAGCCACAGCCAAGGGTCATTTCTGCATTGGGCCAGATGCTGCTTTCTTCCTGCTATTTCTTTCTTGCTATGTTAGTAATTGCCCTCCCCTCTCCTTCAGTAGCATATCGGACATCTTCCATCCTGGGGAAGGGGGGCTCACCTTCCAGAGTCCTGTCTTTCTGCCTTTTCATACTATTTATGGGGTTTTCATGGCAATAATACTGGAGCAGGTTGCCATTCCCTCCTTTGGTGAACCACAGTGTGTCAGGACTCTTCACCATGACTCACCTGTCTTAGATGGCCCTGCACGGCATGGGTCATAGCTTGAGTTATACAAGCCCTTCCACCATGACAAGGCTGTGATCCATGAAGGGGAATAAATTAATACCATCCTTTAAAATGGGTTATTGCTTCATCTGTAGAAACTCTAAATTAATAATCCTACGGGGAAAATATCTTCATTTCTACAGCATTGTCTTATGCTAATGATGCCATTTCTTTTATTTGCACATAAGATTCTTTTATCTCTCAGTATTGTCTATCTCTCTTTCTCCATTTTGCTAAAAGGCATTTTATTCTTTATATGTGTTTATGTATAAGACCTGACAGCTACAAGTCCTAGCTGTGCAATCATTCAGCAGTTAATCTCTCTGTGTCCCAGTTTCCCTCATTTGTAAAGCAAGAAACTAACATTTAATTTGAGGCAGAGTTTTAACAATTAGGTATAATATTCTCAGGTGACCCCGTGGTAAAGAATTCTCCTGCTAGTGCAGGAGACACAGGAGATTCAGGTTCGATCCCTGGTTCATGAAGATATCTTGGAGTAGGAAATGGCAACTCACTCCAGTATTCTTGCCTGGAGAATCCCATGGACAGAGAAGTCTGGCAGGCTATGGTCCATAGGTTCCCAAAGAGTCAGACATGACTGAACAACTAAGTATGAGCATGATAATATATGTAATGTACTTAACAATGATTTATACACAGAGAGTGATCAACATAGAGCAGTAGTTATTTCTAGATTTCTTTTCTCTTCATTTATAGAAACTTTCCTTAATAAATAAGATGGGAAAAAGAGATCTTTAGATATTCTTCTTTCCAACAGAGATATTTCTCTGTCCTTCACAAAATTGCAATTACTTTTCAAATCCTTAACCTACTTTCCTTTTAAAGCAACTAACTAATAAGTCTGGAAGAACAGCCAAATTCCCAGTGAGGGTGAAAATGTAGAGCAAATACTTCTGGCATAGGGGTGAAGAAAGCATCTTACTTTGAAAAGTGGAGGAGTTAGTAATTAATAGCCTGGTCTTTTAAATCAGGCAGACAGAACTGGGTTTGAATCTAATCCAGACATTTACTTGCTGAGTCACAATGTAAAAGTTACCTGGCCTTATGTATTTTCTCTTATGTGAAGTGGGCATAATAGCAATATTTCTTCATTGAGTATGAAGTGGTATATATGTGAGAAGTCTTTAAAGGCTTAGTACATTGTCTGGCAGGTAGCAAATCACTGATAAATAGAATCCCGTTAATATGTTTCCTTCTGCTCCTACCCTCACTTCCTAATATTCTTCTCTTCAAATAAGGCCATTTAGATGCTTTGAAGTGTTTCTTATAAATTAACCGTGTAAAAGTTGGTACTTATGCAGAGCTGTCAAGTGTTTTGCTCAAAACTGGGATTTACATACCCACAAAGAAAAATTAATTGTAATCCCTATAAATGCTTAGTGTCTTCCAGCAGTTTTATTTATGAAAGGCCATCAGTGAATTGTGTTAGTGTTTAGCTGCTTTTGTTGCTATTGTAGCAACTATACTTATTATCATTGCACGGTCTAACATTTTACCTTTGTCAAAAGATAAGTGGAAAAAGGCAAACATAATTCAGGATATTCCCTGATTCACTCATGGCAGTTAAGAGTTTCCCAAGGTTTTCTGGTGGGGAAGACCAATGGTAGAATTCTGAGATTCTTGATGCAAAGGAGTACGATTATGTATTGGGAAGCATCTCCTAGTTACGTTACCTTCCCACTGGGCCGGGCATCTGGAAAGGGGAAAGTGCAGCTTCTAGTCTATATACTCTGTTTTTCCTCTTTGAGGTTTCCCACAGAGAATAAGGTTAGCTTATTTGAAGGACTAGGGGGAAAAATGGCCTAAAAATATAAGTACCCATCTACTAAACAAGCTCTCATTACAAATCATCAGTGTTTCACAAATTGTGCTAAAACTAATGATACAGTGATAACCAGAACATTAGACCTGCCTTCCAGGGTGTTTCTTGGACAGGGGATAAGAGCAGATACGTATTTAAATAATTGAGCAAAATGCAATGTGTGTTGCTTCAGAGTTAGGAAAAACCTATTGAAAGAGAGGTAAAAGTGTTTTTGTATCTCTTTAAGGCTTTACAGAGAAGGCTCACAATTGAGCCATGAGAAATTCAACATGTGCACAGAGATTAGGCTCACAAGTTAAATTAGGAGAAATAGCACATAAAGAGTCTCAGCTGAAGACAGAGAGACGTAGTAAAGGAAAAAAAGTGGAGGGGATGGCAGGAGAGAGGAGGAAAGAGGAAGGGATGATAGGAAGGAAAAAGAGATAGGAAGTGACCAAAATAGTAGATCTTGGATCTTAAAAACCCAATTGTTACTGATAAGATATTGATGAGATTCTGGTGGCATCAGATTATTAGCATAAATAGCCAAACCTTAAGTCAAATAAAGCAATATTTTATTTATCATATATTCTTTTTAAAATGGTCAGCCCTCAAGAAGTATAATTTTATTTCTAAGATTAGTGTATTATGGAAAATTTTTAAAAATTCTTCCCCTTTGATTGCTGATATAAATGAAAGGACATATTCAACACGAAATTTAAGTTTTCTTACCTAGTCAAATTTTGGAAACTCTTCTGCCATGTGTGGATTTTTGTTATTTTTCTAGATGATGACACAAGCTACGTTTAACATTGTATTTGTGTGCTTTAGATAAACTCATATTGATGTAGATAATTTCATAAGCTCTATTACCTCAACCAAATTTGTTAGACTGAGTTAGAATTCAAAAGAAAAAAATTTGCTATATTTTTACTACTTTGAAGTTTAGTTTTAATAGGAAACAGATATTCTTTATTCAGCTTTATAGTGACATTTTTACTTATTTAATAAAAGTTGTATAATTCTTTGAACTTAAAAGTTTAAATCAAAGATCAAAGTCAATACTTGATTGGTAACATTTTCAATGTAGCTGAACAAAAATTGTGTCATTTGCAAACCATTTACCTTATAAAATATTATTGAATCTTTAAAATTAATAAATATAACCTCTAATAATCATGTTTATTATACAGTCTAATTTACTCAGAAAATAAGTTAATTTATAAAGGTAGTTTTAAACAAGGCATTATATCTAAATGCTCCAGCTAGTTATTTCTATTCCATGCCTCACCTTGGGACTAAATTATCTACATCATAAAACAGTCTTACAGATTATCAACAACACTTTGAATTATATCTAAAAGACAAGAACAGCTTGTAAGTTCATGTTTCTATTTTATCCAAATTGGCTAACAGTTTCTCTTAAGTTCTAGCTAATTGGAATAGATATAAATCATAAGCCTATCTTATTCTAAAGTAGAAGATCAGCATGTATGTGGTAGTAATGTGCTATTCTTTTTACTGGCATAGATTTTATGGATAACTATTTTGCTTAGAGGTAGTGTACTACAGACTCAAATATAACAGTGTATTGATAATATTACATCAATTATGATGACTGAACTGTCTTTCCTCAAGCTTTTATGTACACTGACCATGGCAAATAATAGGCAAACATTTATACAGGTGGATAGAAAATGTGAATTTAAATGTATCAACAGTTTCTGTTTTAGTTATTTTGACATCTTGACTTAGAATAAACACACGACTCATATTTGAAGAAGAAAAATAAGTATCGTAAGTACTATGCATACACTGACATATTCTGGGCAAGAATGGTAGGCTAAGGTGATCATGGATTGACCAAAGTAATGAGTACCAAGGTGGCCCATTGGTGGGAAAATGGCGTGCTTCACATCGATAGACAGGAGATGGGGACATCCCTGGTGATGCAGTGGTTAAGAATCTCCCTGACAGTGCAGGGGACACGGCTTCAATCCCTGGTCTGGAAAGACTCCCCCCGCCACAGAGCAGCTAAGCCCTTGAGCCACAACTACTGAGCCCACGCTCTAGAGCCCGCAAGCTAGAACTACCCAGCCCATGCGCCGCAGCTGGTGAAGCCCACGTGTCTAGAACCTGTGCAATGCAGCGAAGAGAAGCCACGGCCATGAAAAGGCCATGCGCTGCGAAGAGAAGTAGCTGCCCCTTGCTCAACGAGAAGAGGCCCGTGCGCAGACCCAACACAACCAAAAGCAAACAGGTTAAAAAGGAAAAAAAAGATGGTAGACTAGGCCACGAATGACATAATTAACTTGCTATAAACCCTGTCCAGTCTCTTACAGGTGTAAAGAGAATATTTCTGTTTCCCATAACTTAGGGGGAAGTAGATAGTTTTCAGAAGGAAAAAAAAAGCATGCACAGAAAAAAATACTGCACATTTTAAGTACATGTTCAAGTTAAAATATATAATGTAAATCATTAATAGAATTTTCTGTGGGGAGATGGAAATTAGAGTAAGATATAGTGATAAAGGGAATTAACTAACTAAAAATATATACTGTCTCTAATAAGTTAAATCAAACAGAATTTCACAGATAATAATGTCTTACCCAAATAAAATTGCAAAACCTAACTCCAAGAAAACAACGCTTTCTTACTGTGTTTGCAAAAAACTCTTTGGGTTTTTCTGTAGCGTCTTACCTAGCAGTATAAAAAATTAAAAATGGTTTTGAGAAAATGTTGAGATTGGAATATTCTTGATAAAGTAGCATTAAGGGAATTCAGTGCTTCATGTAAGTGGAATCATATAGTCATAAAGACACTGTCTTTTTCCAATTTTGCATAATGTCCTAAAGATTCATCCATGTTGTAATAGGTATCAAAACTTTCCTTTGTTAGGCTGAATAACAGTCTATTGTATGTATATGGCACATTTTGTTTATCCATTTATGGGTGGATGGAAACTTGTGTTGCTTGTATGTTTTAGCTGTGGTGAATAATGCTGCTATGAACATGGGCATAACTCTCTGAGACCTTGCTTTGAATTATTTTGAGTATATATCTAGACGTGGATTACTAGATCATGTAATAATTCTGTCCTCTGTATTCTCTTTGTAATTTTTTTTTTAATAACAGTAGCCATCCCAATTAGTGTGAGGTGATATTCACTGTACTTTAAATTTGCATTTCCCTCATAATTAGCTATGTTGAGCATCTTTTCATGTGCTTATTGGCCATTCATGTATCTTTGGAGAAGTGTCTATTTGAGCCTTTTTTCTGTAGTTGAATTGGGTTGTTTGGTTTTTTATGTTAAATTTTAGAAGTTCTCAATATAGTATAGATATTAGTTCCTTACCAGGTAAATGATATGCACGTGTTTTTCCCATTCTTTGTGTTTCTTTTTTACTCTATTGATAGTGTCTTTTGAGACACACTTTAAAAATTTGCGTATAAAGTTCTATTTGTCTACATTTTCTTTTGTTACCTGTGCCTTTGGTGTCATATCCAAGAAATCATTATCCAACCCAAACCTTTTGCCCTATTCTTTCTTCTAACCGTTTTACAGTTCTCGGTCTTATATATAGGTCTTTGATACATTGAGTTAATTTTTGTTTTTGGTGTTAAGTGAGGGTCTAACCTTAGTCTTTTACATGTGTATATCTTGTTTTTTAGCACTATTCTTGAGAAGACTGATTTTTTTTTTTTTCTGTTGAATGGTCCTGGCACTGGATAAAATCCTTTGACCATATATGCAGAGGTTTATTTCTAGACACTCTATTCTATTCCTTTGGGCTATATACTTGTATTTTTCCCAGTACCACACAGTGTTGATTATTGTAGCATCATATTAAGCTTTGAAATCAGAAGTGTGCATCCTCAAGTTTGGTTCTTTTTCAGAATTGTTTTGGCTACTTGGGGCTCATTGATAATCCCTATGAATTTTAGGGTGGATTTTTATATTTCTATAAAGAATCATTGTGTTTTTATAGAAATTAAATTAATTCAATTTGTATAGCATTGACATTTTAATAATGCAGATCATCTTTAATTACAATTTGTAATTTTGTCCCCATAACCCATCACAAATTAAAAAGATCATGAGTTGATAGTGTATTTAGTACACCTAAACTTCCAAATATTATAGCTTGGCCTCACCTACTTTAAAAGGATGATTTTTGCTTTGGATTTTTCATGCACATCATTTATCATGTTAAAGTCAATTTCTTCTATTTCTTGTTTGTTGAGTGTTCTGTCATGAAAGAATGATAACTTTGTCAAATGCTTTTCCTGCATCAATTAAAATAATCGTGTGGTTTTTAGTCCTTCATTTTGTAAATATGGTATATTACAATGATCTGTTTTTATGTGTTGAAGGATGTTTGCCTCCCAGGAAAATAATCCCACTTGATTTTTGGTGTATGATTATTTTAATATGCTGTTGAGTTCATTTTGCTAGTATTTTGTTAAGGATTTTTGTATTAATGTTTATAAAGGATATTGCTCTGTAATTTTCATTTGTCTGGGTTGAATATCATGATAATGATGACCTCATAGAATGGTTCAGAGAATATTCCCTCCTCTTTAATTTTTTTGGAAAAGTTTGAGAAGGATTGGTGTTCATTCTTCTGTAAACGTTTGCTAGAATTCATTAGTGAAGCAAACAGTTCCAGGGATTTTCTTTGTCAGATTTTTTTTTTCTTTTTCTTCTTAGTTGTGGGGCTATTCACATTTTCTCTTTTTGTGGTTTGTATTTAGGAATATTAATCTGATTCACACAGCCAGAGCTGAAAAAAAAGTAGCTGTGGGTTGTCACCATATGATCTTTCCTAGGTACAATGTTTTCTACATGATTTCCGATTGCCTTGGAAATATTTAGTTTCTCAAGAAAGGCAAAATATTTTAAGTATAATCTAGAATTTTAGAGAATAAATTGTTCTATATGGCTGAATTTGTCAAAATGTCTGGCTCCAATGTGAACATAAAGATATTTTCATTTTAATTGTTGAGAGTTCTCTAGGGAAACTGCCTTCCTTCTTTATGTAGGATATAATAAACATAATTTGAGTTTTGTTTTAGCATCCAGACCATTATTACAAAATCAGTTTTTGTATTTTTTTCACAGCAGTAACAGCTCCCAGAGTTATTGAAGTGTTTAGCGCACTTGGCATGGTGTTGCTGCTGCTACTGAGTCGCTTCAGTCATGTCTGACTCTGTGCAACCCCATAAAAGTCAGCCCACCAGGCTCCACCATCCCTGGGATTCTCCAGGCAAGAACACTGGAGTGGGTTGCCACTTCCTTCTCCAATGCAAGAAAGTGAAAAGTGAAAGTGAAGTCGCTCAGTCGGGTCTGACTCTTTGCGACCCCATGGACTGCAGCCTACCAGGCTCCTCTGTCCATGGGGTTTTCCAGGCAAGAGTACTGGAGTGGGGTGCCATTGGGTGTTAGTCATGTTTATTAGTTTTTTTTTTTTTTTTAGTTTTTCTTCTTGCTATCTCACTGTCATGTTTTTCTCATAAAGACAACACTGTATAAATCCTTCCTCATTTTTTCAAGCTTGCTATTTCCCAATATAGTGCGCTTTGAACCAAAATATGTAGCATGTTTAAGTTGTATATAATGTAAGAATAGCTAGGATGTGACTGAAGGGATGAGGAGTTTACAAGTGAGTAAAGGGCACAAGCTTAATGTGTTGATTCTGATTTTTAACTCGCTGCCCAGAGACCTATGTATTTTCTTCAAATGGATAAATAGCTGATTTACTCGCCTAGAAAACTGAGCCTAATGCCTTCCATTCTTTGTGGGGTATAAATTACAAAGAAAGCAAGATTGAGAAGGAAGGGAAGGTGAGGCTAGGAAGGTGTGTCTTCACAGAGATCCTGTAGACAAATACATCTCAGAAGAATCTCTGTAGGAATATAATGGGGCTTTATGACTTCAGTGTTTCGTGGGTCAACATTGCTTCCCAGAGATCAGTTACTGTACATACATGTCATCTGTGCTGTTCCTTCTCTCAGAGCAGTTACCAGGGACACCAGGTTTCAGAATAGCAGTGACAGCGACAGGCCTCAGTGTTGATATAGTCTGCAGGATGCAAGGGAAGTGTGCCCGCTGTCTTCCCCTTGGGGCCTGTAGAGCCGCTGTACTTGTTTGAAGTCGCAGCAGGCCCCTTGTCTTTTCCGGGACCCCTGGGAACTGAGATTCCCCAGGGAAGAGGCCCAAGAGCCTTACAGGATCGTGGCGCAGGTTGCTGCTGGCTTGAGTCTCTGTGACATAGGCGAGTCTGAGAGCCACTAAGGCAAGGAGCCAGGCCATCCAAGTAGGCTGAGAGGAAGAAAACCTCACCCTCTGAGGAGACAGACACCACGCTGCAGGAGCCTGCTTCTAAAGATGACAGAAACCCCCTTAGGCCTTCAGAAATGCTCCTGGTGCCAGAATCATCTTTCTCAAGGATCAGCATAGCACCCAACCAAAATGCATAACTGAGAGATCCTCTGCCCACAATACCTAGATGTAAACCTAATTTGTGTTTTCACTGGGTGAGGAAACACGTAAACAGTCTAAAGTGCAATCCCGTCTTTCTCATTTGTTTGATGATCAGTAAACGTTTTGATTATAGTTTTCACTTTCAACATAATATGTATTGTTTTCCTTATTTGTGTGATTTTTAGTGTTTATGATGATTTGACAGGGCACATGTGGAGCGAAAAGGAAAGCAGACATCAGAAGTTTTTTAGATTACTTATTGTGGTGGTTTGTGGAGATTTTCCTTTTTGTCGTAGAAAATGGTGTACTTTGAAAAAAGAAACCTTTTTTATGCGGTCAAGACGTAATGAACATTAGCGTAGTATTGTGTTGTAGATCAACAAAGACTTCAGAGGTAACTGAGGTGTTGAGAGAGAAGTAGTCCTTCGTGGACTAGTCAGAAGAGGTATGCTATTTTACGGACATGCCGTCACTGTGTGACCTTAATACCAGGAGGATGTTTAAGTGTGCCCTTTCATTAAATATACCCAAACTATAATTCTGCTTTTATTAATACATTTTCTTTACTTTTCCCCAGTGGCAATTTCTGGGCTTCACTGTCATTTTATACGGCTATCAGTGGTTCCAAGTCTTGCCACTTCAATTGTTTTTATTTTTGCTTGTACTGAAACTGTCAACAATTACTTATCTACAAAGTGTCCAGATTCACTTTTTTTTTCTTGTCTTTGCTTGCCTTTAAAGCTTTTCTTAGACTTCAAAAATTCAGGAATTAAAATTTACAATGCTGGTTCAGGATAATGC
Organism: Capricornis sumatraensis; assembly: GCF_032405125.1. Lineage (NCBI taxonomy): Eukaryota > Metazoa > Chordata > Mammalia > Artiodactyla > Bovidae > Capricornis > Capricornis sumatraensis. Next base: position 3,332,289 of record NW_027184624.1, read on the forward strand.
CTTTTAACAGTCCAAGCACAAGTTAACCTTTTTCATCTTTTGGTTGTTAGGTTTTTATGGGTATAAGACAAAATCAGGATTATTGTATATAACTATCATTGCTATATACTATATATACAACCATTCAACCAACCTTGATTAAATATAACCTTCAAAAGTTCAGTATGGAAACACCTTAATTCTGCCATCTTCTCCATTGGCACTGCTTATTTAACAGAAGAGAAAAAGGAAATAACTCACTTCTTTCCTATTTTCCCAGACTGTACTTCTCCTCTCCTCCCTAGCTTGCCAAGAGAAGTTTCTTATCTTTAGGGTCATGGAAAAAGATGTAAGGAGCAGCAAGAAACAATAAAAATTCTTGATTTTTACTCTTCGAGCTACTGCCAGGCTTCTCTTAGCCCAGCCTTGTTTAAAGTTGATTCTTCCTTTCTTGATACTTCAGTGGGTTCCTAGGCTACCTTCCTTCACTGGTGTAGTAGAAAGAAGACGAGCCTCCCAAAGATATCCATGTCCTAATCCCTAGAACCTGTGGATATGCTACCTAACATGGCAAAGTGAAAGGCACTCAGTCGAGTCTGACTCTGCGACCCCATAGACTATACAGTCTATGGAATTCTCCGGACCAGAATACTGGAGTGGGTAGCCTTTCCCTTCCCCAGGGAACATGGCAAAAGGACTTTAAAAAGTGATTAATTAAGGATCTCAAGAGGAGAGATTATCCTGTATTGTCTGGTTGGGTTTAATGTCAATCATAAGGGTCCTTCTAAGCAGAGGAGTCAGTACAGTCCAAGACATGGAAGGTGAAGTGATGATGGAAGAAAAGCTACAGAGAGAAGGATCTGAGGATTCTCAGTCATTGGCTTTGGAGACAGAGGAAGAAGCCACAGATAAGGAACACAGGTGGCTTCTAGGAGAGAGAAAAGGCAAAGAAACAGATTATTCCCTAAAAGGCTCCAGGAGGAATGCAGCTTGACCTCACTTGAACTTCAGACTTTTGACCTCTAGAACTGGAAGAGAATAAATCTGCATTCTTTTAAGCCACTAAATTTGTGGTGATTTGTTTCAGCAGCAATATGAAAATAACCAACACTCCCTGAACTGAATTTCTCTGATGAAGATGAATGAAGCTTTTACAGAAAATTGCTTAGGATTCCTGCCTCAGTCCTTGAGTAGCCATTAATATACCATCAGGCTATGTTGGTTGAGGCCTCCTCACCTCTCTAGTTAGACATTTTGTGCAAGATTTAGGACCATCTCATCATACCCACCTGAAACATATATTTTGATCCAACGTAGCGACTTCTTAACTGCAATTTTCTACTTTATCTGTACAGCCTGGTTCAGACACCTTCTGGCCCTTTACCTTTTTCCAGTGGCAGTAACTCACTGTGTCCCCCAAGCTCTATGGAACTGTTATCTAAACAACTCTAACCGATCTACAGGAAAGATTAAGCAATTCTCTCCCCTCCCTAACAACTTCCACTAAAGAAAATTCTCTCTTGAGACTGTAACTTCTCTTTTAGTCTCTTCAATCTCAGCTTAAAAGAGAACATGTACAAATCCTGATTTTACCAAATGTAACCTAGCCCCTTACTTTGTAATATTAAAGTCCCTGCTAACTATGTTCTTGGTGATATAACTAAAACCACGATATATAGAGTTCCGTTTTAACATCTTGTTATAATGATTAAGTCACAATCTGGGATACACATATGAGAAAACCAAAGAAAGCAGTGCAGCTTCTTAAAAGAAATAACCGAACAGCAAAAAAAAAAAAAAAAAAAAAAACCTCTAAATTTAAAAAGTTGTCCTTGATCTCTATTTCCACACAAAGATTCTTATTTTTTCTTATTACAAAATTCTAAAACAAGTCAGTGATCTGATTTTCTAAAACATATTATTTGAAATGGCAAGCTAAAAAGAGTGCATTGGACAATTGGAGAGTAAAAAAAGACAACCCTGGGAAGTAATGGCTGACAGTACAATTGCAGAGGGGAAGGTACTTTTATTCTTCCAGCTTTACTGAGATATGATTGACACATAAAATTGTGAATATAAGATCTACAAGGTAATGATTTCACATATGTATATATTGCAGCATGATTACAACAAGGTTCATTAAACACAACCATCACTTCATATAATTAAATCTTTTGTTTCACAAGTTTGGGGAGCATTTTAAAAATATACTGTTTCATTTACTTTATTATTTTGCGTTCAGGTTTATACACCGTTTTTGTGTTTCCTGTCTAGAGAATAACCTTTAGCATTTGTTGGAGGCTTGGGGCTGGTGCACTGGGATGACCCAGAGAGATGGTATGGGGAGGGAGGTGGGAGGAGGGTTCAGGATTGGGAACATGTGCACACCCATGGCAGATTCATGTTGATGTATGGCAAAACCAATACAGTATTGTAAAGTAAAATAAAATAAAATATGAAAATATATATATATATATACTCTTTCAGCAACTTTTAAATATATAATGCAGTACTGTTAACAACAGACACCAAGCTATATATTGTATCTCCAGAATGTCTTCATCTTATAATTAATTAGAAGTTACCCCACCCTCACTCCTGCCCTTCAGTTCAGTTCAGTTCAGTCGCTCAGTCATGTCCGACTCTTTGCGACACCATGAACTGCAGCACGCCAGGCCTCCCTGTGCATCACCAACTCCCAGAGTTCACTCAAACTCACATCCATTGAGTCAGTGATGCCATCCAGCCATCTCACCCTCTGTCGTCCCCCTTTTCTCCTGCCTCCAATCCCTCCCAGCATCAGAGTCTTTTCCAATGAGTCAACTCTTCACATGAGGTGGCCAAAGTACTGGAGCTTCAGCTTTAGCATTCCAAAGAACACCCAGGACTGATCTCCTTTAGAATAGACTAGTTGGACCTCCTTGCAGTCCATGGGACTCTCAAGAGTCTTCTCCAACACCACAGTTCAAAAGCATCAATTCTTCGGCGCTCAGCTTTCCTCACAGTCCAACTCTCACATCCATACATGACTACTGGAAAAACCATAGCCTTGACTAGACGGACCTTCGAAAACATCAATATGTTCTTGTTTCTATGAGTTTGGACTTAGATTCCGCATGTAATGAACTCATCCAACATTTATCTTCTCTCTCTGACTTATTTCACTTAGTATAATGCCCTAAAGGTTCATTTATGCTGTCGCAAATGACGATTTCTTTTTTTATGGCTGTATGTCTATATATACGCGTGTGTGTGTGTATATTATTCATTCATCCTCAATAAGAGCCTATTATGAATTAGACAACATAGAAGAAATAGATAAATTCCTAGAAACAGAAAATCTACCAAGACTGACTTATGAAGAAACAGAAAATCTGCATAAACCAATAACAAATAGGATATTGATTCTGTAATCAAAAACTTCCCAACAAACAAACAAAATCCAGGACCAGATGGTTTCACTGGCTAATTTTACCAAACATTTAAAGAAGAATTACTCCAATCCTTCTCAAACTCTTTCAAAGAACTGAAGAGGAGGGGATTTTCCAAAACTAGACCAGCATTATCCTGATAGCAAAGTCAGAGAAGACACCACAAGGGAAGAAAATTAAAAACTACAAAAAACTCCCATATCCCTGATGGACACAGACACAAAAATTCTCAATAAAATACTAGCAAACTGAATTTAACAGCACATTAAAAAGATCATACACTATATACATATATAGTCCTTCACCTTTAACCATCAATAGTCTAATAGGGAGGAGTGCACATAAAACATTCCAAAGAACCAAGCTAAGCTAGTGTATTGGTTATGTTTCACCACTGGTGGGTTTTAGGAGAAAAGCTCAGATTGATTCCAGATTGACAAGATCTAGTGTGTTTCCATGTGTGGGGATGGCGATGGTTGGGGTTTTCGCTGGGTATCTCTTCTGTATGGTCACCCCATCTCTAGGGGTCCTGACATATTCTCTGACATGTATCATATATATGATATCATTCAGTCCTAAGCACAACTTCCTTGAGGAAACAGGAGCTTAGGAAGACTGATTCAGTTGGCAAATTTCACAGATAAGTGGTAGAGAACAAATAAAAAACTAGAGAGACTGAATTTAAATTCTTATTAACTACAATACAGTACCACCTCCCAGGTAGTAGACAGATGTATATTATTACACATCATTTTTTAAGGGAGAGATTCTAGAGTTCATAGACATTAAATTCTTTACCACAGGTCATATGATCAGTACACTGAAACAAGAATCTGGACCTTCTGATTTCTCACTGATTTTTTTTTTTTTTTAACTCGCAATACCTGTTTCTTCATTCTTTATGGGAAATGCCCAATTCCTTAATCACATAATAGAAGAAATACTTCAACATACCCCAGTAGGATAATATATTTATTCATCAATCAATGTATTTTACCCTTAATCCCTACTATACCATGACACTCCCTGCTTTAACATTAGCAATCATTCCATTGTTTCAGTACAAAATTTATTTAGGAGGCCAGGGAATAAAAAGGTCAGATTCTTGGCTTTTGTTTTCAAGTTCACTTGTGAAACAATAATAAAAAAATAATATTTAATATTGTTGATCACCAAGGGTGTTTTCCATTTCCCTTGGAAACTAGATAAATGTGTCAACGTCTGGTTGAAGAGGAAGAATACGGCAGCGAGAGGGGTAGAAGTCCTGAAACTAGAGGATCCCACGTGGAAAGATCAAGTGGCCAAGAACAAAATCTTCTCAGAGTCAGCTACCTCTTAACAAAATCTCTATCAATACTACCACGGAGCCAGAGTAGCACTTGGAGGTCCAATCTCCATGTGAGAGGGCCCTCAGTGAATCAGTTCAGTTCAGTTTCTCAGTCATATCTGACTCTTTGCAACCCCATGCCAGGCCTCCCTGTCCATCACAAACTCCCAGAGTTTACTCAAACTCATGTCCATTGAGTCGGTGATGCCATTCAACTACCTCATCCTCTTGTCCCCTTCTCCTCCCACCTTCAATCTTTCCCAGCATTAGTGTCTTTTCAAATGGGTCAGTTCTTCGCATCAGGTGGCCAAAGTATTGGAGTTTCAGCTTCACCATCAGTCCTTCCGATGAATATTCAGGACTGATTTCCTTGAGGATTGATTGGTTGGATCTCCTTGCAGTACAAGGGACTCTCAAAAGTCTTCTCCAACACCAGAGGTCAAGAGCATCAATTCTACAGTGCTCAGCTTTCTTTATAGACCCACTCTCACACATCCATACATGACTACTGGAAAAACCATAGCTTTGACTAGACGAACCATTGTTGGCAGAGTAATGTCTCTGCTTTTTAACATGTTGTCTAGGTTGGTCATAACTTTTCTTCCAAGCAAGCATCTTTTACTTTCATGGCTGAAATCACAATCTGCAAAGATGTTGGAGTCCCCCAAAATGAAGTCTGTCACTGTTTCTATTGTTTCCCCAACTATTTGCCATGAAATGATGGGAACAGATTCAATTTTCTTAGTTTTCTGAATGTTGAGTTTTAAGCCAGATTTTTCACTCTCTTCTTTCATCAAGAGGCTCTTTAGTTTTTCACTTTCTGCCATAAGGGTGGTGTCATCTGCATATATGAAGTTATTGATATTTTCCCAGAAATCTTGATTCCAACTTATGCTTCATCCAGCAAAACATTTCCCATAATGTACTCTGCATATAAGTTAAATAAGTAGGGTGACAATATACAGCCTATTTGAAACCAGTCTGTTGCTCCATGTCTAGTTCTAACTGTTGCTTCTTGACCTGCATGCAGATTTCTCAAAAGGCAGATCAGGTGGTCTGATATTCCCATATTTTAAAGAATTTTCCGTACTTTGTCGTGATCCACACAGTCAAAGGCTTTGGCATAGTCAATAAAGCAGAAGTAGATGTTTTTCTGGAACTCTCTTGCTTTCTTGATGATCCAACGGATGTTGGCAATTTGATCTCTGGTTCCTCTGCCTTTTCTTAATCCAACTTGAACATCTGGAAGTTCACGGTTCATGTACTGTTGAAGTCTGGCTTGGAGAACTTGGGGTATTACTTTGCTAGTGTGTGAGATGAATGCAATTGTGTGGTAGTTTCTTTGCCTTTCTTTGGGGTTAGAATGAAAACTGACCTTTTCCAGTCCTATGGCCACTGCTGAGTTTTCCAAATTTGCTGGCATATTGAGTGCAGCACTTTCACAGCATCATCTTTGAGGATTTGAAATAGCTCAACTGGAATTCCATCACCTCCACTAGCCTTGTTTGCAGTGATGCTTCCTAAGGACCACTTGGCTTCACATTCCAGGATATCTGGCTCTAGGTGAGTGATCACACCATCTTGATTATCTGGGTCACGAAGATCTTTTTGTATAGTTTGGCGTTTTATTGCCATCTCTTCTTAATATCTTCTACTTCTGTTAGGTCCATACCATTTCTGTCCTTGATTGTGGCCATCTTTGCATGAAATGTTCTCTTGGTATCTCTAATTTTCCTGAAGAGATCTTTAGTCTTTCCCATTCTGTTGCTGTCCTCTATTTCTTTGCCTTGATCACTGAGGAGGGCTTTCTTATACCTCCTTGCTATTCTTCAGAAATCTGCATTCAAATGGTAAATCTTTCCTTTAACTCCTCTGCATTTTGCTTCTCTTCTTTTCACAGCTATTTTTAAGGCCTCTTCAGACAACTATTTTGCCTTTTTGCATTTCTTTTTCTCGGGGATGGTCTTGATCCCTGCCTCTTGTACTATGTCATGAAACTCTATCCATAGTTCTTCAGGCACTCTATCAGATCCAATCCGTTTAATCTATTTCTCACTTCCACTGTATAATCATAAGGGAGTTGATTCACATCATACTTGAATCATCTAGTGGTTTTCCCTACTTTCTTCAATTTCAGTCTGAATTTGGCAATAAGCAGCTCAAGATCTGAGCCACAGGCAACTCCTGGTCTTGTTTTTGCTGAGTGTATAGAGCTTCTTCATCTTTGGCTGCAAAGAATATAATCAATCTGATTTCAGTATTAACAATCTGGTGATGTCCATGTGTACAGTCTTCTCTTGTGTTGTTGGAGAGGGTGTTTGCTATGACCAGTGCATTCTCTTGGCAAAATCTATTAGCCTTTGCCCTGCTTCATTCTGTACTCCAAGGCCAAATTTCCCTGTTACTCAAGGTGTTTCTTGACTTCCTAGTTTTGTATTCCAGTCCCCTATAATGAAAATTACATCTTTTGGGGGTGTATTTTTAGAAGGTCTTGTAGGTCTTCATAGAACCATTCAACTTCAGCTTCTTCAGCATTACTTGTCAGGGCACAGACTTGGATTACTGTAATACTGAATGGTTTTCCTTGGAAACAAACAGAGATCATTCTGTCATTTTGAGATTGCATCCAAGTACAGTATTTCAGATTCTTTTGTTGACTGTGATGGCTACTCCATTTCTTCTAAGGGATTCTTGTCCACAGTAGTAGATATAATGGTCATCTGAGTTAAATTCACCCATCCAATCCATTTTAGTTTGCGGATTCCTAAAATTTGGATGCTCACTCTTGCCATCTCCTGTTTGACCACTTCCAACATGCCTTGATTCATGAACCTAATTAATATTCCAGGTTGCTCTTCAATATTGCTGTTTATAGCATTGGACTTTACTTCCATCACCAGTCACATCCACAACTGGGTGTTGTTTTTGCCTTGGCTGTGTCTCTTCATTCTTTCTGGAGCTATTTCTCCATTCTTCTCCAGTAGCATATTGGGCACCTACCAACCTGGGGAGTTCACCTTTCCGTGTCCTATATTTTCCCTCTTCATACCTTTCATGCGGTTTTCAAGGCAATAATGCTGAAGTGGTTTGCCATTCCCTTCTCCGGTGAACCACATTTTTTCAGAACTCTCCACCATGACCCATCCATCTTGGGTGGCCCTACACGCCATGGCTCATAGTTTCGTTGAGTTAGACAAGGCTGTAGTCCATGTGATCAGATTGCAGTGGTGGCTGTGCACTGCTGGAGCTTCAACATTAGTCCTTCTCATTGTGGTCCAAAGGAGATTTCATCCTAAGAACAGCCAGTGAATCTCTTGTTGATCACTTTTTTAAAATTTAAATTTATTTATTTTAATTGCAGGCTAATTACTTTACAATATTGTATTGGTTTTGCCATACATCAACATGAATCCACCACGGATGTACACGTGTTCCCTTTAAGTGACATCCAAGTCATGGGACTCTGTCCAGGCTGTATTCAACTCAGTCCTGCTCAACCCCATTTGAAATGATGTATAATGCCAAATGCCCTTTCCTCAATGTAAATCCTCACCCAAGGCAGAAAATATGCTAGGACCCCTGGAGAAGGTGTGACCATATCAAACAAATATCCAGCTAGACCCTCAAACGAACCTACTCCCATACACCTAAACACACTAGACCATGTGAGACCAAATCAAACTGAGCTTTTCTTCTGAAACCCAATAGTGGTGAACACATAACAATACACTAGCTTAGCTTGCTTCTTTGGAATGTTTTATGTACTTCTCCCTATTAGACTATTAGATCATTAAGGGCAAGGATTATACCTTTTCTTTTTTAAATTACTCTCCCAATACCTGTAACATTAGTTTAGAAGAAATTAGGATGAATGTTTGTCTGATGGGCAGCTTAATCAGTGAAGCCTAGAATTCAGGCAAAAAGTACTGAACATAAAGCAGGTCTCCCTATCCTCTCTCTGTTACCACACAGTAAAAGAAATGGGAAATCCATAACACTGTAACAGAAATCCCTAAGTACATGGGCACTTGGGCTGAATTGCTAATACTTAGGGGTGAGGATTAGCTTTTGGGCTCCTATTCCAAAGCACCAGGTACTCCAACTAGAGGAAATTATCAATGATCCCTCTAGGAAGGATTTAGCACTATCTCCAACAGAGGACAAGTATCTCTTTGCCTGTTTCTCCTTCTCTCTTGGTCTTACTTGCAGCATTTTGTAGTTCACTAATTCCTAGCATGTTTTTTTCTTTGTTTTTACATGAAAAAGTATATTTTAAAAATGACTGTTCTCAAGACTGCTATCTCAGGGGTTTTGTTTTGTATTCTTGTTATTTAACTTTTACAAAGCAATTGGGTTTATGTTTTGGTTTTGTAACAAGACTTGTCAAGAATGACATGAATCTTACTTAAAACTGCAGGAAGCTAGAGGAGATTGCCTGACCGCCAAGACGCTGGAGACATTTAATGTAAACAGTCATGCCAACTAATTTTGTGCAGCTTTTAAATTACAGTTTTATTCACTTTCTAAACACCCTTTTCACTAAATTCCAAGTCAGGCTCCATTCTTTGTCGGTGCTGACTCCAAAGCATTCTGTTAGTTTCTAAACCCAAGGAGAAAGCAATCATAGATCTTTCATGCTCTCAAAAGGCTGCTCTCACAAAGTACCTCAAATTTTTGAATTTTAAAGACTCCTTGAAAATTTTAAACAGACTCAGAAAATGGTTAATAGGAAAACCAATTCGGTTGAAAGGTAGCATTTTTAGATAGGATCAAAACAGCCTAGAGCCATCCTAGGTCTGTCTTCTAGCTTTTTTTCAGCTCTTGTACAAAACAGAATTTAAACTGTGTTAATGTCTCTGGCAATGTCTTCTTCCTTGCATATACCAATGTTTCAGGCATATGAAATCTGACTAAAAGACCCAGGCAATCCAGTACTTTCAACAAATCAGTTTGAAGGGTGCACATTCACCCTGCTTTTTATAGATATATTTATATTTGTAAAACAAATAGTGAATAATGTAATTACTAAGATACTGACTAAAGCAGTTGCAAGATATCATACCCATTTTGCTTCCCAAACTAACTTATGGTAAAATCTTTCCATTAGGTTAGCTAAAAGTTGTTTGCATGACAATGTCCAAGTTAGTTGCCAATAAACTCAAAGTTTCATTTTATGCTTAAATTTGAGGGCAGAGAATATTGATGCAAAGACATGCAGTAAACATTCATAGAAAACCATAGAACTAATGCTATCCTGAAGAAACAGGCTGGCCATTGTCAGACCTTGTACCTCAAGTTCCCATTCTGATAGTTGCTAGATTCTATCAGCTATTTTTAATTCTTCAGATTTGAAAGATTTCCTTGTCACTGTTATTTTTCTAATAGTTTGGTTCAGGCACCCAAGCATCTTTCATACTCTCCCTGAAGGGTGCTCTGGAGAGCTCTGAAGCCAATTACATCATTATATCCTCAGCAGTGTTTCAATATAAACTCCAGTTTATAAATGAGGCCACAGAGTCACCAAGAGGTCAAATGACAAATTCAGTCTTCATGGAGTGTCTCAGCCAAGCTTAACATTTATCCTAGAAGGCCACATTATCACACTTGAGAGCTTTGCTCAAGCCCAGAACTCCAAAACTAAACAAAAATTATCTGTAGTTTACAAAAGATTTCACAGAATTCACTACTGGTACTAATGGAAACTTGCAAAGACTTCAGATATTTGTTTTGCTAAGCAAACACCAATTTATATATGGATACGAGTTTATTAGCATAGTAATTTTTTCATAATTATCCCAGAATGAAGTATTATACAAAGGTGACTCAACCACAATATTTTGCCTTTTATTTTAATTTTTCTGATAATATTTTTTATCTAATGAAAAGTTTTACCTCCTTAAGCAGTTAAAATTGTATTAACATAATTCAGTTTTACATTAATGATTCAAGATCATTGTTATGAGACTCCTCAGTGATTCTGTGAGAAAAAAAAAAGTGGGCTAAATTTTTTAGTTAAGTTAATCAGTGTTTATTGTGAAATTATTTAATGAATATTTAGAAGAAATATGAATTCCAGTTTGTTACTGAAAAGTTAGAATTCAAAATGTCTTCTAAATCACCAAGTGAAAAATTTATGTAGACTAAAAATGAAAGAAATACCAAGAAAGCTTAAAAACTCAGTTAAAAACAAGTTTTTTTTTTATTATTTGCTTACAAAAAAAAATAGTCTTTTTTTTTCTGTACATAAAATTTACAAAATAAATGTAAACAACTAAACTACTATATTAAATCAAAGACCCTAGGACTGGATCAAAAGCAAAATCCAAATATAAGTTGTTGCACCTTAAAGCAGAGTAAATGTTTCAATTTAAATGTTCAGAAAATACTAATAAATAGGCAATTTACTAGGCTAGAACAAAAATTACATATTATTTTATTTAAAAATAACTTTTTGACTACTCTCCGCACCCTGCCTATTGCAGCCACCAAGCTGTTCTCTGTACCTATGAGCTTTTTTTTTTTCCCCATAAAAGTGAGATCATATGCTATTTGTTTTTCTCTGACTTATTCCAATTAGCAAAATGGGTTTGAGGTCCATATACATGGTCACAAATGGTAAAATTAAATATAACTTGTTAAATTTAAACAATCACAACATATTGCACCTTAAAGGGATAAAAAGAAATATATATATATATATATATATATATATATATATATATCCTATAAATCATTATTAATGACATGAACAACAAAAGTGGACAAAAGTAAAAACAGAGATTTCACAAAAGAATTAACAGCTTTTGCCGTTAAATATTTTAAAAGATGGTCAGCCTCATTAGTAATTCAGTTCAGTTCAGTTGCTCAGCCATGTCCGACCCTTTGCGACCTCACGGACTGCAACATGTCAGGCCTCCCTATCTATCACCAACTCCTGGAGTTCACTCAAACTCACGTCCATTGAGTCGGTGATGTCATCCAACCATCTCATCCTCTGTCGTCCCCTTCTCCACCTGCCCCACCAGGGTCTTTTCAAATGAGTCAGCTCTTCGCATCAGGTGGCCAAAGTAATGAAGTTTCAGCTTTAACATCAGTCCTTCCAATGAATATTCAGGACTGATTTCCTTTAGGATGGACTGGTTGGATCTCCTTGCAGTCCAAGGGACTCTCAAGAGTCTTCTCCAATATCACATTTCAAAAGCATCAATTCTGTGATGAACATTGAGGTACATGTGACTCTTTCAATTCTAGTTTCCTCGGTGTGTATGCCCAGCAGTGGGATTGCTGGGAACATGTGTATACCTGTGGTGGATTCATGTTGATGTATGGCAAAACCAATACAATATTATAAAGTAATTAACCTCCAATTAAAATAAATAAATTTATAATTTTAAAAAAGTGAAAAAAAAAGCACCAATTCTTCGGTGCTCAGCTTTCTTCACAGTCCAACTCTCACATCCATACATGACTACTGGAAAACCCATAGCCTTAACTAGACGGACTTTTGCTGGCAAAGTCATGTCTCTGCTTTTGAATATGCTGTCTAGGTTGGTCATAACTTTCCTTCCAAGGAGTAAGTGTCTTAATTTCATGGCTGGTGTTACCATCTGCAGTGATTCTGGAGCCCCAAAATTAAAGTCTGCCACTGTTTCCACTGTTACTCCATCTATTTGCCATGAAGTGATTTAACTGGATGCCATGATCTTAGTTTTCTGAATGTTGAGCTTTAAGCCAACTTTTTCACTCTCCTCTTTCACTTTCATCAAGAGACTCTTTAGTTCTTCTTAACTTTCTGCCATAAAGGTGGTGTCATCTGCATATCTGAGGTTATTGATATTTCTCCGGGCAATCTTGGTTCCAGCTTGTGCTTCTTCCAGCCCAGCATTTCTCATGATGTACTCTGCATATAAGTTAAATAAGAGGGCGTCCCTGGTGGCTCAGAGGTTAGTGTCTGCCTGCAATGCAGGAGACCTGGGTTCGATCCCTGGGTCGGGAAGATCCCCTGGAGAAGGAAATGGCAACCCACTCCAGTACTCTTGCCTGGAGAATCCCATGGACAGAGGAGCCTAGTAGGCTACAGTCCACGGGGTCACAAAGAGTCGGACACAACTGAGCGACTTCACTTTCACTTTCAAGCAGGGTGACAATGTACAGCCTTGATGTACTCCTTTTCTTATTTGGAACCAGTCTGTTGTTCTATGTCCAGTTCTAACTGTTGCTTCCTAATCTGCATACAGGTTTCTCAAGAGGCAGGTCAAATGGTCTGGTATTCCCATCTCTTTCAGAATTTTCCAGTTTCTTGTGATCCACACAGTCAAAGGCTTTGGATTAGGCAATAAAGCAGAAATAGATGTTTTTCTGGAACCCTCTTGCTTTTTTGATGATCCAGTGGATGCTGGCAATTTGATCTCTGGTTTTCTGCCTTTTCTAAATCCAGCTTGAACATCTGGAAGTTCACAGTTCACATATTGCTGATGCCTGGCTTGGAGAATTTTGAATATTACTTTACTAGCATGAGAGATGAGTGCAATTGTGCAGTAGTTTGAGCATTCTTTGGCATTGCCTTTCTTTGGGATTGGAATGAAAACTGACCTTCTCCAGTCCTGCGGCTACTGCTGAGTTAGTAATTAAGAGATTACAAATCAGGAATGCTATGAAATATGGTTTTTACATTATTTTAATAGACAAGAATCAAGAAATATTGCATTCCAAGTGATGCACTGAGTAGAGACAAAATACATTTATTTAGGTTTGTGGTCATACAGCTACTTTGGAATAACCAGATCACCTAAAAAGTAACTATCCAAAACTCAAAACCAAGGTTATTGTTTTAGCTATACACCCAAGAGAAACTCCTCCAAATATACATGAGGAACTCTGTCTATAAGTGGCTGAGACAAAAGTTTTCTAATAAAAAATGCCTGGAGAGAATGAAGTAACCACTGGACTGGAGAATGGTTTAATACACTGTCTGCCATCTAGTCACCCAAAGGAATATAATAACAGCAGTCAAATTGAATTAACCAATAAAAATATGGATCATCTTATGAATATAATATTGAATTAAAAGAGTAAACAATCGAATATTTTCAAGAAATAATACCCACTAGGAAATCTATTATCTGGAAAAGAAATGGAATAATGAGCACATCAGGCAAGCCGCTAACTTGAATGGAGAGAGGCAGAGAGTAGGATAGTGCAGAGCCACATACGCTGACATCAGGTATTGTCAGTGTTCCAGTTTCAACGTTGGGTGACAATTATACTGATATTTATTAGTAAAATTTTTTTACATGATAATAAATAACTGTAACTTTCCCTTAGCTTTGGTGAAGGGAATGCCCCCTGGAGTGCCCCCACTGGTTAAGTTTTAGCAGGTGGGTGAGCAGATCTTAATGTAAGCCCATGCTAAAATTCCAATCTCCCTAAACATTTCAAAGTTTTCTCCCCAGGGTACCATGGAAGCAACTTCATCTAGTGTAAGCCATATTTGCTACAGGCTTCAGTCAACCAAAAAAGTAACCTGTTTAGGGCCACTCTCATTTCCTCAAACTAACATATTAAACTCTCTCAGCTGTTTAGTCCCTGATGAAGAATTTGGTCTGTCCAACTTGATAGTGTTTTCACCCTAATGTCCTATCTTAGGATCAACTTCTGTATTTGTCTTCCAGTTTATATTAATACTGTTGCCATTTAGTTGCTAGATTGTGTCTGACTCTTTGCAACACCATGAACTGTAGCTTACTAGGTGCATCTGTCCATGGGATTTCCCAAGCAAGAATACTGGAGTGAGTTGCCATCTCCTTTTCCAGTTTATGTTAATATACATAGCTAAATGTTTTCCATCAAATTGTTCTATGGCATCAAATATTTGGTCATCCAAAACCCTGCCTTCTATAGGTATGTGATTATAGGTGTCTGCAAGTAATAATTTAAATAACTGTTTTATGACGCATGCCAAGAACAATTAGTGTTCCCCAAACAAATCGAATCAATGCCTTTAAATTTAATTACTCCTGAGAACTGGCAAATAATGCAGAACTAATTAAGAGAAGTCATATATGGATGTGAGAGTTGGACTGTGAAGAAGGCTGAGTGCCGAAGAATTGATGCTTTCGAACTGTGGTGTTGGAGAAGACTTTTGAGAGTCCCTTGGACTGCAAGGAGATCCAACCAGTCCATTCTGAAGGAGATCAGCCCTGGCATTTCTTTGGAAGGAATGATGCTAAAGCTGAAACTCCAGTACTTTGGCCACCTCATGCGAAGAGTTGACTCACTGGAAAAGACTCTGATGCTGGGAGGGATTGGGGGCAGGAGGAGAAGGGGACGACAGAGGATGAGATGGCTGGATGGCATCACCGACTCGATGAACGCAAGTCTGAGTGAACTCCGGGAGATGGTGATGGACAGGGAGGCCTGGCGTGCTGCGATTCATGGGGTCGCAAAGAGTCGGACACGACTGAGCAACTGAACTGAACTGAACTGAATTAAAAGAATCCATGTTTAACTTTCTTTTCTTCTGGAATTACTTGCATTCAGTATGCATAAATCACTGCTCTTCCAAAAGAAAAGGAATATGATGGAAAAACTCATACCATGTTGAGGGCTAAACACCAGTCTCTGTTTTTGGATGGTTAAGCATCAGCAATATCATTAGCTAGGTCAGTTTTCGTGGAGAGAAGTCCAGACTATAATGTCTATACATAACCTTCATCGTGGTGCTCAGGGCCAATCTGTACAATGACCTACCAAGCAGACTGAGGACAGAGACTGGCTGATATCCTGAGAACATGTTATTTTGTTTACCCAGTTCTTGAGAGCCTCCTGGAAAATATATGCTCCTTGGTGAGCATAGACATGGTACATTAAATATCTTTACACTGTTTTCTCATGCCAAGGGGTCCACCTACATAATTCTTCCTCACACTTTCTTGCCACCATTTTTCAGTCTGGTCTTTTGAAGTCTCTGACTTCCCAGTTCTAACCTACTAGCAACTATCCATGTATAAGCACAATGTGTAAGTATGTCTCATTTGAGGCAAAGTAAAAGTCAGTATATTGCTTGAAGTTCTGCCCACTTTGGGAATTCCCCATCATTACTATTCATCACAGCCAAAACTCAGTGAGGCTGAAATTCTGCAACCATCCACTTGTCAGGCTGGTGCCAGAAAATCATGCAAAACATCTGTAAGTCAGGTTCAAGGTGTTTGCTCTTCAGTTAGTTGGCCCCAAGAAATCACCTTAAGAATATAGGTGAGGGTCAGGGGAAGAGAGACAATGTAGAAGAAATTGTCAAAGGGATCTCTATTATGTGCTCATGCAATTTAATTGCGTTTGTTCGAATTTGTGTAACCTCGTTTCTTGTATACCCTTTCAATTTCGTGATTTGCTCTGAGTACCTAAGCTGAAGAGATTCATGTAACACTGTTCCTGATAAGTAGCTCCAATTCCATAGTCACTTGGTATTCACTGATTAAGTAAGTATTCATTCCCTACGATGGCCCACTAGCAAACCAGAAGCTGTTTCTCCACAGAAGGTAGATAATATCTTCACAAGAGGGCATGGATTTAAGATACAGATGTCTGTGCTGCTCTTCTGCTACAGAGGCTTGTAAGAATTCCAAATAGCATCTGTGATTATAGACATTTCATGAACTAGTTCCTAAGTCTCAAGTAGAAAAGTAGTTGGAGTTGCAGCTGGACTTGCTGCAGAATTTTTTCTTTCTCAGTTTCTACTCAAATGGGGCAGTCATTTGTATTAATTACACATGGCTCACATTAGCACACAAAAATAAAAAATACTGTTTTCAAAATCAGAAAGTTTCCTAAATTATTGTGCTTCTTTCATAGTGGTACGTGTGCAAGTACATTGCCTTTTTTTTTTTTTTCTCACCAAAAGGAATATCAAGATACACTGCAGACTACTGAAACCTCAAAACTTTACTGATGTAGTAGGTTTACGGATTTATCTGGGGTGTATCTTGACTCACTTACGTCTGACTAAGGCATTTAAAGTATTTGAAGCTCCCAATCAATGCCGGTCCAAAGATCCTCATCAAAAATACAGTGAACAATGTGATATTCCCATGTCAAGAGGATCAAGATATTTGTGAGCTAGGACCATATTACATCAGAGAGCAGTACAATTAACATAACTCTGAGGCAAGACTTCAGAGTTGTCCTTTTCATGTAAAAGTATGCTTCTTAAGTCCTTTATAAATTGGTACAGAGAGCAAAGTGATTTACAGGTCAACAGCTCCATACTAGATTCCAGGAAGCAGGGTTGACTGACTTCAGGGAAGATACTACATCTGGAACAGCAGCTAAAATCAGAATCAATACCTTATTAAGATATTAATAATCTAAGATCCATTCCCCTCTGTATAAACAAAGCGGCAAGTTAAAAAGGTATGTGAATCCTTCAAGTCTTTGGTGGTACTTCCAATTCCTCCAGGGATATGGCATCATTTATCTACATATGGACATCACCAGATGGTCAACACTGAAATCAGATTGATTATATTCTTTGCAGTCAAAGATGGAGAAGTTCTATACAGACAGAAAAAACAACACCGGGAGCTGACTGTGGCTCAGATCATGAACTCCTTATTGCCAAATTCAGACTTAAATTGAAGAAAGTAGGGGAAACCACCAGACCATTCATGTATGACCTAAATCAAATCCCTTATGATTATACAGTGGAAGTGAGAAATAGATTTTAGGGACTAGACCTGATAGATAGAGTGCCTGATGAACTATGGACGGAGGTTCGTGACATTGTACAAGAGACAGGGATCAAGACCATCCCCATGGAAAAGAAATGCAAAAAAGCAAAATGACTGTCTGGGGAGGCCTTACAAATAGCTGTGAAAAGAAGAGAGGTGAAACGCAAAGGAGAAAAGGAAAGATATAAGCATCTGAATGCAGAGTTCCAAAGAATAGCAAGGAGAGATAAGAAAGCCTTCTTCAGCAGTCAATGCAAAGAAATAGAGGCAAACAACAGAATGGGAAAGACTAGAGATCTCTTTAAGAAAATTAGAGATACCAAGGGAACATTTCATGAAAAGATGGGCTCAATAAAGGACAGAAATGGTCTGGACTTAACAGAAGTAGAAGATATTAAGAAGAGGTGGCAAGAATACACAGAACTGTACAAAAAAGATCTTCATGACCCAGATAAACATGATGGTGTGATCATTCACCTAGAGCCAGATATCCTAGAATGTGAAGTCAAGTGGGCCTGAGAAAGCATCACTACGAACAAAGCTAGGGGAAGTGATGGAATTCCAGTTGAGCTGTTTCAAATCCTGAAAGATGATGCTGTGAAAGTGCTGCACTCAATATGATAGCAAGTTTGGAAAACTCAGCAGTGGCCACAGGACTGGAAAAGGTCAGTTTTCATTCCAATCCCAAAGAAAGGCAATGCCAAAGAATGCTCAAACTACCGCACAATTGCACTCATCTCACATGCTAGTAAAGTAATGCTCAAAATTTTCCAAGCCAGGCTTCAGCAATATGTGAACTGTGTACTTCCAGACGTTCAAGCTAGTTTTAGAAAAGGCAGAGGAACCAAAGATCAAATTGCCAACATCCGCTGGATCATGGAAAAAGCAAGAGAGTTCCAGAAAAACATCGATTTCTGCTTTATTGCCTAAACCAAAGCCCTTGACTGTGTGGAATACAATAAACTGGAAAATTCAAGAGATGCGAATACCAGACCATCTGACCTGCCTCTTGAGAAACCTATGTGAAGGTCAGCAAGCAACGGTTAGAACTGGACATGGAACAACAGACTGGTTCCAAATTGATAAAGGAGTATGACAACACTGTACATTGTCACCCTGCTTATTTAACTTATATGAAGAGTACATCATGAGAAAGGCTGGGCTGGAAGAAGCACAAGCTGGAATCAAGATTGCTGGGAGAAATATCAATAACCTCAGATATGCAGATGACACCACCCTTATGGCAGAAAGTGAAGAGGAACTAAAAAGCCTCTTGATGAAAGTGAAAGAGGAGAGTGAAAAAGTTGGCTAAAAGCTCAACATTCAGAAAACAAAGATCATGGCATCTGGTCCCATCACTTCATGGGAAATAGATGGGGAAACAGTGTCAGACTTTATTTTTTGGGCTCAAAATCACTGCAGATGGTGATTGTAGCCATGAAATTAAAAGAAATTTACTCCTTGGAAGGAATGCTATGACCAACCTAGATAGCATATTTGAAGCAGAGACATTACTTTCCCAACAAAGGTCCATCTAGTCAAGGCTATGGTTTTTCCAGTAGTCATGTATGGATGTGAGATTTGGAGTGTGAAGAAAGCTGAGCGCCAAAGAATTGATGCTTTTGAACTGTGGTGAAGACTCTTGAGAGTCCCTTGGACTGCAAGGAGATCCAACCAGTCCATTCTAAAGGAGATCAGTCCTGGGTGTTCTTTGGAAGGAATGATACTGAAGCTGAAACTTCAATACTTTGGCCACCTCATGTGAAGAGTTGACTCATTGGAAAAGACTCTGATGCTGGGAGGGATTGGGGGCTGGAGGAGAAGGGGACGACAGAGGATGAGATGGCTGGATGGCATCACCAACTCGATGGACATGAGTTTGGGTGAACTCCGGGAGCTGGTGATGGACAGGGCGGCCTGGTGTGCTATGATTCATGGGGTCGCAAAGAGTTGGACACGACTGAGCAACTGAACTAAACTGATGCTTCACTCATTTGGTCAGTGGGGGAAGTATTAAGGGCTTCCAAATGTCTCCCTCCTATTACAGCAGTAAAGTAGGCATTTTTTTTTATTCTCAAATCTGTCTTTTCAAAATTTTTCAAAATTTAGGACTGAGAAAGTAACCATAAATTACTATGAACTTACTGGGCCAATTGTGATCCAAACTTTAACCAATGCACTATTTATCACCTAACATCCATTAGACTCTAATTTAATCAAGAAATTACAACATGCGTTTGGGTTCTCAGTGATTATTGTTAGGAAATGCCTAGTCCAATAATTTCCTACTCCAAGTCCTAGCTACTCTCTTTATCAGTGCTTACTCTCTCTATCAGTTTCTTCAGGGGAAGGCGTGGAGTTACAATATATACAATATAGGCTGGTAGCAACATTTCAAGATCACTCCTCAAGAAAGTCTAACCTTTCCCCTAAGCAAGGGGTTCTACATATCGACCAATATTTGGACTTAATTAAGTCTTGAAAATGGAAGAGAGGCCATAGCTATTCATTATAAAGATGACTCAAGTAGGACCATTCTACAGTTCTGCAGTTTTACATGTTATATAAAGTAAGATTTTCTTGACTGCCTAACTACTTCATTCTTAGGGATACCATGGTATTTGAGACTTAACAACTAAGGAACACTTTATCTTTGTTACCCTTCTTGGAAATCTGGTTCTGTCACCTGACCTCTGTTACTCTAGAGACCCCTCTGACCCAATGAAATAACATAATTCCTAAAATAACAGAACAATAATTCTTGCCAGTATGGTAGAACTCATAGATAGGCCGTACATGAATTAGGGAGAACATCTGTCTAATGACTATCAGAAGCATTTGACATTGCTGGTGATCCCTTTCTCATATGATACTATATTCATTTACCTTCCTGGACACTACCCTCCTTGGTTTTTCCTCATATCCTCTTCTTCGTTTCATTTGCTGTATTCTCCTTTTCTTTTAGACTTCTTACTATTGAAATGCTCAGGGATAAGCTCTTGAATCTCTTCAGTCTCATGGATTCAAATATCATCCTAATGTTGATTATTAATCCCTCAATTTCAACCCACTACTCCACCTAAACTCAGGTTCACATGTTGAAGTGCTGGCTTGACATCTCTGCCTGATGTCAAACAGGAATCTCAGATTTAACAAGTTTGAAGTCAGTTCTTAATTCTCACCTCCAACCCTAACTAAACTAAAGGAGGCTCTTCATCCAGTTTGTATCAAGTTTTTAAATGGTGTTATTATTCATTCAGTTGTTTAAGTCAACAACTGAAAATGAAAAATAAAAACAGAGACATTCTCACTAATCTCTCTTGATTAGACTACTGTTTCCATTCTTCCCTTTCTCCCCTCACTGCTGTATTTTATTCAGAGTTAGAGATTTTTTTTAATATATATGAATCAGATGTCTCTTAACTGTTTAATATTTCTCAATACAATTCCATCGATTCTGGTCATTTTAATTTACTCTCAGAAATTAGAACATTATTTGATATACAGGAGACCTTGGTAGACAGAATAATGTCCCTTCAAAGATGTCCGCACCAAATCTCCAGAACTTGTAAAAATGTCACTTAGATGACAAAGAAGACTTTGCACATATAATTGAATGATTAACATTTCTGGATTATCTCTGTGGGCCCAATATAATCACAAAAGTAGGAAGGTGAAAATCAGGAAAGAAAATAAGACAAAAGAAACAGGAGTAAGGGTCAAAGAGAGGTTTGAAGATGCTAATATTGTTGGCTTAAAAATAGAGTTGCTGCTGCTAAGTTACTTCAGTCGTGTCCGACTCTGCGCGACCCACCAGGCTCCCCCGTCCCTGGGATTCTCCAGGCAAGAACACTGGAGTGGGTTGCCATTTCCTTCTCCAATGCATGAAAGTGAAAAGTGAAAGTGAAGTCACTCAATCATGTCCGACTCTTCGTGACCCCATGGACTGTAGCCTACCAGGCTCCTCCGTCCATAGCATTTTCCAGGCAAGAGTACTGGAGCGGGGTGCCATTGCCTTCTCTGAAAAAAATAAAAATAGAGTAAGGGGCCATAAACATAACAAATGCAGGTGGGCTCTTGCATCTGGAACGTATACGAAACTGAATTTCCCTTAGATCTTCTGGGAGGAATGCAGGCCTGCTGACACCTTGATCTTAGCCTAATGACACCATGTTAGACACTGAGCTCCAGAACTACTGAGGATCAATGTGTTATTTTAAGTTGTAAAGTTTATGATAATTTGTTATCTTAGCAGTTAGAAATTAATACAGAGTTGCCTAATAAACATTGCAAAATGATTTAACTGAATTTTAGTAGAACCAAGCGCTGGACTTGAGCTCATAAACCTAGGTTCTACTTCTCCCTCTGCCATATTAACTATGCAATCCTGGAAAACCATAGCATTCCTATAAACTGGAAATAATCTCTTACCTTTTCAAATCTCAAAACTTATTAATAATTAGTTTCCTGTTGCTGCTATAATAAGTTAATATGATCTTGGAAGTGAAAATGAAGTCACTCAGCCATGTCCGACTCTTTGCAACCCCATGGACTATAACCCACCAGGCTTCTCCATAAATGGGATTCTCCAGGCAAGAATACTGGAGTGGGTTGTCATCTCCTTCTCCAGGGGATCTTCCCAACCCAGGGATCAAACTCAGCTCTATCACATTGCAGGCAAATTCTTTATTGTCTGAGTCACCAGGGAATCCCAATATGATAATAACACAAATTATTTTTCTTACATGTCTAGAGGTTGTCACCCTGCTTGTTTAAATTCTATGCAAAGTACATCATGCAAAATGCTGGTCTGGATGAATCACAAGCTGGAATCAAGATTGGCAGGAGAAATAGCAATAACCTCAGATATGCAGATGACACCACCCTTATGGCAGAAAGTGAAGAGGAACTAAACTGCCTCTTGATGAAAAGGAAAGAGGAGAGTAAAAAAGTTGGCTTAAAACTCAACATTCAGAAAACTAAGATCATGGCATCTGGTCCCATCACTTCATGGCAAATAGATGGGGAAACAATGGAAACAGTGACAGTCTTTATTTTCTTGGGCTCCAAAATCACTGCAGATGGTGACTGCAGCCATAAAATTAAAAGACACTTGCTCCTTGGAACAAAAGCTATGACCAACCTAGATGGCATATTAAAAAGCAGAGACATTGCTTTGCTGACAAAGGTCCATCTAGTCAAAGCTATGGTTTTTCCAGTAGTCATGTATTGAAGTGAGAGTTGGACCATAAAGAAAGCTGAACACTGAAGAATAGATGCTTTTAAACTGTGGTGCTGGAGAAGACCCTTGACAGTCCCTTGGACAGCAAAGAGATCAAACTAGTCAATTTTGAATATTCATTGGAAGGACTGATGCTGAAGCCCCAATATTTTGGCCATCTGGTGCAAAGAGCAGATTCCTTGGAAAAGACCCTGATTCTGGGAAAAATTGAAGGCAGGAGGAGAAGGGGACAACAGAGGATAAGACGGTTGGATGGAATCACCGACTTGATGGACAAGAGTCTGAGCAAGTTCCAGGAGTTGGTGATGGACATGGAAGCCTGGTGTGATGTGGGTTTCAAAGAGTTGGACATGACTGAGTGACTGAACTGAACTGAGAGGTTAGATATTCAAAACTCTTCTTACTGAACTAAAATCAATGTGCCATCGATCCTGTGGTATTTTCTGGAGACTCTAGGGGAGAATGATCCCTTTAATTTTTCAGATTCTAGAAGCCACCTGAATTCCTTATCTCAGAGGCCCTTCCTCCATCTTCAAACTCAGCAGTATAGCATCTTCTAATCTCTCTCCGCTTGCTTCCATGTCTTTTTCTTAATTCTCACTCTTCTTGCCTCTGTTTTATAAAATCTGTTGTGATTACATTGCTTAGTCAAGTGCTTAGTTGCTCAGTCATGTCCAATTCCTTGTGATCCCATGGACTGTAGCCCACCAGGCTCCTCTGTCCATGGAGTTTTCCAAGCAAGAATACTGGAGTGGGTTGCCATCTCCTTCTCCAGGGGATCTTACCAACCTAGGGATCAAACCTGAGTTTCTTGTTCTCCTGCATTGTAGGCGGATTCTTTACCAACTGAGCTATCGGGGAAGCATTGTGCTCACCCAAATAATCCCTGAGAGTTTTCCCATCTCAAGATCTTTAAATGGATTACATATGCAAAGTCCACTTGGCCATGTAAAATAACATATCCACAAGTTTGGGAGATGAAGGTATGAAGACATTATTCTGTCTTAGCACACAAAGTCAAATAAAATAGTCTATTGACAAACGCCATGGAGCCACTAAAGTAAGAAGCAAATATAGGCCAAAATATTACTTTTTTTGGCTGTGCCACACAACTCACAGGATTTTAGTTCTGCAAACAGTGATCGAAACCAAGTCCTTGGCACTGAGAATGCAGAGTCCCACCAGGGAATTTCCTCCCATTTGGTTTAACTATTAATGAGATACTTTTGAAAGTACAAGTTTTAAAGCTATATGCATATTTATGTTTATCTTTACAGCATAAAAATGATCCTTTTAAACGGATCAGATGCTGCCATTTCATGAATTGAGCCTTCCCTTTAATCACCCACGTTTATCACATATACAAAGGGAAGTTATGTGCTTCTCTGAATAAAATAATTACCTTATTAAAAATCAAAAGCTAAAAGCTAAAAATTGTATCACAAACCCGAGAGCCAATATCACCTATAGTTATTACTGAAGGACACTGCTAGTTTTATTCCCTGCCAAACAGATTTCAGTGAAAAGAGTAAACTGTACATGTAGTATCTGTATTGTAAAGTTGCCTTTTTACATATTTTCCAGTGGCACCTCATCCTAGTATGATAGTTTAATTCTATTTCATTTCCTACGTATGTACAGGTACACAGGAATAAGACTTGTGAGATCAAACTTTCTGAAATGTAGTCAACTGCCAAATTTCCTTTGTCTTTGTGAAAAAAGTAAGTGATCCTCATGTGTAGGTTTTCATCAGCACTTCACTGGCTGAAGATAGAGTTTTTTCATATGCAATTATACGGTTTCTATGTTGGAAAGAGATCAAAGTCCAATGTTGGCTGAATTTTTGAGTCTCCTTTCTCTTCGCCAAAACTCATGAACAGTTTTAGGTCAGGGAGGAGAGTGATATTTACACATTTCTATAGCATCATTACCCAAGCATGTGGAAATTTTCTAGGTTCAATTGAGTGGAAGAATACCTTTTATTGATCCAAGAGCACCAAGCCAGATGCAATTACACATTCTGAATGTTTTCCAGTGGGTAACTCTTCTGGTGCTAGTTGGGATGATTACTGAATAAGGTAAAGAGTTGTCCTCTTATTCAGTAGGAGAAGCCAAGAAGTTTCTTACTCACCAATAAAACTTTACAAAGGCTTCAAAAATCGTTCAATCATCAAGGATTATTTCCAAAATATATATTTAGTCTTCAATAAACTTTTGCTTTTATCTAAGCATGTTTTTTTTAATGCTCCAGGAAAGATGACCCCACCATTCCCAAAATAAATCTCTAGAGAAGAAACTGAAAGCTTGGACAGAAGCTACATTTTCTACCTCAAAATTAAAATCCCTGCAAAGAATCTCATTAAATGAAGGGAAAAAAAAAAAGTACATGGTATATAACTTATCTTTCTAAATTACTGACCCTTTGTCAGGGAAGGTTAAAAAGTGTTGACATTATTTTCTTTCATGTCTAGGGATGCTTGCAGTAAACAAAAATTAAAAATGTCTCTTACAAAAGTTATTTAACCAGACAAGGTAAAAATACCAAGAAACATTTGAAAAGACTGAGTTGGAATGAAACCATACAAGAGAAATCTTTACATAAGTATATAAGAACAGATTGACTAAATTTCATTTCTTTTTTGTTTAATTTCATTTAAAAAGATGGGAATAAATAAGACTAGCACTTTAATTTGCACAGGAAGAGAAGGATGAAACGGTCCTGAAGACGTGAAAATGGATCATTTGGTCCCAAACACTTTCTCCTCCTCTCTTCCTCTCCCTTTCCCTTCCCACCTCCCCTCCTCTCTTCCTTCCTTCCTTCCCAGGAGACAAAATGTTAGGAAAAATATATATATGTAAAATAACTAGTTCTTTTTTGATGAAATGAATATCTCCAGGATTTAAAAGATGAAAATGAATTTCAGCTACTCTTGAAAATAAGACTTTGCTGACGACTGTTTATAAAACCATTGTTGATAAAGCTCTGATTTGGATGAATACCAACTCACTTGTAGCAACATCCTCCAAATTATTTTGCCAAATATTTTAGGTAAATGAGATGTTTCTGCTATCTATGCTATCTACCAGTTAGAGGAATATAATCATCAAGTTGAGTAATCTTTACACTAATGTTGGGAACTCTAGATGTTTTCACAAAGATGCTTCTGGGCATAGAAATGGAAGTGCTCCTTAATTTTCCAAGTCACGTTAAGCAAGTGGCTAAATTTTGGTTTTTATATGCATTAAGCTTCCACATAGTATTTTATCTGAAAATATGATTATCTAAAAACATTTGGAAGAATACTCAGTAAAACTGTTATTTTAGACAACAGAATCAGAAAATTCAAAGAGATTATACTTGCAAAAATTTGGAATTTGTTCCTAGTTACATAAAAATTTAGGTATTTTTACGAGTTTGAAAATTATAAGATACTTCTGATTATTTTCTTAATGAAGAAAATATATTTCAAATTTTTCTTCACCTCTTGGGCTATGAGCCACTGAGGAAAGGAACCATGGGGATTCTCACCTTTACTAATCATTTTATGATCATTTATAAATAAATGCCACATCTAGGTTCGACACAGGATACAGGATGCTTGGGGCTGGTACACTGGGATGACCCAGAGAGATGATATGGGGAGGGTGCTGGGAGGGGGGTTCAGGCTTAGGAACTCATGTACATCTGTGGCGAAATCATGTCAGTGTATGGCAAAACCAATACAGTATTGTAAAGTAAAATAAATAAATAAATAAATAAAACAAGCAAACAAAAAAGGTAAACTATCCAGAAGAGAATGCCTTAAAAAGGCCAAAAATGAACTCAAGCAGTAGTTTTGTCTTTATTTTTCTTCCTTTATTATCTAAGGCGTAGATCTGTGTTAATAATCAGATAGTAGTTCAACATCACAGCCAAGAGCTACCGAAAGAGCAGAGCGGAATAGTTCTGAAGCAGGGTACAGAATCCTTTGGAAATCATTGGGTCTGGCTTTCAAATTTTGACATGTGCACTTCCACATTGACAACTAATGACACCAACTGTGACAATATGTTGATACACACTAAAAATAATTTTAAGTGATCATGCTAGTAATTGAAGCAAATAACTTGCTATTTGAATTATTAGGATATTACAAACATATTTTTAAAAAATTTAAATACTTGCAGTATTCCTTTAATTTTTCATCCTGGGCAAGAAAGCACATGAAATGAATTGCCTTTAGGTAATGAAATTCCCAGCCCATCATAGTTCTGCAGTGGTTCCCAACCCATTTGCAAAAAATCTCCCAACATCAAACACCTTTACATGTCTATACTCAAGGCAGGAGTTTGCACCTCATGGCAACCTTCCCTGATGGAAATGTTCTAGTTTGAACTCAAATGTTGACTTCCCTGAAATGGGTCATTTGTTAACAAGTCCTAGGGTGTGGCTAACCCTCTCTAAAGCCCAGTTCACAAGGCATAATTCAGAAATATATCATTTTTTCAAAGAATTTTTCTTTGCCCTTACCCATGAAGATGTAACAACATAAGCATGTTTGCAAAAATATTTTCTCTATTTTTCTCTGAATGTTTTGATTTTATGCATGTATACACACTCCTGTTATTTCAGAAACTTCCATTTCATAAAAGCTGGTACTGAAGTTTGTTCTGTATCATATACTTTTACTTTTCCTCTCTTCTATTTAGATTATATGCAATATATATATTTAGAGGGACACTAAGATTTACCTACTTATCCTCTGTAAATTGTAGGAGCAGTATGAAAACAATTAAAAATAAAATTAGCAAAGAAAAAAGTAAATTACCTCTGATTCCAACACAACATCTCCATTTTTTAAAACTTTTCTATACCTTTCCCATTTGCACATTTGATATTTATATTGTTACAGTCATAGCAGGAATGCAACAGTATACTCAGCTTTGGTTTTTTATAATTACTTGCATTTCCCATATCACCTATAATTATTGCTTTAATTTCTACATATTTTATTAAAAGGTGTGCATAATTAAAGAGAGACAGAGAGAGACCCTCTCCTTTTTAATTTATCGTAAATTCTCAAATGTAAAACTTCCTGAACCAATGATATGTTTTTTATTCTTGATAGTGAAATTGAAATATAAGTTAATTATACCAAATCCCACTGAAATCAACAGAGATACTGATTCACCATTACATCTCATATTAGTATTATTATTTAAATATACATTATATATCAGTACAATATATATTATATATCAGACTCTTTACTGTCTTTGCTACTAGGGAAGCCCCAATAATTCAGTACAATACTTCACAGGTGTTCTTATTTGCTATTTCATAATTTTTCAAAGAAGATTTTCCTTCTTTTTTAAGTGATTGATTAAACTGAAAGATTAACACCATCTGATTTATTTTCCTTTTTTCTTAAGTTTAAATATTTGAATCATATGTATCTACTATTTTAAAGTTCTTCTGCATCAAATGAACTTTCAGAAATGCCACATTCATTTTTATCTACTGTTTTAATGACATTTACAGACATCAACCAGAAATACTTTGTTTTAAAATACCTGTGAAGTAGGAACAAGCCACAGCATGTACTTGTGGCAATGTCTTCTACCTTTGAGAAACACAGACAAGTGTAAGTTACCTCAGATAAACCAAGTTTACCATAAGTATATAAGCAAATTAAGAAGCACAGTAAATCTTCACTGAGATTGCACAATTAGTTTTCATGGAATGGTAACATCCTCTGTCACTGCAAAACAGCTCTAATTCCCAAATAGCAACTCCAGCAGTGATCTCTCAGAAATGCTCATCTTGATAAATTAACATCATATGACTCGGGTTCTGCTTGACTTATCTACAAGCTATTTTCTCACATTGCTGATGATAACTGTATATTTTCCTGTACATTGTTTCCTAGCTGCTTTTACTCAAGATTTCCACTAGCTAATTGCCCTTATTTATTATGCTTCGAAAAACATCTTTATTGGGATATAATTCACATGCCACAAAATTCACCCACTTCAAGTATAAAATTTAATGGGTTTAATACATTAGGAGTGGGTACAAAAAGAAACTTTGCACCCATTCGCATTTCCTTGTATATATAAGCAGAAGTCGGATTGCAGGATCATATGGCATTCTGCTTTTCATTTTGTGAAGAACTTCCATACTATTTGCCATAATGGATGTACAGGTTGACATTCCCAACAACACTGTGCAGAGGTTCCCTTTGCCCATGTCCTTGAGAACGCTTCCTATCTTTTGTCTTTTTGATAATGCCATTCTAACATGTGTTATTCCCTTGTGGTGGTTCTGATTTGCATTTCTCTGATGATTTGTCATGTTAAACATTTTTCATATACCTGTTGGCCATTTTTATAACTTCTATCCAGGTTTTTTGATCATTTGAAAATTGAATTATTTGTTTTCTTGCTGTAGAATTGCTTTTCTCATATATTTTAGATATAGACACTGGTGGCAATCATTTTGAGGAACTCATTCAACCACATGGACACTGGTGCTGGCAAGCATTAGTTTGGAGTCCTTCCTCTAGTCTATTAGTGCTTGGGGTGTACCTGCCCACCAGCTGGTCAGGACCAGTCCTAAAACCCCAAAGGCCAAGAGGAGAGTTGCCTGGGGATATAGCCCCACTTCCATACAGTTGACATCTGTCCCAGGTTCCCCTCAGCCAGCTGCTCTAGGAAATGGCCCCACCCACCAGTAGGCCAACACCATTCCTAGGACCCCCAAGCCACACAGTTGGCCATGTCAGCACCTGGCCTCACCTACCAGCAGCTGCCACCACAGGCAAGGCCTGGAAGCCAACTGGCCTGGCAACCAGCCCCACTAGCCAGCATATTCACAGTGGTCAGCCCTATCACAAGAGAAGGTCTCACATTAGGGGTACCCACTATATAATATAGCTTCAATGATCAAGGTGGGGGTGCACAGCTGGGCCTCAAGGGATGTCTCCTATACAGAGTCACTTCTCCAAGATCAGGAAACATAATCAACCTGCCTGATACATAGCAATAAATACAGAGAATTAGGCAAAATAAGGCAACAAGGAAATATACTCCAAAGAAAGCAACAGGAGAAAATCCTAGAAGAACTAAACAAAGTGGAGACAGCAAACTACCTAATAAAACGTTCAAAGTAACAACAGTCAAAGAAAAATATTACGTTATGGTAAAGGGATGAAACCAGAAGATATAACAATTTTTCATATATATGTACCCAACATAGAAGCACCTAAATACATAAATCAAATATTAGCACAAAGGGAGAAATTGACAATAACACAATAATTGTAGAGGACTTTAACATCCAACTTATATCAATAGGAAAATCATCCAGAAATAAAATAAAGAAATACTGGACTTAAACTACACATTAGATCAGACAAACTTAACAGATATGTTAGAACATTCCATCTCAGTGCAGTGGAATATTCATTCTTTAAACGGCACATGGAATATCCTCCAAGATAAAACACATGCTAGACCACAAAACAAGTCTCAGTAAGTGATAAGCCATAACGGAAAAGAATATGAAAAAAATAATGTGTGTGTGACTCAAATAATTGTGTCACTTCGCTATATAGCAGAGATTGGCACAATATTATAAATCAGCTATAATTTCATAAAAATTTAATACAAAATAATAAACAATAAGACTGAAATCATATCAAGAATCTCTTCTGACCATAACTCTGTAAGACTAGAAATCAATTATAAGAAAAAAAAATACACAAACCTGTAAAGGCTCCTATATGCCTCTAAACCACCAATGGGTCCCTAAATAAATCAAAGGGGAAATAAAATCGTACCTGGAGACAAAGGAAAATGAGAAGAGAATGATTCAAAATTTATGGGATACACCAAAGCAGTTCCAAAAGGGAAGCTTCTGGTGATATAAACCTACTTTAGGAAACAAGAAAATCTCAATAACCAATCAAATCTTATACCTACAGGAACTAGCAAAAGCAGAACAAACAAAACACAAATAGAAGAAAAGAAATTATAAGGACTGGAGCAGAAATAAATAAAGACTAAAAGAACAAAAAGATCAATAAAACTAAGAACTGATTCTATGAAAAAATGAACAAAATGAGAAACCTTTAGCCAGACTCATCAAGGAAAACAGAGAAATAAAATTTGGGAAAATAGGCCCCAATAAAACCAGGAATAAAAATTGAGAAGTTACTACCAACACCACAGAAATATAAAAGATAAGAATTCACTATGAACATTATGATAATAAAATGGACAATTTAGAAGAAACAGATAAATTCATGGAAACACACAGTTTCCCAAAACTGAATCTGGAAGAAACACAAAATATGAAGAAACTACTTACCTGTAATGAAATTGAATCCATGATTAAAAAAAAAAAAAAAAAAAAACCCTCCAAAAAACAACAGAAATGAGACCAGACAACTAAATTCCACAAAACGTTTAAGGAAAATGTCTGTTCTTCTCTATTTAAAACACTTGAGGTGAAGAAATGCTTCCAAAATCACTTCAGGAGGTCAGAATCACCCTGATACCAAAACCATACTAAGACACCATAAAGAAAGAAAAGTACAGGCCAGTGTCACTGATGAATATAGGTATAAAAATAATTAACTAAGTATTAGCAAAAAGAACTCAGCAATACTTTAAAAGAATCATCTGCCATTATCTAGTGTGATTTATCCCAGGGGTGTAGGATAGTTTAACATCCATAAATCAGTCAATATGATATATAACATTAACCAATAGAAGAATAAATTCATACTCTCATCTCAACAGATCCTGGAAAAGCTCATGAAAAATTCAAAATCCACTTAAGATAAAAACCCTCAATAAAGTGGGTATAGAAGGACTATCATTTAACATAATAAAGGCCATATATCACAGACTATAGCCTGGTGAGGGACAGGGAGGCTTGGCGTGCTGCAGTCCATGGGGTGACAAAGAGTCCGACATGACTGGGTGACTGAGCAACAATAACAATAGCCAACATAATACTCAGTGGTGAAAGGCTGAAAGCAGTTCCTCTGAGATCTACTCTCACCATTTTTATTCAATTCACCACTTTGATTCAACACAATACTGGAAGTCCTAGCCACAGCAATCAGTCAAGAAAAGCAAACAAATAAATAAAAGTAATCCAAATCAGGAGGAAAAAAATTCAACTGTCACTATGTGCAGATTACATGCTACTATAAATTTAAAACTCTAAAGACCCCATCAATAAAACCATTAGAATGAGTAAATTCAGTAAAATTGCATGATACAAGATTAATATACACACATCTGTTGTCTTTCTGTACACTAATAATATAAACCATCTGAAAGAGAAATCAAGAGGACAATCTCATTTACACTAGCTTCTTTTAAAAGAGCACTAATTCCATTTAGGAAGCTTCCATCCTCATGACATAATCGCTCCCCAAACCCCACCTCCAAATACCACCACATTTGGGATTCAGTTTTAATGTGGGAATTTGAAGGACAGGGGCACAAACTTTTAGCCTACAACAAATGGATACGTAAAAATATGGTACGTAAGTACAATGGACTATTCCTTAGCCTTAAAGGGAAAGAAATTCTGACAAACACTACAATATGAATCTTGAAGATATTATGCTAGATGAAACTGGAGCCGATTATACAGAGTGAAGTAAGCCAGAAAGAAAAACACCAGTACAGTATACTAACACATATATATGGAATTTAGAAAGATGGCAATGATGACCCAATATGCAAGACAGCAAAAAAGACACAGATGTGTATAACAGACTTTTGGACTCAGAGGGAGAGGGAGAGGGTGGGATGATTTGGGAGAATGGCATTGAAACATGTATACTATCATGTAAGAATCGAATCGCCAGTCTATGTCCAATGCAGGATACAGCATGCTTGGGGCTGGTGCACGGGGATGACCCAGAGAGATGTTATGGGGAGGGAGGTGGGAGGGGGGTTCATGTTTGGGAACGCATGTACACCCATGGTGGATTCATGTCAATGTATGGCAAAACCAATACAGTATTGTAAAGTAAAATAAAGTAAAAATAAAAATTAAAAAAATAAATAAATAAAATAAAACTTTAAAAAAAAAAAAAGGACAGATACCATGATTCTACTTGAATGAGGTACCTAAACTGGTTAAAGTAATAGAGACAGAAAGAATGGTTGGCAGGGGCTAAGGGAAGGGAATTATGAAAAGCTTGGGAAAAAGAAAAAAAGTTCTGGAGTTGGATGGTTGTGCACACCACCATACATATCAATGTCAATGTATTTAATTATACTGGGCAACACATTTGAAAGTAGCTTAGATATGCAGATGACACCACCCTTATGGCAGAAAGTGAAGAGGAACGAAAGAGCCTCTTGATGAAGGTGAAAGAGGAGAGTGAAAAAGCTGGCTTAAAACAACAATTAAAAAATGAAGATTACAGCATACAGTCCCATCACTTCATGGGAAATAGATGGGGAAACAATGGAAATAGTGACAAAATTTATTTTCTTAAGCTCCAAAATCACTGAGGATGGTGACTGCAGCCATGAAATTAAAAGATGTCTGCTCCCTGGAAGGAAAGTTATGACCAACCTAGATAGCATATTAAAAAAGCAGAAATATTACTTTGCCAACAAAGGTCCATCTAGTCAAAGCACTAGTTTCTCCAGTAGTCATGTATGGATTTGAGAGTTGGACTATAAAGAAAGCTAAGCGCCAAAGAATTGATGCTTTTGAACTGTGGTGTTGGAGAAGATTCTTCAGAGTCCCTTGGACTGCAAGGAGATCCAACCAGTCCATCCTAAAGAAAATCAGTCTTGGAGGGCAGTCCTAAGATGACGAAGGTATTGGACGGGGAGACCACTTTCTCCCCAACAAATTCATCAAAAGAACATTTGAATGCTGAGTAAATTTCACAAAACAACTTCTGAATACCAGCAGAAGACATCAGGCACCCAGAAAAGCAGCCCATTGTCTACGAAAGGAGGTAGGAAAAAATATAAAAGATAAAAAGAGAGGCAAAAGAGGTAGGCATGGACATCTATCCCAGGAAGGGAGTCTTAAAAAAGAAAGACGTTTCCAAACACCAGGAAACACTCTCACTGGCGAGTCTGCGGCAAGCCTTGGAACCTCAGAGGGCAACCGGGAAGAAAAATAAATAAATAGTTAAAACCCACAGATTATGTGTCCAATGGTAACTCCCAGCGGAGAAGCAGCACAGACTCCTGCATCCGTCACTAACAAGCAGGGGCTGGGCACGGAGGCGCGGGCTGCATCGCTTAGGGTAAGGACCAGGCCTGAATGCCCCGAAGGCAATCTGAGGGAACTAACTTGAGATAGCAAACCAGACTGTGGGATAACTACCACGAGAAAAGCCCTAGCCTAAGACACCACCAAACCGGCACACAGAACAAAGGACTGACTGTGGACTGTCCCATCCGGAGACAGGCAGGAGAGGGCAGCCAGAGCCGGAAGGGGGCAATTGCAGCCCCAGAGAGACGTTATCTACCAAACTGCAAGCAGGCTTCATTGCTAACCAAGACTTCTTGGGATTCTGGATGGTCGACATCCACCTGAGAGGTGCGCTGGTTGTACACCCAGAAAACCAAGCGGCAGGGACAGGGGAGGCGATAAGTCGCAGAGACCGCACTCGCCAAACACCTGGTCACCTGAGCTGCTCGGACCTGGGAAGGGCACAAAACTCAGGCCCAACTGAGTCTGTGCCTCTGAGGACTACCCGAGTGCCTGAACCTGAGCGGGTTAGACCTGGGAGGTGCATGCAGTCCAGGGCCAGCCTCAGACAGTTCCCGGCAGAGCAACCTAGAGCCTAAGCAGTATAGACTGCGAAAGCACACATGCCATGAGCGAGGGCAAACCCAGTGTGGCCGAGACACTGTGAGCACTCCCCACAGACACCAGTGATATCTGTCTGCAGCATTCCTCCCTCCCCATAGCACGACTGAACACCTCAAAAAGTGTCCACCACCGCCCCCTTGTCTCAGGGCGGAAATCAGACGCTGAAGAGACCAGCAAACAGAAGCTAAAACAGAGGGAACCACCTTGGAAGTGACAGTGCAACAGACTAAAACCCTGTAGTTAGCATCGACTACCTAGGAAGGGGCCTAAAGATCTTGAGAAGCATAAGCCGGATCAAGGAACTATCTGAAAGTGAAGTATAGATGGAGAAGTCTTGAGGCTACTGTAAGAATAAGACTGAAAACCAGTGCCAGGAGGCTTAAGTCCAAATCCTGAGAACACCAGAAAACTCCTGACTCCAGGGAACATTAATCGACAGGAGCTCATCAAACGCCTCCATACCTACGCTGAAACCAAGCACCACCCACGGGCCAACAAGTTCCAGAGCAAGACATACCACACAAATTCTCCAGCAACATAGGAACATAGCCCTGAGCTTCAAGATACAGGCTGCCCAAAGTCACTCCAACCCCACTGACATCTCATAACTCATTACTGGACACTTCATTGTACTCCAGAGAGAAAAATCCAGCTCCACCCACCAGAACACCAACACAAGCTTCCCTAACCAGGAAACCTTGACAAGCCACCTGTAAAACCCCACCCACAGTGAGGAAACTCCACAATAAAGACAACTCCACAAACTGCCAGAATACAGAAAGGCCACCCCAAACGCCTCAATATAAACAAGATGAAGAGACAGAGGAATACCCAACAGGTAAAGGAACAGGATAAATGCCCACCAAATTGAACAAAAGAGGAAGAAATAGAGAATCTACCTGATAAAGAATTCCGAATAATGATAGTGAAAATGATCCAAAATCTTGCAAACAAAATGGAGTTAGATAAATAGCCTGGAAACAAGGATTGAGAAGATGCAAGAAAGGTTTAAAAAGAACCTAAAAGAAATTTAAAAAAAAGAGTCAATATATAATTAATAATGCAATAAATGAGATAAAAAACACTCTAGAGGATACCAACAGTAGAATAATGGAGGCAGAAGATAGGATTAGTGAGGTAGAAGATAAATGTAGAAATAAATGAATCAGGGAGGAAAAAAGAAAAACGAATTAAACTAAACGAGGACAATCTCAGAGACCTCTGGGACAATGTTAAATGCCCTGACATTCGAATCATAGGAGTCCCAGGAGAAGAAGACAAAAAGAAAAACCATGAGAAAATACTTGAGGAGATAATAGCTGAAAACTTCCCGAAAATGGGGAAGGAAATAATCACCCAAGTCCAAAAAACCCAGAGAGTCCCAAAAAGGATAAACCCAAGGTAAAACACCCCAAGACACATATTAATCAAATTAACAAAGATCAAACACAAAGAACAAATACTTAAAGCAGCAAGGAAAAAACAACTAATAACACACAAGGGGATGCCCATAAGGATAACAGCTGATCTTTCAATAGAAACTCTCCAGGCCAGGAGGGAATGGCAGGACATACTTAAAGTGATGCAAGAAAATAACCTACAGCCCAGATTACTGTACCCAGCAAGGATCTCATTCAAATATGAAGGAGAAATCAAAAGTTTACAGACAAGCAAAAGCTGAGAGTATTCAGCACCACCAAACCAGCTCTCCAACAAATGCTAAAGGACCTTTTCTAGACAGGAAACACAGAAAGGGTGTATAAACTTAAACCCAAAACAATAAAGTAAATGGTAACAGGATCATGCTTATTAATAATTACCTTAAATGTAAATTGGCTGAATGCCCCAACCAAAAGACAAAGACTGGCTGAATGGATACAAAAACAAGACCCCTATATATGTTTTCTACAAGAGACCCACCTCAAACAAGGGACACATGCAGACTGAAAGTGAAGGGCTGGAAAAAGATATTGCATGCAAATAGAGACCAAAAGAAAGCAGGAGTAGCAATACTCATATCAGATAAAATAGACTTTAAGACAAAGGCTGTGAAAAGAGACAAAGAAGGACACTACATAATGATCAAAGGATCAATCCAAGAAGAAGATATAATGATTATAAATATGTATGCACCCAACATAGGAGCACCACAATATGTAAGACAAGTGCTAACAAGTATGAAAGGGGAAATTAATAATAACACAATAATAGTGGGAGACTTTAATACCCCACTCACACCTATGGACAGATCAACCAAACAGAAAATTAACAAGGAAACATAAACTTTAAATGATACAATAGACCAGTTAGACCTAATTTATAACTATAGGACATTTCACCACAAAACAATGAATTTCACTTTTTTCTCAAGCGCACACAGAACCTTCTCCAGGATAGATCACATCCTGGGCCATAAATCTAGCCTCGGTAAATTCAAAAAAATTGAAATCATTCCAAGCATCTTTTCTGACCACAATGCAGTAAGATTAGATCTCAATTACAGGAGAAAAACTATTAAAAATTCCAACATATGGAGGTTGAACAACACACTTCTGAATAACCAACAAATCACAGAAGAAATCAAAAAAGAAATCAAAATATGCATAGAAACTAATGAAAATGAAAACACAACAACCCAAAACCTGTGGGACACTATAAAAGCAGTGCTAAGAGGAAAGTTCATAGCAATACAGGCATACCTCAAGAAACAAGAAAAAAGTCAAATAAATAACCTAACTCTACACCTAAAGCAGCTCGAAAAGGAAGAATTGGAGAACCCCAGAGTTAGTAGAAGGAAAGAAATCTTTAAAATTAGGGCAGAAATAAATGCAAAAGAAACAAAAGAGACCATAGCAAAAATCAACAAAGCCAAAAGCTGGTTCTTTGAGAGGATAAATAAAATTGACAAACCATTAGCCAGACTCATCAAGAAACAAAGGGAGAAAAATCAAATCAATAAAATTAGAAATGAAAATGGAGAGATCACAACAGACAACACAGAAATACAAAGGATCATAAGAGACTACTATCAGCAATTATATGCCAATAAAATGGACAATGTGGACGAAATGGACAAATTCTTAGAAAAGTACAACTTTCCAAAACTGAACCAGGAAGAAATAGAAAATCTTAACAGACCTGTCACAAGCACGGACATTGAAACTATAATCAGAAAACGTCCAGCAAACAAAAGCCCAGGTCCAGACGGCTTCACAGCTGAATTCTACCAAAAATTTAGAAGAGCTAATACCTATCCTACTCAAACTCTTCCAGAAAATTGCAGAGGAAGGTAAACTTCTAAACTCATTCTATGAGGCCATCATCACCCTAATACCAAAACCCGACAACGATGCCACAAAAACAGAAAACTAAAGGCCAATATCACTGATGAACATAGATGCAAAAACCTTAACAAAATTCTAGCAATCAGAATCCAACAACACATTAAAAAGATCATACATCATGACCAAGTGGGCTTGATCACAGGGATGCAAGGATTCTTCAATATCCACAAATCAATCAATGTAATACACCACATTAACAAATTGAAAAATAAAAGCCATATGATTATCTCAATAGATGCAGAGAAAGCCTTTGACAAAATTCAACATCCATTTATGGTAAAAACCCTCCAGAAAGCAGGAATAGAAGGAACCTCCCTCAACATAATAAAAGCTATATATGACAAACCCACAGCAAACATTATCCTCAATGGGGAAAAATTGAAAGCACTTCCCCTAAAGTCAGGAACAAGACAAGGGTGCCCACTCTCACCACTACTATTCAACATAGTTTTGGAAGTTTTGGCCACAAGAGTCAGAGCAGAAAAAGAAATAAAAGGAATCCAAATTGGAAAAGAAGTAAAACTGTTACTGTTTGCAGATGACATGATCCTCTACGTAGGAAACCCTAAAGACTCCACCAGAAAATTACTAGAGCTAATCAATGAATATAGTAAAGTTGCAGGAGATAAAGTCAATACACATTGCATTCTTATACACTAATAATGAGAAAATAGAAATTAAGGAAACAATTCCATTCACCATTGCAATGAAAAGAATAAAATACTTAGGAATATATCTACCTAAAGAAGCATAAGACCTATACATAGAAAACTACAAAACACTGGTGAAAGAAATTAAACAGGTGTCTAATAGATGGAGAAATATACCATGTTCATGGATTGGAAGAATCAATATAGTGAAAATAAGTATACTTCCCAAAGCAATCTATAGATTCAATGCAATCCCTATCAAGCTACCAATGGTATTTTTCACAGAGCTAGAACAAATAATTTCACAATTTGTATGGAAATACAAAAAACCTCGAATAGCCAAAGCAATCTTGAGAAAGAAGAATGGAACTGGAGGAATCAACCTGCCTGACTTCAGGCTCTACTACAAAGCCACAGTCATCAAGACAGTATGGTACTGGCACAAAGACAGAAATATAGATCAATGGAACAAAACAGAAAGCCCAGAGATAAATCCACGCACCTATGGACACCTTATTTTTGACAAAGGAGGCAAGAATATACAATGGAATAAAGACAATCTCTTTAACAAGTGGTGCTGGGAAAACTGGTCAACCACTTGTAAAAGAATGAAACTAGAACACGTTCTAACACCGTACACAAAAATAAACTCAA
Source organism: Capricornis sumatraensis (assembly GCF_032405125.1). Lineage (NCBI taxonomy): Eukaryota > Metazoa > Chordata > Mammalia > Artiodactyla > Bovidae > Capricornis > Capricornis sumatraensis. The sequence goes on from NW_027184624.1 coordinate 3,371,492, forward strand.
AATGGATTAAAGATCTAAACATAAGACCAAAAACTATAAAACTGCTAGAGGAGAACATAGGCAAAACACTCTCCGACATAAATCACAGCAGGATCCTCTATGACCCACCTCCCAGAATATTGGAAATAAAAGCAAAAATAAACAAATGGGACCTAATTAAAATTAAAAGCTTCTGCACAACAAAGGAAACTATAAGCAAGGTGAAAAGACAACCTTCAAAATGGGAGAAAATAATAGCAAATGAAGCAACTGACAAATAATTAATCTCAAAAATATACAAGCAACTCCTGCAGCTCAATTCCAGAAAAATAAATGACCCAATCAAAAAATGGGCCAAAGAACTAAACAGATATTTCTCCAAAGAAGACATACAGATGACTAACAAACACATGAAACGATGCTCAACATCACTCATTGTCAGAGAAATACAAATCAAAACCACAATGAAGTACCATTACACGCCAGTCAGAATGGCTGTGATCCAAAAGTCTATAAGCAATAAATACTGGAGAGGGTGTGGAGAAAAGGGAACCCTCTTACACTGCTGGTGGGAATGCAAACTAGTATAGCCACTATGGAGAACAGTGTGGAGATTTCTTAAAAAACTGGAAATAGAACTGCCATATGACCCAGCAATCCCACTGCTGGGCATACACACTGAGGAAACCAGAATTGAAAGAGACACATGTACCCCAGTGATCACTGCAGCACTGTTTATAATAGCCAGGACATGGAAAAACCTAGATGTCCATCGGCAGATGAATGGATAAGAAAGCAGTGGTACATATACACAATGGAATATTACTCAGCCATTAAAAAGAATACATTTGAATCAGTTCTAATGAGGTGGATGAAACTGGAGCCTACTATACAGAGTGAAGTAAGCCAGAAAGAAAAACACCAATACAGTATACTAACACATATATATGGAATTTAGAAAGATGGTAATGATAACCCTGTATGTGAGATAGCAAAAAAGACACAAATGTATAGAACAGTCTTTTGGACTCTGTGGGAGAGGGTGAGGGTGGGATGATTTGGGAGAATGGCATTGAAACATGTATAATATCATATATGAAACGAATCACCAGTCCAGGTTCGATGCATGATACAGGGTACTTGGGGCTGGTGCACGAGATGGCCCAGAGGAATGGTATGGGCAGGGAGGTGGGAGGGGGGTTCAGGATGGGGAACACATGTACACCCATGGCAGATTCATGTCAATGTATGGCAAAACCAATACAATATTGTAAAGTAATTAGCCTCCAATTAAAATAAATAAATTTATATTAAAAAAAAAAAAAAGAAAATCAGTCCTAAACATTCATTGGAAGGACTGATGCTGAAGCTGAAGTTCCAATACTTTGACCACCTGGTGCAAAGAACTGGCTCTTTGGCAAAGACCCTGATGCTGGGAAAGACTGAAGGCAGGAGGAGAAGGGGATGACAGAGGATGAGATGGTTGATGGCATCACCAACTCGATGGACATGAGTTTGGGCAAGCTCCGGGAGTTGGTGATGGACAGGGAAGCCTGGCATGTTGCACACCATGGGGTCACAAAGAGTTGTATACAACAAAATAATAAACCGAATGCTTATTTTACTCTAACTTTAAAAATTACAAATAAATCTGGAAAAAGTCATATAATGTCTTTGTGTATTATTAATTTTATAACTTAACATTTAAAAATTGGTATCAGATTGTAAGCAGCTTGTCCAAGACCACTTAACAATACTTGACTGATAGGTATTATCTAACTCCAAGGTTAGATTTTTTTTAAATAAGTAAATACATACAGACAGATAGATCTTGCTAACACATGATAAAAACTGTTTTCTTATTTTTCCCTGCACATAACTAAAAATACTGTAATTCTCAGTTCAAAAATGTTATAAATTATTGACAATTTTATATATGGAGTACCCTCAAACCAAAATTCTTATAATTATTGATTTCTCTCATATATTTTTATCCATATATTCAAACCCATATGTTTAAATCATTAGCAAGTATCTTCCATTCTAGCTCAACATTTTCTACAACTTTCAATCACTCCCATTCTCATTATTTCTAGAGCAGTATAAAACACAACTGTATTTCACCTAGACTATAACAGTAGCCTCCTAATTTTATATCCCCCTCTGATCCTTCACAGACAGTGTGGCCTAAAATGTATGAAAGATATGATTCCTGAGCTCAGAGATAGGCAGTCTTCCTTTGTAAAGGGTCAGACAGTAAATATTTTATACTGTGTGAGCCGTATGGTCTTTGTCACAAAATACCCTACTTTTGGCCATGTAACACAAAAACAGCCACAGACAATATATAAATGTAAGCATACGCGTGTGGCTGCATTTCAATAAAACTTTATTACAAAAGTAGGACACTGCCAAATTCGGTTCACTCTTGCCCTAACTTAAGACAGCAAACACTTTTGATTATGTTTAGGACAAAATACAAGGTCTGTAACCTGACCTAAAAGGTTTTACATGATCTGGCCACTGTCTATCTCTCCAAACTCTTCTACCATTTTAACCCAGTTCATAATTCAGGCTCATATTTTTCCTTTCCTTTACAATTATTTGAACATGAACGTTAATTGTCAACATGAAACTTAAAACATCAACTCTTTTTTTCTGCCTGGAATGTTCCCCCAGATTTTTGCACAGCTGCAGCTTCTTACAATTCACAACTCTTTCAAATACCACCTTTTAAAGAAAAGTCTTCCCAGACCACCCAACCCAGAGTTCTTCAGCTCTATCACTATCTAAATGGTCCTGCTTTATTTTCTCTATAAAGTACATTTCTCTGAAGTGATTCTGTTTTCATTGTTCAGGGTATATATTCATTCCTACCCAATTTCCCCAAAACAGACTATAATCCTCAGGAATATAGGCTCTATGCTTTACTAACTATATTCTCCACATTTATAATGGTTCCTGGCACATAGCAAGTGCTCACTAAATTGTTGATACAAAAACTGAAAGATGTATTCATGGGAGATGTTCACATATGTCTACTGTCTACAGTTGAATGTAGAATCCATTAATAATATCTCACAGCTAAATCCCCAAAGATCATCTCCCTGATAATAATCACAAGAAAATTTTCATTTGTATTTAAACATCAAAAGTAACTATATAATACAATATAAATACAAAATTAAATTTTAATGATTTAATTTTAAACTTTAATGATTTAAAGGTAAATTCAATAATTTTTAAATTATTTAAGTAATTTTTGTATATAAATACAAAATTAAATTGTAATAATCATTCATCTAATTAAAACCTTTCAGTGGTTCCTAAATATTTTACCTTAAAAATATTGTACTTTTATAAATTTATAAATAAGAAAACACTGAAAAATGTGATAAAAAACACAAATATGTTATACCCACTGATCCTATTTTACTTCTTAGAGGTCAGTGAATATGTTATTAACATATATTTTATAGATGAATATATCCTTTTACATATCACATAGCTATCCTTTCTTTATATGCACATTCATGTTCATTTTAAAGTAGTCACATTTCCACTGAAAAGGAAATCATAGAGCAAGCACATGAGACTTCCATTCACAGATTTGAATTTATAATTATTAAAATAACTACTTAAATATTATCTATCTGCTCATAAATTCTGACTTCAGAAAAAACAAATGATTTTCAATCCTTTTTAGTTCTCTGTTTTTGCCAATAGGTGGCAATGAACATTCCTCCCTATATCATAATTGGAGACCAACGTAAGCAAAATCTCATAACAGTGCAGGGTTTTAAGAAAGAGTAGTTACAAGAAAGGAATACAATCTAGAAGGTAACCTATTTTAATTGTCTAACAACTCCAACCGTTTAAACTTTTCTTTATATGTTAGGCTAAAATCATCAAACGATATTCCTATATTAAATCCAGGTCTACCTTGTGAGGCCATGTAGAATAATTCTCTAATTATTTTATATGGAAGTACTGGGCTTCCCTGGAGAAGGCGATGGCACCCCACTTCAGTGCTCTTGCCCCGAAAATCCCATGGATGGAGGAGCCTGGTAGGCTGCAGTCCATGGGGTCGCGAAGAGTCGGACACGACTGAGCGACTTCACTTTCACTTTTCACTCTCATGCATTGGAGAAGGAAATGGCAACCCACTCCAGTGTTCTTGCCTGGAGAATCCAGGGACGGAGGAGCCTGGTGGGCTGCCGTCTATGGGGTCACACAGAGTCGGACACGACTGAAGCGACTTAGCAGCAGCAGCAGCAGCAGCAGCAGCACTGAGTTTCCCTGGGGGCTCAGGGGTAAAGAATCCGCTTGCCATACAGGAGACACAGAAGATAACAGATTCAGTCTCTGGGTTGGGAAAAACTGCGGAAGGAAGAAATGACAGCCCACTCCAGTATTCTTGCCTGGAAAATTCCATGGACAGAGGAGCCAAGCAGGCTATAGTCCATAGGGTCTCAAAGAGCTGGACATGACTTAACAACTGAGCGTGCACACGCATGCACACATGAAGATACTGGAAAAGTCTTATTTTTCACATGCTGCATCACATATTTTATCAACAATTACTCATGAGACCCGGCTTCAGATGTCCTGTGCTATTTAGCCTTCTTTGACATGTTCCATGTCCTTGTTAAAATATAGAATCCAAACTGAATAACAATGTACAATATCAGTAATGCAAAGATCAATGAGACAATTATTCGCCATTCTTATAGATACTATATTCCTATTAATCCACCTCAAAACTTTCTTTTCTTTTGTCAGATATGTCACACTGTGACTTTTTCTAGGCTCATGTTTTTAAAAAAGAGCCTCCAGTCTTATTTACATCTTATATTTTGAAGCCAAGTTCGTTTGTTCATTACCCCAATTGTATTTTATCTTAGCATCTTAATGTTTTATCTTAGCCTGTAGATATCACTTTGAATACTGAGTCAAACTTTTTTTGTATTTGATCATCTCTCCCAGATTTATTATCCACAATATAAGGTTCTCTTTTTTTATTTTCATCCAAGTTAACTAATTAAAAATTTTCAAGAGTTCTTAACTAAATTAAAAATTTCTGTATTTCCAGAATCTCCACCAGGAATTTCGTTCCTTGATGTTTTTACAGCTAGAAGTTGTGATCTACAACAAAAGACGCCCATACACTTGGAAATATAGGAATGATATAAATTGGAAGTTCATTAATCAGACGTTTCAATTCTGACTGGTGCATCACCGAAATATAATGTACTCAAGCACTATTTTAGATTTTCATCATGGACACTCTGTGTTATATGTAATTCTTACTACATAGCACAGATGTAATCAAAAACTATTTTGTCATCTGCATATCCTTAAATCATAATTTTGACCCGTCTCCTCAGACAAGACCATTGGTATCTGCATCAGCTTCACCGCTAAAATCTCAACTAAAACTTGGTGAAAATTCTTTTAAATATCCCTTTTAATATCACTTCAACAACCTGTGAAGAGTCAACACTTGTCACCTTCAATCTTTATTTTTCATCTATCAGTTTTTCGTATCTTCTTATTTACAGCTTGAACCATGAAGGGGATACCTCAGAGCAAAATAAACTGTACTCAGACTTTGTGCCTTGTGTTTACAAAAGCATCATTGTCTAATTACAGCTGTATTGGTCCACAAGCCACAGCTCAGAATTATTCAGTATGAGGCAGTAACGGAGGCTTTGATGTAGAGCCCTTAACGCAAGACAATGCAAATGACATTTACTAGCAATTTTTTCCCCCATTAATGAACAGTACTTCAGGGAGTGTAAAGGCAAGAGGCATATAATTTCTGAACTACTTAAATTGCTAATTAGATCTGTACAGGAGGTGTATTCCTAATGCAGACAATTACAACGGCTCCTAAGTGTCTGCCTTACAGTTGCTAATTACTGCAGAAGCCAATTAATTGCTGTTGACTTTTTGCATTCTTTTGCATATCGCCAGTTAATATTTACATTTATAATGAAGACAAAATTGGCAAACACTGTGTCATTTTGTAATGAACAATTCCAGTGTCTAAACAATGAACACATTATCTTCATTTGTGCCTGAAGAGTGCAGCTGATTAGCATATGTTCTGTGCATGCTAGAACACTGCTCTTTCTTCTCAAGACTTAAAACGTCACTTAGGTGCAGGACATGCAGATGCAGTGTCTCCAGGGTTCTTGGAATTGGTTCTCGCCATATGTCATACAGCAAAGAACAAAACAGCACAGCTCTATAAAAGTATGAGAAGGAAGCGACTGAGCTTCCCCACAGAAGATAAGTACTAAGAGAATGCTATAGGCAATTGTCTCTTTTGGGCACTCAGTATGTCCACTACCTACCCATGCTGAGGAATGCTCCTCTATTATGAGATCTCCCACTTTAGATGTTGGAAAGGCCAGTGTCTACATCAGCCTTGAGTGGGCAATAGTTAGGCACCCTCAGTTAAATGCACCTGTTTCAGACCTACAATCAGGTCCTAGCAGGGACAAGGAAGGAAGAACACAATGGAGTTTTCTAGTCTTGATGGTGGTTAGTAAGGACGGTGGCTGCTACTAGTCAACAGAAAAAACAACAGCAAACAATAATTGGTTGTGCATATGGAGTGGTTTCAAGTTCTTCTTTTCTCCCTGGCTCTGCAGTCCTGTGGCCAGTCCTCCTAGCTCCCGGTGATTCTGAGAGAAACTCAGTCATTTGCAAATCATTTTCCTGTCTAAAAATGGTTTTCCAGAGTTTCTTTTGTTGACCACTAAGAGCAACTGCAGGTGTTTTTCAGATTTGACGGGTGATGGGGGATGGACCCTTTGCCCAGAGTGCCATGTGTTATGTATCATGTGACTTTTGTAAAACCATTTATTTAGATGCCTCATATCAAGAAGGAGAGGAAATATAGATGACTCCATTCCTAGCTTCACAGTACCAACAAAAGCAAATAAATAAAACAAATACAGAACCACATGCACACACACATGCCAACTTTTGTTGTTTCTACCTGCCAAAGCGACTAAGTTGGAAATCATTCTTTTCCTAACCAGCATATTTGTCAGACTGTGTATTGTAAACAGCAGGGGCCTGAAGTGATTTTGTCAACCACTTTCCAACAGTGAAAACATAACTTTCATTTGCAACAACCTCTGGGCACTGCAAACAGAAGAGGGGTGGAAAATGACTTCTTCAACAAGTAAAAGTTCTGGCTGCCGCATCCGGGAGAGATACGCTACTCTATTACCCTCATACTTTATTGTTTCTCCTGTAACAATGCAGTTAGGCACTGGTGACAAAGTTGGAACACAAGAACAAACAGAACATGAAGTGAATCATTTGCCTTTCAAGAATTAAAAGCCATAGATAGACATGGGTATTCAAATAGAAGAGGACCTATATGCACTGCTAAGGACTCACAAAGAAATGGTGTCATAAATATTTAACAACTCAATCTCCATAAATATAAAAAATAAAATGCTCTGATTTGTACCATTTTCATCTCTTTACTGTAAATACTACCATAGCCAATTTCAACCTACAAATGGGATTTCAGTGAACACAAAACTGGGGAGACATGTTCAGTAGCATGCCACATAGCATTTCCATCATACAGATAAGAACAAAATTTACATGCATAGATGTAGATAACCCCAAGAGCACAGACGATAATAAAATGTAGTGAATTAACCAGTAAGTGACATCTTTTCAGAACTTATTGTTTGTTTCACTATAATTTATCTTGCATAGAAGCTCTATGATTTATATGTCAATAATCAGCTCTCAACAGTCTTGAAAATGTTATCAGTTGTCTTTCACAAGCATGTATGAGCTGGCTTTGGCACATGACTACAGTAAGTCACATGTCATTAGCTGACGTTAGGGTTCTACCCTTTGTTCATCAGAATTTAATTTTGTTTATTTATAGCAAAGCTTTCAAAATTTACTTTGTTGAGTAATTCTCAAATAAAATCAACTAAATGGGCTATGGTAAACTTGATAGTTAATTCTTCTCTGGCCTCTGAAATATGTGTAGAGGAAAAATTTAATATTACCATTAATAGTATAGTAAGTGTCCCCAATCATTATTACTTATCTTGTTATATATGGCTATAAAATCAACTTAATGAAGTCACAAAAGATGGATACTACATTATTTCCCAAGATGAATTCACTGTTCTAGGCAAAAAAAGAAAGAAAGAAAGAATTTACTGGTTTACAGTTTCATTGAAATTGAAAAAAAAATCAACATATATTCAGTATCATTACATTCTTCACAGTGACACATGATGTCCATATCACCCATGTCTATGTCATTCATTGAATGAAGTTGTCCCTGGTTCATAAACAGTCAGATTAATGCAATATTTAGTCTGGGGAGATATACAGGAATAGACGGAGACAGAGGTAAATCCATAGCCTGTGATATTTCAGCTCTGTCTAAACATATATCACATATGTATGTGTATATATCTGTATGTGTGCATATATGTTCATGTATACATATGTACAGATGTGCATGTGATTGTATATTCCTGTGGTATTTTAGTTTTGCTTTTCAAGAATATCTAATAGAGACTTAAACATTACTGAGATCACATGCTTAATTATTTTTCAAAGTTGCTTATCTATTTTTCAAGATCACATCTTTGTCATAGCTTTGTCTATGCAACTTGTCCTAACCTGATTGTTTACTCCATGATGAGTATTTCAATTTCTGAATGTGAACAAATGATTAAAAAGAACACATTCCAGTCATTAATAACTTGAAGAGGCCAAGAAAACTCATGAAATATTTTAAGAATCCTCGTCTGAGGTACATGGAGTAAACATAACAGAGAGGAAAATCTAACATGTATTAATAGGGTGAAAGAGAGAATTCTTGGCCTCTTAGTTAAGCAAAGCTAGTCTCAGGAACATTTACACAGTATTTTGATCCTTGAAGTTGCCAAAGCATTGCTGACTGTACTTGAAATTTTCCCTTTCTCCACATCTTTACAAGTTTAATTTCATGCATTAATTGAATTGAAAGTTTTCAGAAGTAATAACTTAGCTTCCTGTTTCTCTTGACATTTCCAGATTGCAAAGCCAGAGCTGCCTAAAAACAATCCCTCCTCTGATGGGGCCACACATGTATCTCAAACCCCTGACGTTTCACTGATGCAAGGACACTGTGATAAATCAACTTCTCATGTAATTACAGGACCTAAAAGTGTAACATCCATCACACAACTGTTTCTGCTTTCTCTGTGTATGTTCTTTGTAGCCCCTATCTCTTAGGAATTAAAACAGGTCAGATTCATACACTCCTCATAGTGCTTCCAGTTTTTCCTTAGGTACTAAGCTTCATTCCACACCTGCTCTAGGTTTCCCCTTGTGACTCATTCCACACCTGCTCTAGGTTTCCCCTTGTGACTCTTTCTTGCCTCCATCAGACCCTCCCTTCCAACTTGATATGACTAGGCACATCAGACCTTAGAGGGAAAAGTTTAATCCTAAACAAACCCTCATTTGTGTCATTAAAATGAAATTTAAAGAAAACACAAGGAAGGGCTATTTTGAAGAAAAAAAATGTCATATTTAAAAAAGAAACAAATTATAACTTAATTCATTCAAACTTACTCACTGCCTTATGCAAATAGAGCAAGTTTCCTGCCACTCTGCAAGCCTTTCTCTGTGGACTCCTTGCCCCTCTGTTCTGATTCTCCAAACACAGAAACAATGACAGAATTTAGGTTGAACTGAAGGTCATTTGGAGCACCTCCAGCTGTCCAGTTAACTAAACTACAAGAGTAAAGGGTTTGGGGCTCCCTCTTAAATTTCACTTTCTGTATTGTGACTAACTTGAATTTATGAATGTGTGAATTTCTTGATGAGTTTCCTCAGCCTCATTCCCAGTATTGTGAACCCCCAGACAGCTCATCTGTGCTTTGTTCTCACCCAGCATGCTCTTTGCTTCTTTGTTTGGAATTGGTGGTGATGGATTCATGTGGCATTAAAAAAAAAAAAAAAAAAAACCTACAAAATCACTCAAACAGAAGGAAGAAGAGAGGATTAGAGCAAACCAGCTGGCTAGAATGAAATTGGCAAGGTTCAGCCAATGAAAGTCAACTTGCCAAGATTTAGTCTTCAGTTAGGTCATCTGTTTCCTCTTAACTAAACAACTCTTGGATATTTATAGACATAAATGAATTTTTATTCTCCGCAATAGCCAATAACTTGTCATTTCTGGTATTTGAATGTCAGTCATGGGGAAAAACAAGGACTTGTATATAGAACACTCAAATGTAGTTGCCTTCAAGTGGAAAACAAGGAACAGATATATTATTTTTCTACACTGCCAAACCAAAACAGAATTTGTGGAGACTTCATATGGTTGGCAGACATTATACATATTGCTGGACAGCTGCACATTATTTATAAGAGTTTCCAAAGTTTAAGTATTTCTTAATATGTACATTTCCAGCCCTCTAACTTGAGGCTTTCAAATTACCTCAATAGTCTATAATCACTTTAGGTGACAAGGTGTTTTCTCACCTAGTTTCAAACCAGGTATGAACGTCAGGAAATAAACATACTGCTCAAAGTTCAATTCATATTTCACCTGCTGAGACAGTTAGATTGTCTTTTATTTGTTTGCTTATTTTGGTATACAGCACATAGTTCTAAACCTCATTTTTACATGATTTCCCCAAAGCCCATTGCTATTTGATTGCACTTTTTTCTAATTTTTGTCAAGCTTTAAAACCTTTTTATTTTGTTATTTATTATTATTATTATTATTTTACTTTACAACATTGTATTGGTTTTGCCATACATCAACATGAATCTGCCACGGGTGTACACATGTTTTAAGGTGACTTTCAAGGCTTCCCTGGTGGCTCAGTGGTAAAGAATCCAGCTGTCCATGCAGAAGACAGGAGTTCCATCCCCAAGCCAGAAAGATCCCATATGCCATTGAGCAACTAAGCCCATGTGCCACAACTATTGAGCCTTGACTCTAGAGCCACAGAGCCCCAGCTACTGAGCCCATGTGCTGCACCTATTGAAGCCATGTTCCCTAAAGCCCGTGCTCCACAGCAGGAGAAGCCACCACAATGAGAAGCCTGTGCACCACAACTAGAGAGCAGCCCCACTTGCAGCAACCAGAGAAAAACTCCAGCAGTAATGAAGACGAAGCGCAGCCAAAAATCAAAAAAAAAAAAAAAACCAGATGAAAAAATTCAAGGTGACTTTCAGGTTACTAGTTCCTAGAACCAAATTTTCTTTGTTTTATGTTGAGGTTGATAAAACTGTGTGGGAAATGTGTATGTGCAAGATGCAGTAATGTGATTACACGCACACAGAGACATATATGAAAGTACCTACGAGTGTACAGCCAACTTTTGACTTTTCTACATTTAACTGCCCTGTTTTTATCTATTTGTGGATACATGCGTCCATTATCTACAGTAGTTTGTATTTCGCTGGACCATGAATTTACGTCACGTGGGTTACAACTGTGATGAGTAAGAAACTTGATCAATGGTTGCATAGAACTGCTCAACCCTACCTATCAGTAAGACCTCTATGGTTTGCTCATGTCACAAGGTTCATATTATCCTTGACAAAAAAAACTTAATTTTTTTAAAAATAAAAATAACTACTATGTGAAAAACAAGCCTGTAAAAGAGGAAAGGTTATTAACTTATGATGTGAAAATGTGCATAGAAAATACGATGGGAGGAGGGAACATGCTTCAGACATAACTAATATAGCTCATAAAGCACTTTCTGACAATGTATTCAGAACATCAGAGCCAGATAAAAGTCTTAACTATAACCTCTCTCAAGTTATAGAAACAGAGGTTATAAGCTCTAACATCTCTAGGGCCCAGGAAGGTAATATCAATGAGTTAAGGGAACTAGGTGTAAGAAACTTTCTAAGAGGTGAGGAGCTGTGAAAACTTTTGTGAACACATATGGGTATCCAGATACAGCTATCATGGGAAATAGAGACTAGTGTTGACTGATCTTCAGTTTTCTAAGTGAAGCCAGAAATCCAGAATTATATGTAAAAGTTTCCAATTTGTACCTACTGGGTCAAAAAGAAAAACGATACTGTGCGGTGGGCGTAAGCCCAAAACAAAAACAAAAAGCCCACATTAGCCAGCTAGTTTACATCTCCTGGCATGGGATCTACACAAATACATGTATATCTGCCTAGAAAAGCTGATGAGAGTGTTTACAAATCTCTCAGTCAAAAACAGATGTAGCATTAAAGGACGTGTCAGAACACCTACTGTCAAAACAGCATCACACCATCCTCTTCAGAGGTTCTTTCTGGAATTTCCAGAATATCCTCCATGAAAGAGTTTGCCAGTGAGAGTCACCTATATAAAGCCCAGGAGGCAGAAGGAAAAGAGGGCCCATTACTCTCTGGAAGCAGACATTTAGGAAGAAGTGATTAACAGGGGCTTCTTGGTAAGCTCTTGGCAACCACTCTTCTGCTACCTCAGACTGAAACAGTTGGTGGGAATTGCCAAGAAATTCTTAAGAAATGCCCCAGCTTTCCCTTGAGAACCAGATGATTCAGTGCCTCAGGCTGAGGGGTTCGGTGGTGCCTGTGTCCCCATGGCCTCCCTCAGCTTTAAGGTGCTTTATGCCTCCCATCCCTGTACTCCACACAACCCTTCATAACCAGAATACGCTGACTGGCTTCCAACCGAACCATGACTGAAACGTACAGTATTTGAACAAAGAGAGATATGAAAACGGTTTTCTTAGATGAGTAGAATCTTAGAGCTAGAGAGCTGAAGAGAATGTAGTTGTTGAATATGATTTTATCAACTAATATGTAAGACTGGAGATCACTTATCTTCATAGATATTTAATCCATTTTTTGGTCAGGTACAGTTTGCTTATTCAAAGGATACTTTCATCTGTCTAAATGTGGTAGCTGAGGCAGGTGGGAACAGAAGGAAGAGAAAGTGACACTAGAATTATTCTAGCTTCCTTTTATCTTTTTTTTTTCAGTGTATGTTTCACTTTTTGTTGACATGAGTTAAAATAAAATGCCAAATATGGATTAAACTAATTCTAACTGATTGCTTAAAAAAAACTTTGTATTTTCTTTTTGGGATTGCTGGATATCCCCCATGATAAACAACATTGAGCTATGCTTTCACTTTACATACACAAGGCACACATGCACCCAGATGGCTATCTAATTGTCTTAAAACAACATACTTGCAATAACTCACTTTAATATTTTTTGTTATTGTCATTCACTTATTCAACAAATATTTAATGAACACCTATGTGCCACATACTTTTCTAAGCACTTAGACTACAGGAATAAAACAAAATCCATGCCTTCATGATGACATCCTTATCTGGGAAAATAGGTAATTAACCAAAGCATAAGTAAATTTAGTCTAAGGTCAAAAGTCTATCTCATATAAAAAGCAATATAAGGAGTTCAAGAGACAAAGCATAAACAAAATGATATACTAGTGTAAAGATGGAAGTGAGAAATAGATTTAAGGGTCTAGATCTGATAGATAGAGTGCCTGATGAACTATGGAATGAGGTTCGTGACATTGTACAGGAGACAGGGATCAAGATCATCCCCATGGAAAAGAAATGCAAAGAACCAAAATGGCTGTCTGGGGAGGCCTTACAAATAGCTGTGAAAAGAAGAGAGGCAAAAAGCAAAGGAGAAAAGGAAAGATATAAGCATCTGAATGCAGAGTTCCAAAGAATAGCAACAAGAGATAAGAAAGCCTTCTTCAGCGATCAAAGCAAAGAAATAGAGGAAAACAACAGAATGGGAAAGACTAGAGATCTCTTCAAGAAACTCAGAAATACCAAGGGAACATTTCATGCAAAGAAGGGCTCGATAAAGAACAGAAATGGTCTGGACCTAACAGAAGCAGAAGATATTAAGAAGAGGTGGCAAGAATACATGGAAGAACTGTACAAAAAAGATCTTCACGACCCAGATAATCATGATGATGTGATCACTCATCTAGAGCCAGATATCTTAGAATGTGAAGTCAAGTGGGCCTTAGAAAGCATCACTATGAACAAAGCTAGTGGAGGTGATGGAATTCCAGTTGAGCTGTTTCAAATCCTGAAAGATGATGCTGTGGAAGTGCTGCACTCAATATGCCAGCAAATTTGGAAAACTCAGCAGTAGCCACAGGACTAGAAAAGATCAGTTTTCATTCCAATTCCAATTCCAAAGAAAGACAATGCCAAAGAATGCTCAAACTACTGCACAATTGCACTCATCTCACATGCTAGTAAAGTAATGTTCAAAATTCTCCAAGCCAGTCTTCAGCAATACGTGAACCGTGAACTTCCTGATGTTCAAGCTGGTTTTAGAAAAGGCAGAAGAACCAGAGATCAAATTGCCAACATCTGCTGGATCAATGAAAAAGCAAGAGAGTTCCAGAAAAAGATCTATTTTTGCTTTATTGACTATGAAAAAGCCTTTGACTGTGTGGATCACAATAAACTGTGGAAAATTCTGAAAGAGATGGGAATACCAGACCACCTAACTTGCCTCTTGAGAAATCTGTATGCAGGTCAGGAAGCAACAAGTAGAACTGGATATGGAACAACAGACTGGTTCCAAATAGGAGAAGGAGTCCATCAAGGCTGTATATTGTCACCCTGCTTATTTAACTTCTATGCAGAGTACATCATAAGAAACGCTGGGCTGGAAGAAACACAAGCTGGGATCAAGATTGCCGGGAGAAATACCAATAAGCTCAGATATGCAGATGACACCACCCTTATGGCAGAAAGTGAAGAGGAGCTAAAACGCCTCTTGATGAAAGTGAAAGAAGAGAGCGAAAAAGTTGGCTTAAAGCTCAACATTCAGAAAACGAAGATCATGGTATCTGGTCCCATCACTTCATGGCAAATAGATGGGGAAACAGTAGAAACAGTGTCAGACTTTATTTTTGGGGGCTCCAAAATCACTGCAGATCGTGACTGCAGCCATGAAATTAAAAGACGTTTGCTCCTTGGATGAAAAGTTATGACCAACCTAGAGAGTATATTCAAAAGCAGAGACATTACTTTGCCGACTAAGTTCCGTCTAGTCAAGGCTATGGTTTTTCCTGTGGTCATGTATGGATATCAGAGTTGGACTGTGAAGAAAACTGAGTGTGGAAGAATTGATGCTTTTGAACTGTGGTGTTGGAGAAGACTCTTGAGAGTCCCTTGGGCTGCAAGGAGATCCAACCAGTCCATTCTGAAGGAGATCAGCCCTGGGTGTTCTTTGGAAGGAATGATGCTGAAGCTGAAACTCCAGTACTTTGGCCACCTCATGCAAAGAGTTGGGTCACTGGAAAAGACTCTGATGCTGGGAGGGATTGGGGGCAGGAGGAGAAGGGAAAAGACTCTGATGCTGGGAGGGATTGGGGGCAGGAGGAGAAGGGGACGACCGATGATGAGATGGCTGGATGGCATCACTGACTCAATGGACGTGAGTCTGAGTGAACTGCGGGAGACGGTGATGGACAGAGGCCTGGCGTGCTGCGATTCATGGGGTTACAAAGAGTCAGACACGATTGAGCGACTGAACTGAACTGAACTGAACTAGTGTAAAGAGCAGAGAGGAATAAGAAGGCAAAGGTGGCTGCTTGACTGAAGATGAAGTCCCATCTTCAGAACCCAAGATCCTGTAGGCTATAGGCAGGACATTAGATTTTATTCGGAAGAAAGCAAAAGTCTCTGAAGTGTTCTCTGCAGAGGAATGATAGCATCTGATTTTCAGTTAACGTGATCACTCTGAGAAGCTGTGTGAAAATGCAGGAGAGGTCAAGAGTAGAAGCTTATGAAATTAAAACTGAAATTTTCTATCTTCCCTGTGTCTAGGCAGTAACGCTCTCAGAGCCTCATTTTCTTCATCTGTAAAACAGGAAAAGTTACTAATACTGTTACTAATACTTATCTCAGAAGTGTGCCACGGGGATGAGATGAGTTTATATATTTGGGGTACTTAAAGCCTGGCAGGTATCAGCCAGCAAAAGTAGTGGCTGTAGTAGTAACATCAGTAGCAGTAGAAGGGCCACTC
The DNA here is from genome assembly GCF_032405125.1 of Capricornis sumatraensis. Lineage (NCBI taxonomy): Eukaryota > Metazoa > Chordata > Mammalia > Artiodactyla > Bovidae > Capricornis > Capricornis sumatraensis. Next base: position 3,387,539 of record NW_027184624.1, read on the forward strand.
CAAACCCCTGCCAGATAGCAGATCCCACAAATAACACCATTTTTGTCTTTCCAGATTTTCTACCTATACACAAAAACTATCATGCACATTATTTTTGCTCTTATTTTTTTCTTGGAAATGGAATGTACACACTGAATCATTTACTTTTATACACAATAATATTCATGGACACTCTATTATACCAGTGCAAGTAAATCTACATAAATCACTTAGTGTTGCACTGTACTGAATAGTTAGATGCACTGTAATTTAACATTTCTTATACATCTTCTAGGTTTTCTGTCTGTTTTCCTTCCTATGACACACACTGCTGTGATCATTGTATACTGTCAAGCACTATTTGTACACAAGCTACTGAGGGATAAATCTTACTGCTGGGGCGGATGGCTAGATAGTTACTTGCATTTTAAATTTGGATTATCACATGTTACATGCTACAAAGCTATGGTAAACAAATCAGTGTGCTATTGGTACAAAAACAGGCATACGGATCAAGGGAACAGAAGAGAGCACCTAGAAATAAACCCACACACCAATGGTCAATGAATCACTGACAAAGAAAGCAAGAATATAAAATGGGCGAAAGAGAGTTTCTCCAGTAAGTGGTGCTGGGGAAGTCAGACAGCTGCATGTAGACCAATAAAGTTAGAATCCACCCTCACACCACGTAAAAATATAAAATCAAAATGGCTTAAAAACGTAATTTAACATAAGGCATGGCATCATAAAACTCCTAGAAGAGAACATAGGCAAAACATTCTCTAAAATAAATCATGTCAATGTTTTCTCAGGTCAATCCCCCAAGGCATTAGAAATAAAAACAAAAATGAACAAATGGGACCTAATCAAACTTACAAGCCTCTGCATGGCAAAGAAATTCTTAAAAGTTGAAAAGACAAACTACAGAATGGGAGAAAATATTTGCAAATGATGTGACAGACAAGAGTTTAATCTCCAAAATATATAAATAGCTCACACAACTGAACAATAACAAAAACAATAAAAAAAATGGGCAGAAGAACTTAATAGACATTTCTTCAAAGAAACATAACAGATGGCCAGTAGGCACATGAAAAGATGTTCAACATAACAAATTACTAGAGAAATGCAAATCAAAACTTCATTGAGGCACCACCTCACACCAATCAGAATGGCCATCATTAAAAAGTCTACAAATAACAAATGTTGGACAGGGTGTGGAGAAAAGGAATCCTCTTACATGGTTGGTAGGAAAATAAGTTGGTGTAGCTGCTATAGAAAACATATGGAGGTTTCTCAGAAAAATAAAAGAAATATCATATGACCAAGTAATTCCATCTGTAGCAAATACCCAGAGAAAAACATAGTTTTAAAGGATATATGCACCCCAATGTTCATTGCAGCACTGTTTACAATAGCCAAGATGCAAAACAAACCCATATGTTCATTGGCATAGGAATGGAAAAATAAGATGCAATACATATATACAGTGGATACTCAATCATTAAAAAGAACAAAATAATGTCACTTGCAGCAACATGGATTGATCTAGAGATTTCATACTCAGTGAAATAAGTCAGACAGAGAAAACAAATACTTTATCAGTTTATTTCAGTCGCTCAGTCGTGTCCAACTCTTTGTGACCCCATGAACCGTAGCATGCCAGGCCTCCCTGTCCATCACCAACTCCCGGAGTCCACCCAAACCCATTTCCATTGTGTCAGTGATGCCATTCAGCCATCTCATCCTCTGTCGTCCCCTTCTCCCCCTGCCCTCAATCTTTTCCAGCATCAGGGTCTTTTCAAATGAGTCAGCTCTCTGCATCAGGTGGCCAAAGTATTGGAGTTTCAGCTTTAGCATCAATCCTTCCAATGAACACCCAGGACTGATCTCCTTTAGGATGGACTGGTTGGATCTCCTTGCAGTCCAAGGGACTCTCAAGAGTCTTCTCCAACACCACAGTTCAAACGCATCAATTCCTCTGTGCTCAGCTTTCTTTATAGTCCAACTCTCACATCCATACAAGACTACTGGAAAACCCATAGCCTTGACTAGACGGACCTTTGTTGGCAAAGTAGTGTCTCTGCTTTTTAATATGCTGTCTAGGTTGCTCAAAACTTTCCTACCATTGAGTAAGGAGAAAGCACCTTTTAATTTCATGGCTGCAATCACAATCTGCAGTGATTTTGGAGCTGAGAAAAATAAAGCCAACCACTGTTTCTACTGTTTACCCATCCATTTGCCATGAAGTGATGGGACCAGATGCCATGATCTTTGTTTTCTGAATGTTGAGCTTTAAGCCAACTTTTTCACTCTCCTCTTTCACTTTCATCAAGAGGCTCTTTAGTTCTTCTTCACTTTCTGCCATAAGAGTGGTGTCATCTGCATATCTGAGGTTATTGATATTTCTCCTGGCAATCTTGATTCCAGCTTGTGTTTCTTCTAGTCTAGCATTTCTCATGATGTACTCTGCATAGAAGTTAAATAAGCAAGGTGACAATATACAGCCTTGACGTACTCCTTTTCCTATTTGGAATTAGTCTGTTGTTCCATGTCCAATTTTAACTGTTGCTTCCTGACCTGCATACAGATTTCTCAAGAGGCAGGTCAGGTGGTCTGGTATTCCCATCTCTTTCAGAATTTTCCACAGTTTATATACGGTATTATAAGTACTGAATGATACCACTTATATGTGGAATGTAAAATATGTCACCAGTGAACCTATTTACTAAATAGAAACAAACTCACAGACACAGAGAACAGACTCATGGTTGCCAAGGGTCTGGGGAGGGAGAGGGACAGAATGGGAGTTTTGAGGTAGTAAACGCAAACAACAGGTCCTACTGTATAGTACAGGGAAACTATGTCCATGCTTCTGGGATAAGTCGTAATGGAAAAGAAAATTTTAAAATGTATATATGTAAATAACTGATTCACTCTGCTATATATAGCAGAAATTAGCACATTGTAAGTCAACTATACTTCAATTAAAAAAAATTGGACTGCCACTACCAAATTACATTTTAAAAGGGCATTTTTGATTATGTCCCAGAACCTTTCTTCACATAACCATAATCACTGTATTATTTTAAAAATTTTGATAAGTCTAAGGTCAGATCTTTACCTTATTATTTTAATTTGCATAATTATCAACAAGCAGGGACATTACTTTGTCAACAAAGGTCCATCTAGTCAAGGCTATGGGTTTTCCAGTGGTCAAGTATGGATGTGAGAGTTGGACTATAAAGAAAGCTGAGCGCAGAGGAATTGATGCTTTTGAACTGTAGTGTTGGAGAAGACTCTTGAGATTCCGTTGGACTGCAAGGAGATCCAACCAGTCCATCCTAAAGGAGATCAGTCCTGGGTGTTCATTGGAAGGACTGATGCTAAAGCTGAAACTCCAATACTTTGGTCCCCTGATGCGGAGAGCTGACTCACTGGAAAAGACCCTGATGCTGGGAAAGACTGAGGGCAGGAGGAGAAGGGGACGACAGAGGATGAGATGGCCAGATGGCATCACGGACTCGATGGACGTAAGTCTGAGTGAACTCCGGGGACGGTGATGGACAGGGAGGCCTGGCATGCTACGGTTCATGGGGTCGCAAAGAGTTGGACACGACTGAGTGACTGAACTGACTGAAATAACAGAAAAAATAGGTATTATTTTCTTATTTGTATTGGTTCACCTTTTCTTTGATTAGATTAAGACTATAGTGCTTTTCCCCCTATTTTTTACTACTGCTTTCTAAGAGATGTTTTTCATATGAGCAATATTGACTTTTTGTTTTATATTGTCCTTATCTCCTTCTTGTGTGTGATATGTTTTTAACCTTAATTTGGTGTCAAGGTGATAATCTACTGCCTAACAGACTTCTAAAATAGTTTGTTGTTAAATTGGTGAACATTTTCTCTTTTAACTATTTGCTTTTGTGTTACTGCATAAAGCTTTATGCCATCTTTAAGCAATATACCTCTAACATTTTATAATTCATAAGCTTGGATGTATGGATCAACGATTAATTTAAAATGTATTTTTCGCCTTGATGGCGTAAAGAGATGGGAATACCAGACCACATTACCTGCCTCCTGAGAAATCTGTATGCAGGTCAAGAACCAACAGTTAGAACAGGACATGAAACAAAAGACTGGTTCCAAATTGGGTAAGGTTGTATATTGTCGCCCTGGTCATTTAACTTCTATGTAGAGTATATAATGCGAAATGCCAGGCTGGATGAAGCACAAGCTGGAATCAAGGTTGCCCGGAGAAATATCAATAACCTTAGATATGCAACGACACCACCCTTACGGCAGAAAGTGAAGAGGAACTGAAGAGCCTCTTGAAAGTGAAAAAGGAGAGTGAAAAAGTTAGCTTAAAACTCAACATTCAGAAAATAAAGATCATGGCATCTGGTCCCATCACTTCATAGTAAATAGATGGAGAAACAACAGAAACAGTGAGAGACTTTATTTTGGGGGGGGCTCCAAAATCACTGCAGATGGTGACTGCAGCCATGAAATTAAAAGATGTTTCTTCCTTGGAACAAAAGCTATGACCAATCTAGACAGCATATTAAAAAGCAGAGACATCTCTTGGCAAACAAAGGTCTGTCTAGCCAAGCTATGGTTTTTTCCAGTAGTCATATATGGATGTGTGAGGTGGACGATAAAGAAAGCTGAGCACTGAAGAACTGATGCTTTTAAACTGTGGTGTTGGAGAAGAATCTTGAGATTCCCTTGGACTCCAAGGAGATCCAACCAGTCATTCCTGAAGGAAATCAGTCCTGAATATTCACTGGAAGGACTGATGCTGAAGCTCTAATACTTTGACTACCTGGTGTGAAAAACTGACTCATCTGAAAAGACCCTAGTGCTGGGAAAGATTGAAGGGAGGAGGAGACGGGGAAGACAGAGGACAAGATGGTTGGATGGCATCGCCGACTGGATGGACATGAGTTTGAGCACCAACTCTGGGAGTTGGTGATGGACCGAGAAGCCTCGTGTGCTGCCGTCCATGGGGTCACAAAGAGTCGGACACGACTGAGTGACTGAACTGAACTGGAGTAGAGAGAGAATTATTTCAGTTGAAAAAGTACTCACATATTTAAAAAATTATTCTCTTTTAAAGGAGCAATGTGCTCCCTTCCAGAATTGGCTATGTAACGTACTGGATAACAGTCCACACTTTCTTTCCCTTATGCCTACTTTGAAGGCCATATGTCCAATCCATCAGTGTACAGGTGGGAGAAGCCTGGATCCCTGAGTCAATACTAGGAAGAAAGCTACTTAAGAAAGCTCTAGATTCAAACTGGGCTCTGAAAGCAAGAAACAAGACCTTGTTGACTAAGTCCTGTAACACGAGGGCTTATTTGTTACCTCAGTATGAGGAAGCCTATCCTGACTAATCAGGCCAACAGATAAGTAAACACACTCTGGCACAGGTTAAACCTGCTACTAGATTTCTGAGAAATTAAAAAAAAAAACCCACAATAATGAATCATTTTTTTCATAGAAGAGCTTAGAGATTTAAAAGGTAGAGTATGACAAGTGTATATAAAACACAGAGCCTATGTGAGTGCCACAGGTAGTAAAGAAAGAAAATGATAGGATGCATATCAGGGAAAGAAGTGGAAGTAACAATGTTAGAACATTCAAGTAGATCCACACTAGTGATTAATTTGAAAAAGCTAGGTTAAAACAGGGACAGCTAAATCAAGCAAGCTGATCCAGAAAGTGTTTTCTGGAAGGTACTTCTTTTCCTGACGTGAAGATGCTTCTCCTTTTCCTGATGATTTACTTTGTGTGATGTTTCTGTGCACAATGCTTCAATATCAACTAAGAGAGTAGTAGCCCAGGCTGCCCCTCTATTGATTGCTGTCCTCTTGGCCTCAAGGGAACCACTTGTCACCTCATAGTGACTATGATGTCTACTACTGCAGAGAAGAAAAAAATCTTAGCTGTTGCAAAACATTTTCGAGTGATTTAAGGACCTAGCAGTCTACCAACTCACTGTTATAATGAGCTGTGTGGCTTTTCCCTTGGATTTTCCAGGACGTGCCCCTGAATTATTTATAACAGTGCAGCCACCTGCTTGCAACGATTTTCCATTTTGCCTTGTGCTCGACTGGGCTTGTCAATGGGCACTGCAGATACAGTGGCACTCTACACTTCTCTCCCCAACCCCCTGTATGAACATGCTGACCAGAAGCTGCCACATACCTTAAAAGTTCTTTTCCACCAAAGTCATGGCTTTTAGCTAAATAGATAGTCCTATAAACTTTATTATAAAGAGTGGGGCTGGTTCAATTGTTCAACCAGGTACTGTCAAGTCCAGTGCTGCTTGTTTCTTCTGAAATATGGAAATTTATGAATATGTGTGCTTGTGTTGACAAAAGCAATTTGGGTGGTGGGAAGGGAAAATGAAGTTGCCTGCGTTCAAAAGTACGGCACTGAGCTGGCAAACAAGCAATGCCTTCGCTTTTTTCTTCCTCCACTTTAACAAAAAGAAACATTACATGTTTGAGTAGACAACAAGAGGCACCATTAGGATTCAGAAAATTGAATACCTAGACTGCAATAAAAAAAAGACAGTCACAGGGGAATCCATAATGGCTTCCCCACATTTTAGTGGAATACTTCCGTTTTTTATTCACCTTGCAAACAGTGTTCACAAACAACAGCAAAGAACAAAAGCTGTGATTTATATTTATGGACAGGTATACATGCACCCCTGACCTCCTGCTGCCTCTCTCGCCCTCTGTACCAGAAGCAATTTATGGAGGCTGGTCTAAATAAACATTAAGGAGGCAAGGCCACAAACTGACAGCGAGGAAAATCAATGGTCTCCAGAAACCAGCGAAGAGGATCAATAAAAGAGATTAGGTATCACAAGCTGGTGTAAGGCAGTTACAGGTAAATGTGGCTTGCTTTTCATCTGACAGGGTTCTTGGCAACAGGATAAAAACTCATATAAACAGAAGCACACAGCGTGTAGCCAATGGAGACTCCTCCTGAACTGTAGAGACTGACAGATGACCCTAGAATGAAAGGGATTTATATAGAGGCCATTGGGAATTTTTAATTGCTTTTCCAGCATCATCTCAGACACCTGGGCAACTGCTCACAGGAAGCAGTGCACATGCAGCTTTTGAAAATCTTTCTGCTTTTGCCTCTCATTAGATAGCTTTCTCTGAAATTATTTATTATTCCTCCCTGGACATATACCAACCCTCTCTGTCCCCTTACAACACGTGCATGCACATACGCACGTGCACACACCCATGCACGTGCACACACCCACACATCTTCAACATAAGTGTATTATCAGGATTATTTATACTCAAATGAACAGTGAGTATGTATGGCAGCTGTGACAATGCAAACTGAACCCTAGTTATATATATCTCCAAAGAAGATTCATCCACTCATAACTTAAAGTATTGGACTGTTAACTTGAAAACTTGAATTAACAGAAGAATAAAGGATAATTACATTCTTGAGTTTTCAGGTTAATGTCCAAAGCTTCTCAACAAAAGAATGAAGGATAAACATGTTCTTGAAAAACAGAGACAATGAGAAAAGGAAGAACTGAGGCATAATAGCCTTTTCCTGTTGATGGACCTGGCCAGTTAGAATTGAAAATTTAGTCTTAGCATAGTGGGAATGGTTACTTCAAAACAAAAGCAAACAAACAAACCAAAACAGTGCTTGCTTCAGGAATTCCATTTAAAATTGGGGACAAGGCTTCTGTCTGACAAGAAAATGATGAAACAATAGATGAATACCGGAAAAGAGGAAGTTAAATTATCTTAAACATTACAAGACAACTGGCATTTTAATTTAGTTTTAATCTAAGGGCAAGATGGACGTGAGGCTAACACTCTTGGTTATAGGAGACTGAGATAATAACCGCACTAGATTGAAGCATCTCCCACCTGTTGCGTGCAGGCTGACTTGGTGACTTGCTCTGACAATGTGAAGTGATAGGAATTGTCACTGTATGAGATCTGAGTCTGGGTTTCAAGAAACCTTAAATATTATTCTTCTGATGCTCCTGATTCCAAAAGTGGTCACAGCTTGTTAGCATTAGCCTATCACTTCCAAAGTGAACAGGACTTTGTTCTGTTGGGAGGGATTCTGGAAAGGGAAGATTAACATTAGAACCAAATAGTGGTCTCTATCCATTTCTTCAACATGCCTGACATTTGCAAAGAAATGGGAATGCTTCTTCATTGTTAAAAAGAGTAACCTGACAATATGCCTGCATGTCTCACAGAAACTTGTCAAAGAAATAAGATCATGGGACACTGGGTGCATCCAATCTGTCATATTAATGAAAATTCCCCAAAGCTTCAACGTTCATTTTTCCTTTTGTGTCCAATAAGAAAATCATTTGAAAGAGAAGGGATGGGGGCAGATGCTCTCAGAGGGCCCCACCATTTCATTAGAATGGTTTGTGCTAATTTTCCCTATGAAGGAAGACATTTTTTCCCTATCAGATCTCTCAACCATACTGCTTATGTTTTCACCCTACTGCCATTATCTATAGCTTATAAGTTCTCTACAGTGCTGATATTACTCATTCCACTGTGACTGCAGCCCTTTGTCTAGCTTTCTAAATATGTCTATTTTCTAACTTGTATTTTATAATCTGTGATATCCCCATGAGCTGTTAGCACATTTATTTCCTGCTACATTCCCAAGGATGAAATGATAGGCATCGCCCCTTTATTTTAAGGAACAGTCATTAGTAGATACAAAAAGGCAATGGCAACCCACTCTAGCATTCTTGCCTGGAAAATCCCATGGATGGAGGGGCTCGGTAGGCTGCTGTCCATGGGGTTGCTAAGGGTCAGACACGACTGAACGACTTCACTTTCACTTTTCACTTTCATGCATTGGAGAAGGAAATGGCAACCCACTCCAGTATTCTTGCCTGGAGAATCCCAGGGATGGGGGAGCCTGGTAGGCTGCAGAGAGCCCACCTGAGGTCACACAGAGTCGGACACGACTGAAGTGAGTTAGCAGCAAAAGCAGCATGAGTAGATACCATGCCAGGAATGTGCTACAGGTTCTTAGGTAAGTTGACCTGTCTTATCTCCTCTGATACTTCCTAATGAGAAGGAGGAAAAATAATTTTCCCTCTACCCATCTAGGTTCCTGACTGAGACCCTCTTACAATCAGTTCAGTTCAGTCACTCAGCAGTGTGATTATACAATAGTTTTAGTGACTGTCCATCATCTTCAATGGACAAAAAGATACATTCAGAAGTAGAAAGAAAAATTTTTCCTTGTGATGAGAACTCTTGGGATTTAATCTCTTCAGTTCAGCTCAGTTCAGTTCAGTCGCTCAGTCATGTCCGACTCTTTATGACCCCATGAATCGCAGCACACCAGGCCTCTGTCCATCACCATCTCCTGGAGTTCACTCAGACTCACGTCCATCAAGTCAGTGATGCCATCCAGCCATCTCATCATCGGTCGTCCCCTTCTTCTCCTGCCCCCAATCCCTCCCAGCATCAGAGTCTTTTCCAATGGGTTAACTCTTCGCATGAGGTGGCAAAGTACTGGAGCTTCAGCTTTAGCATCATTCCCTCCAAAGAAATCCCAGGGTTGATCTCCTTCAGAATGGACTGGTTGGATCTCCTTGCAGTCCAAGGGACTCTCAAGAGTCTTCTCCAACACCACAGTTCAAAGCATCAATGTTTTGGCACTCAGCCTTCTTCACAGTCCAAATCTCACACCCATACATGACCACAGGAAAAAACATAGCCTTGACTAAACGGACCTTAGTCAGCAAAGTAATGTCTCTGCTTTTGAATATACTATCTAGGTTGGTCATAACTTTTCTTCCAAGGAGCAAGTGTCTTTTAATTTCATGGCTACAATCACCATCTGCAGTGATTTTGGAGCCCATAAAAATAAAGTCTGACACTGTATCCCCATCTATTTCCCACGAAGTGATGGGACGAGATGCCATGATCTTTGTTTTCTGAATGTTGAGCTTTAAGCCACTTTTTCACTCTCCTCTTTCACTTTCATCGAAAGGCTTTTTAGCTCCTCTTCACTTTCTGCCATAATGGTGGTGTCATCTGCATATCTGAGGTTACTGATATTTCTCCTGGCAATCTTGATCCCAGCTTGTGTTTCTTCCAGCCCAGCATTTCTCATGATGTACTCTGCATAGAAGTTAAATAAGCAGGGTGACAATATACAGCCTTGACGTACTCCTTTTCCTATTTGGAACCAGTCTGTTGTTCCATGTCCAGTTCTAACTGTTTCTCCTGACCTGTATACAGATTTCTCAAGAGGCAGGTTAGGTGCTCTGGTATTCCCATGTCTTTCAGAATTTTCCACAGTTTATTGTGATCCACACAGTCAAAGGCTTTGGCATAGTCAATAAAGCAGAAATAGATGTTTTTCTGGAACTCTCTTGCTTTTTCCATGATCCAGCAGATGTTGGCAATTTGATCTCTCGTTCCACTGCCTTTTCTAAAACCAGCTTGAACATCAGGGAGTTCACGGTTCACGTATTGCTGAAGCCTGGCTTGGAGAATTTTGAGCATTACTTTACTAGCATGTGAGATGAGTGCAATTGTGCGGTTGTTTGAGCATTCTTTGGCATTGTCTTTCTTTGGAATTGGAATGAAAACTGACCTTTTCCAGTCCTGTGGCCACTGCTGAGTTTTCCAAATTTGCTGGCATATTGAGTGCAGCACTTTCACAGCATCATCTTTCAGGATTTGAAACAGCTCAACTGGAATTCCATCACCTTCATTAGCTTTGTTCATAGTGATGCTTTCTAAGGCCCACTTGACTTCACATTCCAAGATATCTGGCTCTAGATGAGTGATCACATCATCATGATTATCTGGGTCGTGAAGATCTTTTCTGTACAGTTCTTCCGTGTATTCTTGCCACCTCTTCTTAATATCTTCTGCTTCTGTTAGGTCCAGACCATTTCTGTCTTTTATCGAGCCCATCTTTGCATGAAATGTTCCCTTGGTATATCTAATTTTCTTGAAGAGATCTCTAGTCTTTCCCATTCTGTTGTTTTCCTCTATTTCTTTGCATTGATTGCTGAAGAAGGCTTTCTTATCTCTTCTTGCTATTCTTTGGAACTCTGCATTCAGAGAGTTTACTCTCTTAATTTACTCTTTTAATAGCTATAATATATAACATAGCTAGTTCAGATGCTCAATCATGTCTGACTCTTTGTGACCCCAAGGACTGCAGCATGCCCGGCTTCCCTGTCCATCACCAACTCCTGGAGCTTACTCAAACTCATGTAAGTAGCATCAGTGATGCCATCCAACCATCTTATCCTCTATCATCCCTTTCTCTTCCAGCATTCAATCTTTCCCAGCATCAGGGTCTTTTCCAATGAGTCATTTCTTCGTACTGGGTGGCCAAAGTATTAGAGTTTCAGCTTCAGCATCAGTCCTTCCAATGAATATTCAGGACTGATTTCCTTTAGGATAGACTGGTTGGATCTCCTTGGAGTCCAGGGGACTCTCAAGAGTTTTCTCCAATACCACAGTTCAAAAGTATCAATTCTTTGGTACTCAGCTTTCTTTATAGCCCAGCTCTCACATCTGTGCATGACTATTGGAAAAATTGTAGCTTTGTCTAGATGAAACTTTGTTGGTAAAATAATGTCTCCGCTTTTTCACATGCTATCTAGGATGCTTATAGCTTTTCTTCCAAGAAGCAAGCATCTTTTAATTTCACGGCTACAGTCACCATATACAGTGATTTTGGAGCCCCCCCAAAATACAGTCTCTCACTGTTTCCATTGTTTCCCCATCTGTTTGCCATGAAGTGATGGGACCAGATGCCATGATCTTAGTTTTCCAAACGTTGAGTTGTAAGCCAACTTTTTCACTCTCCTCTTTCATCAAGAGGCGCTTTAGTTCTTCTTTGCTTTCTGCGATAAGTGTGGTATCATCTGCATATATGAGGTTATTGATATTTCTCCTGGCAATCTTGATTCCAGCTTGTGCTTTATCCAGCCTGGCATTTTGCATGATACACTCTGTGTATAAGTTAAATAAGCAGGGTGACAATATACAGCAGTGTTGTACTCCTTTATCAATTTGGAACCAGTCTGTTGTTCCATGTCCAGTTCTAACTGTTGGTGCTTGACCAGATTTCTCAGGACACAGGTCCAGTGGTCTGGTATTCCCATGTCTTGAAGATTTTTCCACAGTCTGTTGTGATCTACACAGTCAAAGGCTTTGGCATAGGCAATAAGGCAAAAGTAGATGTTTTTTCTGGAGCTCTCTTGCTTTTCTGATGGTTCAGTAGATGTTGGAAAACTGATCTCTGGTTCTTCTGCCTTTTCTAAATCCAGCTTGAACATCTGGAAGTTCTTTGTTCATGTACTGTTGAAGCCTAGCATTACTTTGCCAGGATGTGAGATGAGTGATATTGTGTGGTAGTTTGAACATTCTTTGGTATTGCCTTTCTTTGGGATTGGAATGAAAATGACCTTTTCTAGTCCTGTGTCCATTGCTGAGTTTTCCAGATTTGCTGGCATATTGAGTGCAGCACTCTCACAGCATCATCTTTTAGGAGTTAAAATAGCTCAACTGGAAATCCATTACCTCTCCTAGCTTTGTTTGGAGTGATGCTTCCCAAGACTCACTTGACTTCACATTCTAATAAGTCTGGCTCTAGGTGAGTGATCACACTATCATGATTATCTAGGTCATGAGGATCTTTTTTGTACAGTTCTTCTATGTATTCTTGCCACCTCTTCTTAATATCTTCTGTTTCTCTTAAGTCCATATAATTTCTGTCCTTCATTGTACTCATCTTTGCATGAAAATTTCGTTTGGTATCTCTAATTTTCTTGAAGAGATCTCTAGTCTTTCCCATTCTACTGTTTTCCTCTATTTCTTTGCACTGATCACTGAGGAAGGCTTTCTCATCTCTCTTCACTACACTTTGGTACTCTGCATTCAAATGGGTATATCTTTCCTTTTCTTCTTTGCCTTTCACTTCTCCTCTTTCCATAGCTGTTTGTAAGGCCTCCTCAGACAACCATTTTGCCTTTTTGCATTTCTTTTTCTTGGGGATGTTCTTGATCACCGTCTCTTGTACAATGGTATGAACCTCCTTTCATAGTTCTTCATGCACTCTATCAAATCTAATCACTTGAATCTATTTGTGACTTCCGCTGTATAAACGTAAGAGGTTTGATTTAGATCACACCTGAATGGATTACTGGTTTTCCCTACTTACTTCAATTTCAGTCTGAATTTGGCAATAAGGAGTTCATGATCTGAGTCACAGTCAACTCACAGTCTTGTTTTTGCTCCTGTAATAAAAAGGCAGGTTTAAGAGGAGAAAAAAAAAATAAGTAAAAAACATGTATTCCTCCTGTATACAAGGGAAACACCCAGGAAAACTGAGTAACTCTCCAAAATGGTCCAAAACATCGCCGTAAATACCATCTCCTGTTAAAGACAAAAGAACAATGTTGGGGAAGTACAAGACATTTATGGAAAATTATCTGGCAAACACAGTGAACAAGGATATGATTGTTGTTGCTGAGTTGCTCACTTGTGTCTGACTCTTTGCAGCCCCATGGACTGCAGCATATCAGGCTTCTCTGTCCTTCACTATCTCCTGGAATTTGCTCAAACTCATGTCCACTGAGTCAGTGATGCCATCCAACCATCCCAATCTTCTGTTGCCTCCTTCACCTCCTGTTCTCAATCTTTCCCAGCATTAGGGTCTTTTCCAGTGAGTCAGCTCTTCCTATCAGGTCACCAAAGTATTGAAGCTTCATCTTCAGCATCAGTCCTTCCAATGAATATTCAGGGTTGATTTCCTTTAGGGTTGACTGGTTTGATCTCCTTGCTATCCAAGGAACTCTCAAGAGTCTTCTTTAGCATCACAATTTGAAAGCATCAGTTCTTCAGTGCTCAGCCTTCTTTATGTCCAACTCTCACATTCATACATGACTACTGGAAAAACCATAGCTTTGACTAGACAGAGCTTCCTCAGCAAAATGAAATCTCTGCTTTTTAATACAGTGCCTATGTTTGTCATACCTTTTCTTCCAAGGAGCAGGCATGTTTTAATTTCATGGCTGCATTCACCATCCTCAGTGATTCTGGAGCTCAAGAAGATAAAATCTGCCACTGTTTCCATGAAGTGATCAGACTAGACGCCATGGTCTTAGTTTTTTGAATGAGGAGTTTTAAGTCAGCTTTTTCACTCTCCTCTTTCACCCTCATTAAGAGGTTCTTTAGTTCCTCTTCACTTTCTGCCATTAGAGTGATATCATATGCATATCTGATATTGATATTTCTCCTGGCAATCTTGATTCCAGTTCGTGATTCATCCAGGCCAGCATTTCGCATGATGTACTCTGCATATAAGTTAAATAAGCAGGGTGACAAAATACATCTTGATGCACTCCTTTCCCAGTTTTGAACCAGTCTGTTGTTGCATGTCCAGTTCTAACTGCTGTTTCTTGACCTGCACACAGGTTTATCAGGAAGCAGGTCAGGTGGTCTGGCATTCACATCTCTTTATGAATTTCCGAGTTTGTTGTGATCCACACAGTCAAAGTTTCCATTGTAGTCTATGAAGCAGATGCTTTTTTGGAATTCCCCCCTCCCTCTTTTTTTTTTTTTTTTTTTCTATGATTCAACGGATGTTGGCAATTTGATCTCCGGTTCCTCTGCCTTTTCTAAATCCAGTCTGTACATCTGGAAGTTCTCAGTTCACATATTGTTGAAGTCTAGCTTGAAGGATTGTGAGCATTATCTTGCTCACACGTGAAATGAGCACAATCGTACAGTAGTTTGAGCATTCTTTGGCATTGCCTTTCCTTTAAGTCCAAGACTTTTCCAATGATAAGAGTTTCTAGAGAACCTAGAAATTCTAGAGATCTAGAGATTTCATCCAGCATCACCTCTAGATGACTAGGGAGGAAAACACCCTTATAAATGGAGATCCTCTTATAAATGTAAATGTCTCTTACACAAGTGTAACTTTTACTTGCTTTCAGAGCTTCTTCTATATCTGTGGTTTCTAAAAAATTAAATTTAAATTAAAAAAATTAAAAAAAAAATAGGTAGCCTAAAATAATCTTTAGGCCAAAGAGGCAGATTTTGGAGTGACAGATTCTGCTCTTTACTTTATACTTGGAATGAAACAGGAACATAATACCAGACCAAAGAGGTACCTAGAAAATACCCTATTGGCAAATGATCCTTGCTTCTCTGTACCCGGTGTCCTTTGTGAGGCACCAGCTCTTTTCAGCTTATATTCTTTCAGGCCACATAATTTCCCAACACACAAAACCAGGCCAGTCTTATCTAACAGTGAGTCCATACACATTGAAAAATCAAACCCTAACTCTGGTTTTAAATTCCTTCATGAGATATGTATACATAGCCTAGACAAATGTGAACACACATAGTTATGCTCATGCAGTTTAAAAATATTTATGCTGCTATTGAGGGAGATCAGTCATCAGTCTAGAAGGCATTGACAAGACTTTCCATTTGGTATTGAGCTTGGCTTTCACAGTAAGCCAATTATTTTATGGATGATCACAGCCCATTTGGGCCGAGGACAAAATCATTATTGAGGAAATCATTAAGTGCATCTTTCTGAAACCACACTGGCTACTTTTGTTCCAGCTTTTCCAATGCCTGTATTCACAGATCAAATTGAAATTAAATAAAGGTGTAAATGGAAGAAAGATGATGTGTTCTTAATACACCAAGGAAAGCACAACATAATCAGAAAATCATTTCTAAAATCTGTCATTTACTTGCTTATGTGAGCTAAGACAACTTACTTAACTTCTCATCCTCTTTCCTTGCATTATGAATATTTTGCATCTGTCTTACATGACTCATAAGATAAGTTATGAAGCTCAAAATGAAGAGCACGAAAGAAGCTTTACATCAAATGTAAATGGTTATAACATGTAAAGTAGAGTAATGCAGCATTTATGAAGCTAAACATTTAAAAAACAGCAGATAATTACTATGCCAGAAAAAAATAAAACATAATTAGGATAGAGTTTTTATAAATGTGGCCTTGCATTCTTGCTTGAGAAACAAATAAGCAAAATTGTTTGGAAAAAAGTAAAGAAGATGGCAATCGTCCACTACTACTATTTCTACAGTTATTATGCAATAAGAATGAACACTGTATCAGGCCCTGGGCTAAACTTTTTATATCCATTATCATAAGCCTCATAACCCTCTATAAGTAGGAAATTATTTTCACCATTTTACAGATGTAGATATTAAAGTTTGAAATATTACAGCATTTTAGCATGACACTAAAACTTGACTTAGAATGGAAAAGGCAGAGGCTTTAGAGGTGAGTTTATTGTTAAATATTTCAGATCCTTGTGCCTCATCCAGGTAATTATTACAGCAAGCCTTTTGGAAACATTTCTAGAACACCAATATGAGGACCAGCTCAGAACATCATCACTGGCTACTGTTGAGGCAGAAATTTTTACTACCCTTCTAGGTTCTTCTGGTTGGTCTAAGAATTAACTTGACATGGGACAGGTTCACAGGAGAAAAACACACAAATACTTAATAACGTGGACCCATGGGAGTTTCTCTTACCTTGGGCGTGGGGTATCTCTTCACGGCTGCTCCTTACCTTGGACGAGGGGTATCTCCTTACCACTGCCGTTCCTGACCTTCAACGTGGGATAGCTCCTCTAGGCCCTCCTGTGCCTGCTCAGCCAAGGCTCCTCAGGTTGCTCCTCCCGGCCACCGGCCCTGGCCTCCCAGATGCCGCCCCTGGCCTTGGGCTGGCTTCTCAGAGTCACCGCCCCAGGCCTCGGATGCGAGGTGGCTTCTCCTGGCCGCTCCTGACCTCGCATGTGGGGTGTCTCCTCCCAGCTGCCACTGGCCTCGGACACTGGGTAGCTCCTCCTGGCCGCCACCCTGACCTCAGATGCGGGGTGGCTCCTCCTGGCCATTCCTGCGCCATCACAGCCTGGCACTCTGGTGTTGAAAGAGGGCATCAGAGGGCAGACACACTGAAACCATACTCACAGAAAACGAGTCAATCTAATCACACTAGGACCACCGCCTTGTCTAACTCAATGAAACCAAGCCATGCCTGCGGGGCACACCAAGATGGGTGGGTCATGGTGGAGAGGTCTGACAGAATGTGGTCCACTGGAGAAGGGAATGGCAAGCCACTTCAGTATTCTTGCCTCGAGAACCCCATGAACAGTATGAAAAGGCAAAATGATAAGACACTGAAAAAGGAACTCCCCAGGTCATTAGGTGCCCAATATGCTACTGGAGATCAGTGGAGAAATAACTCCAGAAAGAATGATGGGATGGAGCTAAAGCAAAAACAATACCCACTTGTGGATGTGACTGGTGATAGAAGCAAGATCCGATGCTGTAAAGAACAATATTGCATAGGAACCTGGAATGTTAGGTCCATGAATCAAGGCAAATTGGAAGTGGTCAAACAAGAGATGTCAAGGGTGAACGTTGACATTCTAGGAATCAGCGAACTAAAATGAACTGGAATGGGTGAGTTTAACTCAGATGACCATTATATCTACTACTGCTGAAAGGAATCCCTCAGAAAAAATGGAGTAGCCATCATGGTCAACAAAAGAGTCTGAAATGCAGTACTTGGATGCAATCTCAAAAATGACAGAATGATCTCTGTTGTCTCCAAGGCAAACCATTCAATATCACAGTTGCCCAAGTCTATGCCCCAACCAGTAACGCTGAAGAAACTGAAGTTGAACAGTTTTATGAAGACCTACAAGACCTTTGAGAACTAACACCCAAAAAAGATGTCCATTTCATTATAGGGCATTGGAATGCAAAAGTAGGAAGTCAGGAAACACCTGGAGTAACAGCCAAATTTGCCCTTGGAATGGGGAATGAAGCAGGGCAAAGGCTAATAGAGGTTTGCCAAGAAAATGCACTGGTCATAGCAAACAGCCTCTTCCAACAACACAAGGGAAGACTCTACACATGGACATCAACAGATGGTCAACACCGAAATCAGATTGATTATATTCTTTGCAGCCAAAGATGGAGAAGCTCTATACAGTCAACAAAATCAAGACCAGGAGCTGACTGTGGCTCAGATCGTGAACTCCTTATTACCAAATTCAGACTTAAACTGAAGAAAGTGGGGAAAATCATTAGCCATTCAGGTATGACCTAAATCAAATCCCTTATGATTATACAGTGGAAGTGAGAAATAGATGTAAGGGCCTAGATCTGATAGATGAGTGCCTGATGAACTATGGAATGAGGTTCGTGACACTGTACAGGAGACAGGGATCAAGATCATCCCCCTGGAAAAGAAATGCAAAAAAGCAAAATGGCTGTTTGGGGAGGCCTTACAAATAGCTGTGAAGAGAAGAGAGGCAAAAAGCAAAGGAGAAAAGGAAAGATATAAGCATCTGAATGCAGAGTTCCAAAGAAGAGCAAGAAGAGATAAGAAAGCCTTCTTCAGCAATCAATGCAAAGAAATAGAAGAAAAGAACAGAATGGGAAAGACTAGAGATCTCTTCAAGAAAATTAGATATACCAAGGGAACATTTCATGCAAAGATGGGCTCAGTAAAGGATAGAAATGGTCTGGACCTAACAGAAGCAGAAGATATTAAGAAGAGGTGGCAAGAATACACGGAAGAACTGTACAGAAAAGATCTTCACGACCCAGATAATCATGATGATGTGATCACTCATCTAGAGCCAGACATCTTGGAATGTGAAGTCAAGTGGGCCTTAGAAAGCATCACTACGAACAAAGCTAGTGGAGGTGATGGAATTCCAGTGGAGCTGTTTCAAATTCTGACAGATGATGCTGTGAAAGTGCTGCACTCAATATGCCAGCAAATTTGGAAAACTCAGCAGTGGCCACAGGACTGGAAAAGGTCAGTTTCATTCCAATTCCAAAGAAAGGCAATGCCAAAGAATGCTCAAACAACCGCACAATTGCACTCATCTCACATGCTAGTAAAGTAATGCTCAAAATTCTCCAAGCCAGGCTTCAGCAATACGTGAACCGCGAACTCCCTGATGTTCAAGCTGGTTTTAGAAAAGGCAGAGGAACCAGAGATCAAATTGCCAACATCTGCTGGATCATGGAAAAAGCAAGAGAGTTCCAGAAAAAGATCTATTTCTGCTTTATTGACTATGCTAAAGCCTTTGACTGTGTGGATCACAATAAACTGTGGAAAATTCTGAAAGAGATGGGAATACCAGAGCACCTAACCTGCCTCTTGAGAAATCTGTATGCAGGTCAGGAAGCAACAGTTAGAACTGGACATGGAACAACAGACTGGTTCCAACTAGGAAAAGGAGTACGTCAAGGCTGTATATTGTCACCCTGCTTATTTAACTTCTATGCAGAGTGCATCATGAGAAACGCTGGCCTGGAAGAAACACAAGCTGGGATCAAGATTGCTGGGAGAAATACCAATAAGCTCAGATATGCAGATGACACCACCCTTATGGCAGAAAGTGAAGAGGAACTAAAAAGCCTCTTGATGAAACTGAAAGTGGAGAGTGAAAAAGTTGGCTTAAAGCTCAACATTCAGAAAACAAAGATCATGGCATCTGATCCCATCACTTCATGGGAAATAGATGGGGAAACAGTGGAAACAGTGGAATCAGTGGCAGACTTTATTTTTCTGGGCTGCAAAATCACTGCAGATGGTGACTGCAGCCCTGAAATTAAAAGATGCTTACTTCTTAGAAGAAAAGTTATGACCAACCTAGATAGTATATTCAAAAGCAGAGACATTACTTTGCCAGCTAAGGTCCGTCTAGTCAAGGTATGGTTTTTCCTGTGGTCATGTATGGATGTGAGAGATGGACTGTGAAGAAGGCTGAGCGCTGAAGAATTGATGCTTTTGAACTGTGGTGTTGGAGAAGACTCTTGAGAGTCCCTTGGTCTGCGAGGAGATCCAACCAGTCCATTCTGAAGGGGATCAATCCTGGGATTTCTTTGGAGGGAATGATGCTAAAGCTGAAACTCCAGTACCTTGGCCACCTCATGTGAAGAGTTGACACATTGGAAAAGAGTGATGCTGGGAGCGATTGGGGGCAGGAGGAGAAGGGGACGACAGAGGACGAGATGGCTGGATGGCATCACGGACTCGATGGACGTGAGTCTGAGTGAACTCCAGGAGATGGTGATGGACAGGGAGGCCTGGCGTGCTGTGATTCACGGGGTCGCAAAGAGTTGGACATGACTGAGCGACTGAACTGAACTGAACTGAACTGAACCCATGGGAGAAATCAACCTTGAATATTCATTGGAAGGACTGACTGAAGCTCCAATAATTTGGCCACCTGATACAAAGAGCTGACTCACTGGAAAAGCCCTGATACTGGAGAAGATTGAGGGCAGGAGGCAAATGGGGTGACAAATGATTATAGGTTAGAAATGGACATCTAGGTGAAATGCAGAAATTCCTAGAAATGTGCAAGCTCCAAGATTGAAGCAGGAAGAAAGAAAATATGAAAGTCCATTACCAGTAATGAAACTTCATCAGTAATATACAGAAAACTATCAACAAACTAAAGTCCAGAAACAGAAGACTTCACAGGTGAATTCTAGAAAACATTTAAAGGTGAGTTAATATTGCACCTAGACCCCTCAAATTATTTCAAACAAAAACAGAGGAAAGAAGGAATACTTCTGAACTCATTAAGTGAGGCCAGCATCACTCTGATACCAAAACCAGACAAAGATCTCTTTCTCTCTCTCTCTCTCTCTCTCTCTCTCTCTCTCTCTCTCTCTCAAACACACACACACATACTCACACACTAATTACAGGCCAATCACTTTTAATATGCATATAAAAATTCTCAATAAAATATTAGCAAATCAAATTCAACAATACTTAAAAATGATCATACACCTTGAACAAGTAAGATTTATCTTAGGATGCAAGGATGGTTCGTTATACACATCTATCAATGTGATATACAACATAAACAAAGAATAAAAATCAAATGATCATATCAATGGACACAGAAAAAAAAGGCTTTCACAAAATTTAACATCTATTTATGATGAAAGCTCTCCAAAAAAATGGATACAGGGGACATACTTCAACATCATAAAAGGCGTATATAACCAGGCCACAGTTCACATTATACTTAATGATGAAAAGCTGAAAGTATTACCACTAAGATGAGGAACAAGACAAGGATGTCTACTCTAACCATCAGAAAAATGCAAATTAAAACCACCATGAGATATCACCTTATATCTGTCACAATGGTAATCACCCCAAAAGCAACAAATAACCAGTGTTGGCGAGGATATGGAGCAAAGGGAAAAGGAAACCCCATGTGCTTTTAATGGGAATGTAACTTGGTACAACCATTGTAGGAAACAGCGTATAGACTCCGTAAATAGTTGAAAATAGAATTATGATGCCGTCCAGCAATTCCACTCCTGGGTATTTATCCAAAGAAAAAGAAAACACTGATTATAAAAGATACATTGATTGCTATATTCATTGCAGTATCATTTACAATAGCCAACATGGTATACACAAATAAAGAAGTTATTTTACATATATATATATACTCACACATTCATGCCTAAATACAGAGTGAAATATTACTCACTGATAAAAAAGGAATACAATCTTGCCATTTGTGACAACAATGGACAGACCTAGAGTACATTATGCTCTTACCCTAACCCTAACCCAGGTGAAATAAGTTTGGCAGAGGAACACAAATCTGTATAATCACGTATATGTGGAATTAAAAATAAAACAAAACCAATGAACAGATAAAACATACAGATATAAAAAATACACAGGTATTTGTCAGAGGGAAGTGAAGTATGGGGAGGAAACAAACAGCTGAAGGAAATTAAAAGCTTCCAGTTACAAAAAAAAAGTTATTCAGGGGTATGAAATAACTATGTAATATCTTCATATGGTTACAGATGGTATCTAGACTTACCGTGGTGAAAAGTATAGAGATATTTTGAAAAGTATAGAGATATCGAATCATCATGCTGTGTAACAAAACTAAGATAGTGTTGTAGGTCTATCATGCTTCAAATACAAACAAGCAAGCAAGCAAGCAAACTCATAGAAAAAGAAATCAGATTTGTGATTACCAAAAGCAGTTGGTAGGAGGAGATGGAATTAGATGGAGGTTGTGGTGTTGGAGAAGAGTCTTGAGAGTCCCTTGGACTGCAAGGAGATCCAACCAGTCCGTTCTGAAGGAGATCAACCCTGGGATTTCTTTGGAAGGAATGATGCTAAAGCTGAAACTGCAGTACTTTGGCCACCTCATGCGAACAGTTGACTTATTGGAAAAGACTCTGATGCTGGGAGGGATTGGGGGCAGGAGGGAAAGGGGACAACAGAGGATGAGACGGCTGGATGGCATCACAGACTAGACAGACGTGAGTCTGAGTGAACTCCGGGAAATGGTGATGGACAGGGAGGCCTGGCATGCTGCGATTCATGGGGTCGCGAAGAGTTGGACACGACTGAGCGACCGAACTGAACTGAACTGAACTGAGTCAAAAAGTACAAGCCTCCAATTATAAAGATAAATAAGTACTAGGTATGTACTATACATGATAAATATAATTAATACTTCTCTGTGTTTGGCCACCTAATGCGAAGAACTAACTCATTGGAAAAGACCCTGATGCTGGGAAAGATTGGAGCCAGGAGGAGAAGGGGATGACAGAGGATGAAATGGTTGGATGGCATGACCAACTCAATGGACCTGAGTTTGAGCAAGCTCCAGGAGTATGAAGGACAGGGAAGCCTGGGTGCTGCAGTCCATAGGGTCACAGATTCAGACACAACTGGGTGACTGAACTAACTATGTTATACATTAGAGTTATTAAGAGAGTAAATCCCAAGAGTTCTCATCACAAGGAAACACATTTTTCTTTCTGTATTTTTTCTGTTCATTTGAGATGATGGACAGTCAGAAAAATTATTATGGTAATCATTTCATGAATCATGTATGTCAAATCACTATGTTTACCACTTAAGGTTATATAGTACTGTATGTCAACTGTATCTCAATAAAACTGAAAGAAAAAAAATGGCTTCTCTATTGACACTGGCACATTCAATTCATTAAGAAATAGTTATTAATTCATTGACAAATAGTCACTTACAAACAGAAATAGTTAAAATCTAAAATTTTCCTTAGGCATATATTAGTCATTTGCTACCTTTAAAAAATCATTTTAGCATAGAAAATAGGGAGGCAAAATGACAGTTTTCCATCTGTGATATTTGAGGTGTGAGGAAAATGTGTTGTACTTTTTTCCAACTTATGTAAGAGTGATCTTGGGTTGGTTTTCAAATAAAGAAAATATTTTTAAACAGTTGCAATGTAAGGATATTCTTGGAATGGACAGAGAAATAGTCTTTGTTCTTAAAAAGCTTGCAATCTGGAGTATAATTTCATGAACAATACACATTTGCAACGAATTTCATAATTTCCTAGGTACTTTTACATTCCTTATCTCTACTGAGCTTCATAATACCTTGAAAAGAGCGAAAAGGTATCATTTCCATCTGGTATCAGTTCACTTCAGTCACTCAGTCATGTCCAACTCTTAGCGATTCCACAGACTGCATCACACCAGGCTTCCCTGTCCATCACCAACTCCCAGAGCCTACTCAAATTCATGTCCGTCGAATCGGTTATGCCATTCAACTATCTCATCCTTAGTCATCCCCTTCTCCTGCTGCCTTCAGTCTTCTCCAGCATCAGGGTCTTTTCAGATGAGTCAGTTTTTCTCATCAGGTGGCCAAAGTATTGGAGTTTCAGCTTCAGCATCAGTCCTTCCAATGGATATTTAGGACTGATTTCCTCTAGGATGGATTGGTTGGATCTCCCTGCAGTCCAAGGGACTCTCAAGAGTCTTCTCTTCAGAGAAGAAAGCATCACAGTTCAAAAGCATCAATTCTTTGGTGCTCAGCTTTCTTCACATTCCAATTCTCACATCAATACACGACTACTGGAAAAACCATAGCCTTGACTAGACGGACCTTTGTTGGCAAAGTAATGTCTCTGCTTTTCAGTATGCTATCTAGGTTGGTCATAACTTTTCTTCCAAGGAGTAAGCATCTTTTAATTTCATGGCTGCAGTCACCATCTGCAGTGATTTTGGAGCCCAAAAATATAAAGTCTGAAACTGTTTCCCCATCTATTTCCCATGAACTGGTGGGACCAGATGCCATGATCTTCGTTTTCTGAATGTTGAGCTTTTAGCTTTTTCACTCTCCACTTTCACTTTCATTAAGAGGCTTTTTAGTTCCTCTTCATTTTCTTCCATAA
This sequence comes from Capricornis sumatraensis, assembly GCF_032405125.1. Classification (NCBI taxonomy): domain Eukaryota; kingdom Metazoa; phylum Chordata; class Mammalia; order Artiodactyla; family Bovidae; genus Capricornis; species Capricornis sumatraensis. Next base: position 3,411,846 of record NW_027184624.1, read on the forward strand.
GGGTTGTATCATCTGCATATCTGAGGTTATTGATATTTCTCCCGGTAATCTTGATTCCAGCTTGTGCTTCTTCCAGTCCAGCGTTTCTCATGATGTACTCTGCATAGAAGTTAAATAAGCAGGGTAACAATATACAGCCTTGACGTACTCCTTTTCCTATTTGGAACCAGTCTGTTGTTCCATGTCCAGTTCTAACTGTTGCTTCCTGACCTGCATATAAGTTTCTCAAGAGGCAGGTCAGGTGGTCTGGTATTCCCATCTCTTTCAGAATTTTCCACAGTTTCTTGTGATCCACACAGTCAAAGGCTTTGGCATAGTCAATAAAGCAGAAATAGACGTTTTTCTGGAACTCTCTTGCTTTTTCCATGATCCAGCAGATGTTGGCAATTTGATCTCTGGTTCCTTTGCCTCTTCTAAAACCAGCTTTAACGTCTGGAAGTTCATGGTTCACATATTGCTGAAGCCTGGCTTGGAGAATTTTGAGCATTACTTTACTAGCATGTGAGATGAGTGCAATTGTGCAGTATTTTGACCATTCTTTGGCATTGCCTTTCTTTGGGATTGGAATGAAAACTGACCTTTTCCAGTCCTGTGGAAAAGTTTTCCAAATTTGCTGGCATATTGAGTGCAGCACTTTCACAGCATCATCTTTCAGGATTTGAAATAGCTCAACTGGAATTCCATCACCTCCACTAGCTTTGTTCGTAGTGATGCTTCCTAAGGCCCACTTGACTTCACATTCCAAGATGTCTGGCTCTAGATGAGTGATCACATCATCATGATTATCTGGGTCGTGAAGATCTTTCTTGTACAGTTCTTATGTGTATTCTTGCCATCTCTTCTTAATATCTTCTGCTTCTATTAGGTCCAGACCATTTCTGTCCTTTATCGAGCCCATCTTTGCATGAAATGTTCCCTTGCTATCTCTAATTTTCTTGAAGAGATCTCTAGTCTTTCCCATTCTGTGGTCTTCCTCTATTTCTTTGCATTGATTGCTGAAGAAGGCTTTCTTATCTCTTCTTGCTATTCTTTGGAACTCTGCATTCAGATGCTTTTATCTTTCCTTTTCTCCTTTGCTTTTTGCTTCTCTTCTTTTCATAGCTATTTGTAAGGCCTCCCCAGACAGCCATGTTGCTTTTTTGCATTTCTTTTCCATGGGGATGGTCTTGACCCCTGTCTCCTGTACAATGTCATGAACCTCAGTCCATAGTTCCTGAGGCACTCATCTATCAGATCTAGGCCCTTACATCTATTTCTCACTTCCACTGTATAATCATAAGGGATTTGATTTAGGTCATACCTGAATGGTCTAATGATTTTCCCCACTTTCTTCAATTTAAGTCTGAATTTGGCAATAAGGAGTTCATGATCTGAGCCACAGTCAGCTCCTGGTCTTGTTTTTGTTGACTGTATAGAGCTTCTCCATCTTTGGCTGCAAAGAATATAATCAATCTGATTTCGGTGTTGACCATCTGGTGATGTCCATGTGTAGAGTCTTTTCTTGTGTTGTTGGAAGAGGCTGTTTGCTATGACCAGTGCATTTTCTTGGCAAAACTCTGTTAGCCTTTGCCCTGCTTCATTCCGTATTTCAAGGCCAAATTTGCCTGTTACTCCAGGTGTTTCTTGGCTTCCTACTTTTGCATTCCAGTCCCCTATAATGAAAAGGATATCTTTTTTGGGTGTTAGTTCTAAAAGGTCTTGTAGGTCTTCATAAAACCATTCAACTTCAGTTTCTTCAGCATTCCTGGTGGGGGCATAGACTTGGATTACTGTCATATTGAATGATTTGCCTTGGAAATGAACAGAGATCATTCTGCCATTGTTGAGATTGCATCCAAGTACTACATTTTGGACTCTTTTGTTGACCATGATGGCTACTCCATTTCTTCTGAGGGATTCCTGCCCGCAGTAGTAGATATAATGGTCATCTGAGTTAAATTCACCCATTCCAGTTCATTTTAGTTCGCTGACTCCTAGAATGTCGACGTTCACTCTTGCCATCTCTTGTTTGACCACTTCCAATTTGCCTTGATTCATGGACCTGACATTCCAGGTTCCTATGCAATATTGCTCTTTACAGCATCGGACCTTGCTTCTATCACCAGTCACATCCACAACTGGGTTTTGTCTTTGCTTTGGCTCCATTCCTTCATTCTTTCTGGAGTTATTTCTCTACTGATCTACAGTAGCATCTTGGGCACCTAATGACCTGGGGAGTTCCTCTTTCAGTATCCTATCATTTTGCCTTTTCACACTGTTCATGGCGTTTTTCAAGGCAAGAATACTGAAGTTCCTTCTCCAGTGGACCACATTCTGTCAGACCTCTCCACCATGACCTGCCCGTCTTGGGTGGCCCCACGGGCATGGCTTATTTTCATTGAGTTAATCAAGGCTGTGGTCCTAGTGTGATTAGATTGACTAGTTTTCTGTGAGTATGGTTTCAGTGTGTCTGCCCTCTGATGCCCTCTTGCAACACCTACCATCTTACTTGGGTTTCTCTTACCTTGGGTGTGTGGTATCTCTTCACAGCTGCTCCAGCAAAGCGCAGCTGCTGTTCCTTACCTTGGACGACAGGTATCTCCTCACCGCCACTCCTCCTGTCCTTGAACATTGAATAGTGTAAATATTTTTTAATATTTACATTAAGATAAATAAGCAAATTATTATTAAATGAAACACAAAAAATTTAGAGAACATTTCAACCTGCTTATTTTGCCAGATACAACAAGATACTAGGAATAAAGAGAAGAAATTTCTAGAACCATCGTGTCTTTTGTTTTTCATCACCATAGGGTGATTGGTTGTATTTTATTCAGTGTATTGTACATGTGGGTGTGAATAAGATGGACCTTGTCTCAAAAAGAAATGAGCAAAGAATATACGTTGTCAACTTGTCTAAAACATTTTTCATGGTCTGACTCATTTTCTTTGTATTGGCATTTCAAGATATTTTGATTTTTGTTTTTTTTTTTTAATTTGACTATTGTAAAAATCTTGATAACTTAAGTAAAACCTCATGAGAATAACATAAACAATTGTAATGGAAAGTGAAAAGATGACAATAGCAATCAGCACTGCAGTATTTCTTGTCAGAGTTCTTTATCACTTAGAATAGTCACAAATCCCATATTCATTTGACTTTTTGACCTTTAGTTTTTACTTTGGTGGAAGAATTTCTTTTGAGAAGCAATTTCTTTCTGTTTGCTATTATTTCTTTGCAATTAAGACAATTAATAACCATACTTTGATATGATTATTTTAGAGTGGTATAGGGGAGGATAATTAGGCAACTATTTATGAATCTATGGGTTCAGTGAAGTTTAAAGACTTGATGTTCGAATTTTATGGAATGTAACCCCCTTTTCCAGAGGGAAATGAACATATTCACGCACTTATGTCATTTAAAATAAGTCAACACAGGTTCGTAGAGGCACCTCCTATTCTAGGCATGGTCGGGTACAGGGAAGAGGAGCAAGAGATATACCCAACGAAGCCTGAATATACTGAGAATTAAGATGAAAGACTAAGGGGCTTCTCTGGTGGTTCAGTGGTAAAGAATCTGCCTGCCAGTGCAGGGGACCTGGGTTAGATTCCTGTCTGGGAAAATCCCACATGCCATGAAGCAACTAAGCCCCTGAGCCACAACTCCTGAGCCTGTGCTCTAGAGACTGGGAACCACAACTACTGAGCCCACACACCACAATGACTGCAGCCCACACACCCTCAAGCTCATGCTCCACAAGGAGAAAAACCACTGCAGCGAGAAGCCCACGCACTGCACACAGAGAGGAAGCTCTGCTTGCCACAACTAAAGGAACGCTTGCCCAGCAATGAAGATCCAGTACAGCCAAAATGTAAATGCAATTATGAAAATTTAAAAATTAATGGTAACACAATTTTATAAAAAGGTGAAAACCTAAGATGGAAGTGAAAATGTCACCTAGAATTAAGGATACACTTAGGCAGAAAGTGAACATTCTGAAAACAGATGCAGAAAATGGTAAAGATTTCACAACAAAATCTATTAGAACTAATAAACTTGGCAGTGTGTTGGCAGAATACAAAATCAGCATACACACATTACTTGCACTTCTGTTCACTAACAGTTAACAATCTAAAGAAGAAATCAGGAGAACAATTTCATTTATAATAGTAACAAAAAAATAAAATATGAATAAACTTAACTAAAGACATGAAAGACTTGCACACTGAAAACTAAAAAATGTTATTGAAAGAAATTAATGAAGACATAAATGGAACGATATCCCATGTTTATGAACTGGAAGACTTAATATGTTAAAATGTCCATATTACACAAAGCTATCAAGAGTTTATTGCAATACCTATCAAAATCCGCTGTTTTTTCAGAAATAGAAGAAATTAGTCTAAAATGTATATGTAACCAAAAAGAACCCTCAATAACCAAAGCAATCTTGAGAAAGAAAAACAAAGTTGAAGACCTCACTTTTTTTTTTTTTTTAATCAAGTTTCCTTGTTATGCTGGGTTAAAAATCTGAAGTCCTTAAATGTCCAGAAAGAATCCTCCCAAATGCATGTTTTAATTCATTCTCAGTGGCAGGGCTTTCAGTGTCTCAGTGGACTGAGGGATCCTTCCATATCTACAGCTTAGACTTCTGTCACTGACATTGCCGTGGTCTCCCGGGATCTTGGCTGTTCTAGCAGTTTATCAGGTCTTTCATGAACCATGCTTTTAACGATTTTAAAGAGTTACTAAGTTTCAATCTGAGATTACAGCATTATGCCCACAATTTAAAAAATCTCAAAACCAAGCCAGTCCCCACTCCTAGAATAATAAAACTAGGCACATTTTCATTCTCAGAATCCAGTACAGAAATTATCAAAGAACATAGCAGAAACTCAGTGGCATTTGAAAGAAAGATAAAGTCTCTCTGATTTTAGCCTCACTAGGATGTCCATTGGTCTGTGCCATTTATCTGAAAGTCCTGACCTGCAAACTTAGAACCAGGAGGACTTTCCTGGCCTAAGGTTGACTGGTCACTATGAACTTGCCATGTGCAATGCACAGCCCTGAGCACCTATCACACATGGACTCTGGAGTTATCCTTCCTCTTTGATGATCTGTTCACACTGCAGTCCTGACCTGATTGTGGGTTCTATCCAGTAACATTATACCTCCAGTTATAATGTGTAGATTCCATGGTCCTATGGTGCCATAGTCATTTTCACAGCCTCTGGCTATGTTACTGCATAGACCAAAGAAGCCTGCCTTTCAGAGAACAGTTCTTTCTCCAACGTAACTGACAAATTCCATGTCAGCTTGGGTCCACATGTAAGGGGATTAACTTGAGCCTATGGTAACCATATATGTCAATGCTGACAAGTTCTATCAAACATACTTTCCTTACAACTAAGTCTTTGTCTCAGTCAAGCCTGCTTGGGAAAAAAAAACTACCTGAAGAGTAAGCCAAAGTGAGCAGCTGCCTGAGTACTTCCTGCCCTGAAAACTCCTGCCCACCCCAAAGTTGAGAGCCAGGTAAAGTTCTCTTTATACTGAAGACCTTCCAGGTCCCTATTCATTCTGCTCTAGGTATTCGCTCAGCCACCTGCAATTCCCTAGGGCCCCTTTTCTTTATGCCAGACCTTTACTTAAGTGGCTTGACAGAAACAGCCACTCTCCCATGCAATAAACTGCAGCCAACTGCAGAGTCTTATTGTTGGTGTAGTGGGTTGAAGGATGACCCCCAAAAGGATACATTCATGTTCTAATTCTTAACTGTTACCTCACTTGGAAAAAAGGTCTTTGCAAGTTTCATTAAGGATCTCCAGATGGGATTCCCATCCTGTATTAATCGGATGGGTTCTTAATATGATGACAATTGCCCTTATTAAACAAGAAGGGCAGAGGGCAATTTGGACCAGATGAAGAGAAGATACAGAAACACAAAGGGAGTGAAAACAGAGACTAAGCGATGTGGCCTCAAGCCAAGGAAGCTACTAACCACCGGAAGCTCAGAGAGACAAGGAGTGGACTCTCCCCTAGACCACCTTTAGGGAGTGTAACCCTATGACACCTTGATATCAGACTTTTGACCTCTAGAACTGTGAGACAGTACATTTTTATTATGTTAAGCCAAGTTTATGCTGATTTGTTACAGCAGGTACTGGAAACTAATACAGCATACATTAAACCTTTTCTAGACTTCAGCAGTTAACTGCTTTTAACTGCATAAGCCGAAGTATTTTCAAATAGTCAAAGGTCCCAACATCCCACCACACGTTAAAGACCAAGGCACAAGACTACCTTACATGGAAGCACCGAAACATTTCCATGTGGACATTTTCCTCTCCAAAACGTCTGCTCCTTTCTTTCTATTCAGTGTTTCCAGGTAACACACCAAATGATGCATTTGTGCAAGTATAACAGATACAACACTTAATTACACCTAGGTATAGAGTTAATTAAGAAACAAGATAAAAGAGCGAAGATGGAGGTCAAAATATTCCTGGTACTGACCTAACCCTGGCTTAATTGAATGAAATGATCCCATAACTGAACCCCAGAAATTACTAGTCCATAACTGAACTAGTAATACACAGGATGACAGAAACAGAAGACACCAACTCTCACTCTCAAGGGAGAAAACAGAATTAGTTAAGACAAACATGCCCACTTAATTCTTTTCAAGCTTCCTATATAAGTCACTTGATCACCCTCGGGTGGAGTAAGTAAAGCAGCAGGGCTGAAATTATTTAAGATCTCTCTTGACAGGATTGAAACATCAAGATGGGAAAAGACCATTCCGTCACTCTCCACCACCACCACTCCCAGCATTAAAAAATAATAGCCTACATTTACAATGTAAAACAAATCAGAAACTACTTTAGTTCTGATTCACTCTTAGTATTACTAATAGCTCATCAGGAGCCTTGTGCAAAAACATCTTGATTAGTTGCTAATAAAACTCTTTAGAGGCGGAGCCCTCCATATGCCTCAAAGGGAAGATGTAAACCTCCCATACCTCAGGATTTTCTCACCAAAAAGTCACACAATGTCTTTACTATTCCAGGCAAGTATAGCCTAGCCCTACCCTCATTCCTGCTTTACTTGGATTACCAATAAATATCTAAATGGAAATAAAGAGGAGATATCAGGTAGAAATACATAAAATGGTAGGTAAAACAATGTAAGTGGAGTCAAGTACCACCACCATTCATTACAATAGAAGTGAACATTCAGCACCAACAGTAATGATTTTTCCTGTTATACCTGGAAAGTGATGATAAGTCATATGTACCTACCTTTTAAAATTTATTCAGATCTCATTTTTATGTTAACTACTGCATACCAAGTAACATGCTAAGGCTGCATCAATGGGTGAAGAAAAGGTAGTCACTGGCCCCAAGGAATGTTGCCCAGAAGAAGCCCGAGTTACGTAAAACATCCAACTACAATACAGTGTAGCAAGTGCAACAGTCAGGTATGCAAAAGTGTAATGGGAGCAAAAAGGAAAGTGTGACCACAACACTAAACAGAAGACAGCATAACAGAGATAATATGCAAACTGAGTTTTGACAAATGAAGTGGGTTTTCCAGGTGCCCAATAGGGCAGAGGGAATTCTTAGAGGAGGGAAAAGATAGTGAATTGTTCATATAATCCTAAGCAGGGAACAACAGAAGAAATGCTTGGATACAGGCATCACGAATACTTGTATGTTTCATTTTGGCAAAGCCATTCCAATGGAAATTTTGAAGATCAACTATAGATGGGATAAACAGAACTAGTAATTACAGGAGACACTAGAACCAATTTCTACTATAATCTACCAGAAAGAAACAACATTATTTCAATGACAACACGGTATCACAGAAGGGGCTTTTTTTTTTTTTTTTTTAGTGTATTAGGTGTCACTTAAAATTTTGACTGCACACTGTACTTGCTTTGGGATCTTGGACGACACTCATAACTTCAGCTAGTCTCAGTATAGTGAGTGTATGTGATTACCTACATCTGTACCTGCAACACAATCTTAATGTAAATTCAAGTTCAGGTCGAAGCCTAGGTTCTCTGTGACTGCTCTGGTGAATTCAAAAGCTCTCTCTCTCTTCTTCATCTGGCTTCTCTATGGAAATATCATGTCTATGACTTCTAGGTGTCTTTTGTTGTCAGTTTTTTAAATTGAAGTATAGTTGATTTATAATGCCATGTTAGTTTTAGGTGTACAGTTCAGTGATTAATTTATATATACGTGCTTTATCAGGTTCTTTTCCATTAATAAGTTATTACAAAATATTGAGTATAGCTCCCTGTGCTATACAATAGATCCTTACAGGTTGTCTGTTCTATGCCTTCTTTGAATTACTGTAGCGCTTGTTGTCTGTATCATTTACAGGTTTCAATCACGTTATGATTGAAAACAAAAAATTTATATTTGCCCATGCCCTGGTCTGTACTTAAAAAATGTGTTCCTTGATTTCATATTCATTGGCTACATTTTAGACACCGTGTTAGCTGGTGGTTCCAGATGTTAGTAAAATACAGACGTTCCTGATCAGAAGGTCACAGTCTTTGTGGGAAAACAAACAAAAATAAACAATCTGTGTCTCAAACAGCTGTGTACTTCCCAAAGAGAACACACCTAGTTGGTACAGTAAATACATGTATCACAGATAAGTGTATCAATAGCTATTTGGTGTTAATAACTTCAAATAACTGCTTTTCTATTTTGAAGAAATAATGACTGTATTTCACCAGGAGCTCAACACCCCTCTGAGACTGAGGGCTTCACTTCCATCCTCACTCACCACATTGGTTCCTTATATGAAAATATACAAGTGTGTACATACTCTCTATTAAAAGGATTATCTGGCATGAATTTCTGACAGCATGAAGAAAAACTCAAGAGGTTCAGAATTCTAGTTCTGAGATGCATCCAAAAGTTCAGATGCCCTAATTCAACTTGGTTGACTGGAAACCAGAGCTGTAAATCTCACAAGAGCAGATGATCCTTTAAGAATTTCAAAACTTCCTGCTACTAATTAGAAATCCTAGAAGAATAGCTGCTTTTAAAATACACTGATAATATGCTTTACCGCTTAATATCCAGCAGCCTATGTTTCAGTTAAGTGAGCTTCAGGAAAGAAGGAAACTTGTGGTTTAGTTGCATTTACTTTGGAGCCTCTGGTCAAAACGTCTACTTCTGTGCTCAGCCATGCTCTCATTTTCAAAATAGAGGCAACTCTAAAAACATAGTTACAGAGATGGTGCACAGCTTCATGTGTCATTGTATTCATGTGTTTCAGAATACCAATAACATCGAAGCTACGACAGCAAAGAGGGGGATGTTATTTGGTGTCATCTACATCAACATTCAGAAAACGAAGATCATGGCATCCAGTCCCATCACTTCATGGGAAATAGATGGGGAAACAGTGGAAACAGTGTCAGACTTTATTTTCTTGGGATCCAAAATCACTGCAGATAGTGACTGCAGCCATGAAATTAAAAGACGCTTACTCCTTGGAAGAAAAATTATGTCCAACCTAGATAGTATATTCAAAAGCAGAGACATTACTTTGCCGACTAAGGTCCGTCTAGTCAAGGCTACGGTTTTTCCTGTGGTCGTGTATGGATGTGAGAGTTGGACTGTGAAGAACGCTGAGCACCAAAGAATTGATGCTTTTGAACTGTGGTGCTGGAGGAGACTCTTGAGAGTCCCTTGGACTGCAAGGAGATCCAACCAGTCCATTCTGAAGAAGATCAGCCCTGGCATTTCTTTGGAAGGAATGATGCTAAAGTTGAGACTCCAGTACTTTGGCCACCTCATGCGAAGAGTTGACTCATTGGACAAGACTCTGATGCTGGGAGGGATTGGGGGTAGGAGGAGAAGGGGACGACAGAGGATGAGATGGCTGGATGGCATCACTGACTCGATGGACGTGAGTCTGAGTGAACTCCGGGGACGGTGATGGACAGGGAGCCCAGGCGTGCTGCAATTCATGGGGTAGCAAAGAGTCGGACACGACGGAGCAACTGAACTGAACTGAACTGAATGCAACTCTGTTGAAATAAAAAAAAGGAAAGGGGTCTAGAATAGCTATAATTTTCCTGAGAACACAATTATTTTATGGTAAATCTGGGACAAGAATTCTGATCTCATCTCTTTGATTCCATTCCATTCTTCTTTCACTGGGATCTGAACAACCAGAGAAATAAATGTGCTGTGTTCTATGTAACTGGTGCAGGACTTGGCAAGATTGGAATTGTAACACTATGTATGAAGAATTATCTGGAAATTCTTAAAACGAAGTGAGATACATCCCAGGTATATAGAACACTATGTTTTATGAAAATTCTGTGGAATGAACTGAACTGGTAACTGAAGTGTGTGTGCTGTGCTGCAGTTTCAAGTAGGTAGGGTGAATTCAGCACGAAATTCATTCAGCTGAATTTCATTCAGCATGAAAATTAACATCCAAACAAACTCTTCATTGCTGAAAGTGTCCAAAGCGGCTAGCTTCATCTTGTCGCTAAGGCATCTGAAAGAATCATGCTAAAGGACTTCTAACCACCCAAAAGTCTCATATCTGACTCAGTAAGTATCATTATACATTATGGGTATTTTTCTGAGTGACAGAGAACAATATCCTGGCTGAACATCCCTCTGCCATGACACAGAGATGATGGTCTCAAGCTATCTTGAAGATGTTGGAGCCCACTTTATCCATTGCTAATATTAACAGAGGACAAAACTTAACATCCTCTTTGCTCTGTATTTGTTAAATCACTTCTTGCCCTCATTAAAATGGACGGCCCATAATTGAGTCTGTAGTATGTCTATCATTGGAAGCTGAACACATGTTTGTTGGTTTTATTAACGTCACAGGTTTCTGCTGCTGCTACTGCTGCCAAGTTGCTTCAGTCGTGTCCGACTCTGTGCAACCCCACAGACGGCAGCCCACCAGGCTCCCCCGTCCCTGGGATTCTCCAGGCAAGAACACTGGAGTGGGTTTCCATTTCCTTCTCCAATACATGAAAGTGAAGAGTGAAAGTGAAGTCGCTCAGTCGTGTCCGACTCTTGGTAACCCCATGGACTGCAGCCTACCAGGCTCCTCCGTCCATGGGATTTTCCAGGCAAGAGTACTGGAGTGGGGTGCCATTGCCTTCTCCGCACAGGTTTCTAGGGAGTGTCTACTCAAAAGCTAGTTTGGTTTCACAGTTGCAAAAAAATTATGATATAATTTTGAACAAATTAAGCTCATTATAAAGGAAAGATACTGATACTTACTATAACCCTGTCCTTGAGAGGCTCTTGTAAAACACTAAATAAAGTAATAGAGTCATGCACACATGCATGGATTTTCAGTGATATCTGTGCACACTTAAAAAGAACTCTACACAATATATTATAAAAATCTTGATGCTGTGTGTCCCTAGTTCCCAGCTCTCTCATTAAAACTATCTAAATTAACAAGACCTTCTCTATTAGGATAGCTATCAGAATATTCCAAATTCTACTTCTTGTAGTACCCTGTCCCAATCATTTGTCTTCCTCTTTTCATTAGACCTCATCCAGAAGCCCTGGAGATTTGTTCATTAATTTATGTACATATTTAGTTATGTGGCCAATTTCTTAATCCCTTATCAAATTTCAGGCACCATTCTTCAGAATGTTTTATAGGTTGATGACACAGCAGTAATCAACACAGATGAATATACCCTCTCTTCAATTGAGGAGGCAGACAAAAATATACAAGCAAATATAAAAATATATCAATATGTAAATAAAAATTAAATAGATGCATAGAATAACTAGTATATCAGGTAAGTGCTAGAGAAAAAATGGAAAGCATGGTAGGGAGATGGAGATGGCTGATAGAAGGTACCTGCCACTTGAAATTAAGTAATAAATGAAGGCTTTATGGGGGAGATAAAATTTATCAAGGAATTTAAGGTGGTTGTGGAAGGGAGCAAGGTGCATATCTGGGGAATGAATATTACCAGCAGAGAGAACAGTCAGATGGAAAGAGAAGGAGGCAAGAATGTGCCTAGAGTATTCAAGGAACAGAAAGGATGTCCGTTTGTGGGAAATAGAGTAAGCAAAGTAGAGAGGAGAAGGAACAAGTCAGGGAAGAAACAGAGGCCCAGATTTCTAGGCCTACCTATGGAGGCACTCTGAGGACTTTGCTTTCTGCTTGCAGTAAGCCACTGAAGAGATCTGAGCAATACAATCTGATTTATGTTTTAACAGGATCTCTCTGAATGCCCTGTTGATTAGAAGCAGCAAGAGAGTAAGGACAAGCTCCGGAAGACTAAGAGTTGATTCAAAGACATGATTTACTAAAAAAATGCACCTCTTACTCAGTGACAATGGAGAGCAGGGACTGGCAAATAATTGCTCACAAATCATTGTGAGCTCAGCCCGTCTTTTGATGACGGGTGAGCTAATACTGAGCCTTACATTTTGAAAGCCTGCTGAAGAAAGAGGAGGAGAAGAAGCTACAGAAACTGTATACGGCCCAACAAGTCTAAGATATATACTTAAAAATCTGGAAAATGTTTTCCAACACCTGATGTAAGGTATCTGGCTGGTAGTAGGTCCACAACAAAATAGGGAGGAGAAGTACATGAGTGAATGAGCTGCTGAAAATATTGTAAAGTGACAGGTATCAAGAAACATTTACGGCTTCACCCTTAACCTTCAGAAATGATGTTATTTTCATTGAGCTGTTGAAAAATATAATCTAACTTTCAAAACAACAAATCAGAAAGCATCGTCTCACACAAGCAAGGTCATAAATCACTGCCAAGGAAAACTGAAGTAGCAACAAATCAATTGCAAAATCATTTTTATGGACTTTTAAACCTTAGAGAGCATTTGTGTGTTCATTATCTAATGTAATCCTCAAATAAATTCCATGAAATAGTTATTATTTTCCCATTAGAAATTAGAAGAAGGCAATGGCAACCTGCTCCTGTACTCTTGTCTGGGAAATCCCATGGACAGAGAAGTTTGGTGGGCTACAGTCCATGGGGTCGCAAGGAGTCAGACACGACTGAGCGACTTCACTTTCACTTTTCACTTTCGTGCACTGAAGAAGGAAATGGCAACCCACTCCAGTATTCTTGCCTGGAGAATCCCAGGGACGGAGGAACCTGGTGGGCTGCCGGCTATGGGGGTGCACACAGTTGGTACACAACTGACGCAACTCAGCAGCAGCAGCAGCATTAGAAATTACCACATACTAAGTCCTTAGTGATTACCCCAGAAAAGCTGAAATCTTGAGTTGTTACACCTATTAATGTCAAGGGCTTTTTTGGTTTTTTTTTCCTATGGGAAGGTTGGATGCTAAAACTGACCAGGATTTTCAGCTCAAGATGGCAGACTAGGAAATATATTTACTTTCTATTCCTTCTCAAACCATTTTTAAATAAAAGTGTAGAAATATCCAAGTTAATAAGCCAATAAAAGCCAAGATGTTGTGGAAGTCATCAACTACAGAAAGATTTCAACATATTTCTAGAAGGCAAAAAATGAAACAGAGTGATGAATAAAATAATTAAGGAAAGAGTGTCCTAAGAAGGGTCTGCACAAAGCCAGTCAGCTTTTGGTGAGTTCTGGTTTTAGTAAAGGTAAAGGAAAGACGAGGAGCTGAAAAACAAGGAAATTAGAGTTATTTTAGGGAAAAAAGTTACTTGAATGAGCTCCAGAGAACATTCAGCCTGATGCCATATTAATTCATGGATTACAATGGATTGTTGGTAAGCAAGACAAGAAAGCAAGGAAGAAACAAAAATCAAGAGATTGTTCCTTACTGAACTTCTCAAACAAGATCAAGGAATTATGGTTAAATGCCACGGCTGTAAATCATTTCTGCTCCTAGAGAGGTCAGGTAGAGCTTATGATATTTCTCGCTTTTTTCAGACATAATTTAGGTCTGAGAAAAAGCTTTTGTGTCCTCCAATCTCAAATCTTATTGGGGATGGAAGTCCAAATTTGCTCTGACATACTATAAAAAGAATCTGAAGAGCAGAGGGCAAAACTAATGTATAATATATGAATTATGTCCAGTGTTATTTTAAATAGATTTTAAACTAAAATATATAAATAAAGTTTCACTGATCAATACAATTCTGGGTTCTGAAACCTCGACATGTCACATGCCTGATGTGTAACACACAATGTCAGCCAAGGAGAAAGAAAACACTCCAATGAAGTAAGCCAAAGAAACAAGATTCAAACTCAATCAAGCCATGTTAGACTAGGGTTTTGAAGTTCTTTCCTATTATTTTGAAGCTTCTACCTTGTGAATAATAACATCTTTCCCTTGTCCTAGACACCCAAGAGTGTGTCTTCTCTCCTGGGCATAAGAATCTCTAGAATTATACACAGTAGTAAAGATTGGCCCAAGCTGACATGCTCACAGTGACCAAATTGTGCTGACTATTTTAATCTGACACAGGGCTCCACTATGAAGCTGCAATAAATGATGTATTTGCTTTCTAGACATGAATGAGTTGCCTTACTGAACATACTCCAGGAAGGCCATCCATAGAAACTGGCTCCTAATCCATACAGAATAATTCACTGGTAAATTTCTTTCAGGAAAGCCCACGATTTATCTAGACTACGATCTTTACATATCTGGATCCTTCAAACTAGACTAAAGGGAAAACTTCCGCTGGTGCTATGCTGACAACTGGTGGTCCCTAACCTGCATCTTCTGAGATCAGAACCCAGTGCAGTAGGCAATCAGTTCACGAACTGAGCAAAAGAAAACCTTCTACAGGGTAGGATATAGGCTCATTATAGGTATGACACTTAGGGCTAAGTGCCACAAGGAGTACAAAAAAAGAACAACAACACATGAAGCATGTATGACAAGGAGGCACCACAGCCCAGAGCAGGCTTGGTTCAAATCCTGGCTAAGCCATTACCATCTGCACACCCTGAAGAACAGTCGAAAGTTTAACTGCTGTACCAAATTTCTAAAAGAAGTGAAAAGAGCCTTACCTGCCAGGAAGGGTTCCCTGCCGGCTGGAGATGGTGGCAGAGCAGCAGCAGTGGAGAAGGTGCTCCTGGCTCCAGGCTTCACAGTGAAGCTGGGAAGGTCCCCATAGGTGCCAGAACGCCCTCCGACGGCGTTGGCGGCTCCTGCACTCAGCTTTGCACAGGCCTCTGAGACCCAGGCAGGGAAGGGCTGGCCGACACAAATGCAGGCACCAAGGTGGCTGCACGATGAGGTGCTAGACAGGATGACCTCTGGAGGAGAAGGCCGCCACAGTCCTGAGCAGTCTCTGAATGGTGGCCCATCTGGTGCCAAACACCTGCCACCCCCAGTGGGAAGTCTAGGCTGCTAGAGAGCTCAGGAGAGGTCATGCGCTGGGGCCCCGCCCTGTGCCCCGCCCTGTGCCCCGCCCTGTGCCCCGCCCTTTGCCACCTGCAGGCGCACAGCACAGTTTCTCTGTGATGCCTATACCATGGACGCATCACAAGCGCCCGGCTGAGGAGTCCTCCCTCCAGTGCGTGTTTGACCACGAGAGGAGTCAGAAGCTAGGGAGACGCTCTCCCAGTTTCACACTCTATTCTCAGGGCGTTTGGCGCACAATCTGTCCTATATGGGCAATTTACTGTGTAAAGTTGTTTCCAGGCTCTGCCACCGGCACCCGCCGGGCCGTCGCTCGCTGGTTTTGCCCTCTCGGGATGCCATCACATCCGGCCGGGGCCACCCCGCTGCTCCAGCTTCTGCTTTCCACCCTGTTCACAGGCTGCACCAGCATCAACTGCCTTTATCATCCAGCTTTTACATCGCGCCAAGAAGGCGGTACCCCATCCAGCAGGCTGGGTACTCCTCTGTGGGCATCGTACCCCTGGTGAACTTGAGGAACTCACGGAAGAAGAAGCCCATCTTGTCCACTCGTAATTCCATGATGTTCGGACCTTCGAGAACCATCAGAATTCCTCCACCTGGGCGCAAAATGACTCTCCTGCGTTCACTACCTGAGCTACCTGCCCAGGTAGTTGAGGTTGGGAAGCCGGTACCAACCAGTCACCTCCCGCTTCCTTGCGCAAAGGAGAGTGAGGCGATGGTCCAAGAAGAGCCCAGGGAAGGCATGACAGAGGAGGAAGGTCACACAGAGGCTGAAGGAGAGGACAATGGGAAGATAAGTCCATACTGCAACAGGGATATGACAATGACACCCAGGCCCCAGGAGACCAGCGGGGTCCTCACGTCCCTCCAGTGCAGTCCTGAGCCTGCAAACTGCCTTCCGGTGCACCCAGAAAGCAACATCAATGAGGAAGCCCAGGTGCCTCGGATGAACTCTTCCTCCGAAAGCCCCGCCATCTGCTTAGACGGCACTGCTGGAGACCGCCAGCCTCCCTCGCAGCCTGGCCCCCTGGCCACGGTGCTCTCTGCCCCAAGTCCGTGCTGCAACCTGCTGCCCGACAGGCCAATAGAAGTGCGGGGTGAAGACCTCACCCCCAGCTCCCCAGAGTCGCTGATGTCTGGGAAGGCGCTGCGGCATGAACAACCTTCAGACACCCCACGGAGCAGCTCTTCTCCCCTGGGATCTGCCCGCAGTAGGCAGCCCCTCAAGCGGAAGACACCCATGCCGCAGTTTCTGCCCCTGCCGCCACTGCTGCCGCCACTGCCACCACCGCTGCCTCTGCCGTGGGGTCGCAGTGACCTTCCTCCGCCTCGGAAGCTTCCAGGCATGACTCTCGCCAAAGCCTCAGGCACCCTGAAACAAAACATGCAGCGTCAGCGGAACAAAATCCTGAAGGACGCAAGGAAGGCCATGCGACGCCGCAGTGCCCCTCCGCCTGCCCCAGGGACCACAGGCTCCCCGGTCAGTCACATTTTGCAGGTCCCTCCTACCACCACCCACTTGGCCGACCTGTCCTCCAGATTCCCCAATCCGGCTGGCCTTCCACCTTGCCCGACACCTTATATGGGTCAGGAGGCAAGAAACACAGCCCCCGTGATCTCTCATTCTGTTGCTGCAGGTTCTCTTCTTCCTCCAGTTTCCAATCTCACTGTGGGAATTACCCGTAAGGAGGATAAAGGCATTCAGTGTTCACTCGGAGCAACACCACCTTCTATTTCTGACCTCTCCATAACTCTGAGCACCCTAACCCTCTCCTCCCAGCCACCCTCCAACCAAAATTGATCCCCAACACCCATGTGTGTAGATTCTCCCCCTCCCACCACTCCCCATTCTAACTGAGCAGCCCCTCACTTCTGCTGCAGCCTCTCTTGCCACCCCAGTCATGCCATCTGCAAGTGTGCCCTCCTTCAGATTCGGGCATCACTGACACAGACACTACTCCCCCTTCCCCAGCCCCACTATCAAGGACTCCTGCCGGTGTCTTCCCCATCCCTCCATCTAGGGTTCTGGCTGCTTCTCCCCTGGGCCCCCATCTACGGCTTTGGGCCCTGTCTTCCCGCCCCCCCCCCCCCCCCGCCCAGGGCTTTGGCTGTTTCCCTCAATCCCCAAATCCTGCCTCAACCAGCCCCCCAACTATGGCTTCAGCTCCTGTTTCCCCCAACCTCTCATCTATGGCTTCAGCTCCTGTTTCCCCCAGCCCCCCACCTATGACTTCAGTTCCTGGTTTTCCCAGCCCCCCACCTATGGCTTCAGCAGTTATCTATGCTCCAGCAGATAGCATCTCTACAGATGTCAAACCAGTCTTTGACACTGATGCTATGCACACAACACCTCCTCCTCAGACTGTTATTGTTCAGTCTACCTCTGACTCCAAGAAGAACCATTACCCATATCACATGGCTGTTCTTGGTTCTGAGAACACAGCACCCAGTGGTGGCAATGCCTGGACCCAAGCCTCAACTTATTTACCTGTGGATTTGGTCAACAGAGGCACCCATGTTTCAAGTGAAGCCTGAAACCCAGAAGCTTGGACCCAGAACTCACCATTCAGCCCACATCTGGGGCCAACAGTAGGAAGAAGCCTACCAAGTCTATTCCACTGGGAAACCCATTAGCCCTAGAACAAGATAGAAAGCTAACTTCTTCAGCAGTCCAGACACCCAGAGGAAGCATAGTGGATTCAGGCTTGCCAGACCCCCTGTCTGCCACCAGCACCATCAGCATGCAGCTGGCCTTTGTCTACAACTCAGGTGTTTCCCCAGGGATGTATCTGCTACTGCTGGTTTTGGAGCGGATACCACAGTGCCTGGTCCTGGTGCCCAGTACTGGAGACAGTAGCTTGCTGTCTGGTGGTACCGTATCAGGCCCACTCTTGATGGGACCTGCAGCCTCTATGGGAGGCTTGTGGGAGTTTTGAGGCTGGTGTGAATGCCCTAGGCCTCAATTATTCAGAAGCATCTGGCCCACCTAACTTTTGGACAGAACTGTGTGGGGCACCCAGCACCACGTGTGTTCCTACTGTGGGCCAGGCCACCTGGGAGTCATCTCACTGCAGCACGGCTGCTGCAGTAGGAAGGGCAGGCCACCATCCCAGCATCCGGGCACATATCTGCTTTCAACTTGAAGCCAAATGCCTGGGTTCTACCTGAGCTGAATCCAGGTGGTAGAGTGATGGCAGGGGACACCACCATCCTTAGGGTTAGAGGTCGGGGTGTGACCACTTCCCATCGCTGCACCCAGGACCCACACGAGTGTAGAAAATCTACAGTTACAAATCCCATCACCATGGAGAAGAAATTTGTGTTAAGGGACAAGTCAATTTCCACTTTCCACCAGAGCAACAATGCATCCATTGGATTTGCAAGTGTGAGACCCACCCCTGGCTTGGAACCCACCTGTCCAAGATGCAAGTGGTGGTGGTATAGGAGGGAACAACATCATTCCCAGGACTGGAGGACCTGATATCCACACTTCCCATCAGTACAACTGGGGCCCACCTGGCCAATACACCATGGGTGGAATACATGGGAGGCGCAACATTTCATCTAGGATGGGAGGCCCCAGTGTCAACACCTGCCATTGGACTTGGAACTCATATATGCAAAGCACAGAGGGGGTGTTGGGGGACAGCACCACACCTGCTATGACTGGGTACACTTCTGGTGTTCCACTCACACAAAGCACCCAGGCCTCCCCAGCCCAAACCCACACAGCACGACGGGGGATAGCACCATATATATTTAGAGAGGAACTTCTATGCTCAGAACACCTGGGACCCCAACTCAGGGCACCCCTCTGACTTTGGAGGAGCACAGTGTTGTGTTTAGTGGCTCCTGGTCAGGGAAGCTGCGTCTGTGCTCTGGGTCTGGTACTTTCATCACCTGCCTGGGATTTCACTGGAGCATTAGCGAACTTCTTTCTTCTCTGAAGTAACTCAACAAATAAAGAGCATATCTTGTTCTGCAGATCCTGTGCAACGATGAACGGGCTTTGCTGGAAAACGACTCTACCCACTTAAGTGAAACTGTTAACCTGTTTCCTTCCTACCACGAGCCAAAGGACCACACTCTCAGCGGTGTGCAGGAGTACGTGTGTGGTGTATGTGCATGGGTGAGGAATGTCGGTGTAAGTGTGCTGCAAGGTGAGAAACACATGAGCCCAGTGCAAAAGTACATACCAGACTTGAGAAGTTGCATTTGGAGGATGGAAAATAACCTGCATGTATCATCCACTGTGACATCCCTGGTTTGACTGTAAACTTGGCCAACCCAAACTTCTGGCTATTTTCCCTACACTTGGAACTGGCAGAGTGCCCACTGCTATCTTTAGCTGCTTCCTCTCCCCCTAGCCATTTGCCTCAATGGGCTCTCATCTTTCCCAGATTCATGTACAAATATGTATATATGTAATTTATATATATATATATAAACTTATTCTTATTAATCTACTACAGTTTATGTGTCTTTACTCATTGATATATATGAGTCATGATGTGTTGAGGGAGACTTGAGGTTGCAAAATTTTCTGGGTCCCAGTGACTGGGTTGTGGAGTGAGGCACACATCATGACCATGTGTGCTGACTCCTGAAATCTGCTTTGAGTGTAAGGAGTGACAGTCCAGGAAGAACTAAGGTCCAGAGGAGGCAGAGACAGGGCAACTCATCCTTACTTCTCTATACATCTCTCTCTCCCCAACCCCTACCACCCCACACTACTCTAACCACACTAAAGGCTAGATAATCCCTGATGTGTGAAGAGGAAACACACTTTATGGTTTTAGTTTTTGAAAATGTTTAAATGTCTCTTTTGTGCATCTTTTTTATCCAGCTGAGACTTAGGCCAGTCATCTTTGTGCATTCCCACTTCACCCGGAGAGGATGGATTTTGGATCCAGGTTCATGTGTCTGGCGAAACAAAGGAAGAATCCATGCCTGCTCTGTAATTGTTGAAAGTTTAAGTTTATTTCAAGTTTATCATACTGCTTAAAGTATCAGAAAAGATTCTCTTCAATAACTGGCTTGGCTCTGAGATAGGCTGCTAAAATACCAAACAGAAGAGTTACAACTGTGTCCAGTTCTTGCAGACCCTAGAGTTCTGCTGGGCCTCTATTAGGTTCAATAAAAGCAAAATTCCTGACTCTGTGTAGCCTATCTTTTAGTCAGAGGGGAGAACAGAAATCAATGTAAATTATCTGACAAGTTGTTGTTGTGGTTTAGGCACTAAGTTTTGTCAGATTCTTTGCAACCCCAGGGACTGTAGCCCACCTGTAGGCTCCTCTGTCCACAGGATTTCCCAGGCAAGAATACTGGAATGGGTTGCCATTTCCTTCTCCAGGGGCTCTTCCTGACCCAGATATCGGACTAGGTCTCCTGCATTACAGGTGGATTCTTTACTGACTGACTCACCAGGGAAGCCTAGTAACAAACGCAATAGAGATTAAGCAGTATATGGGAAATTGACCTTGTGGGCAGAGAAACAAGGTTTTCAAGTTAAACAGTAGACAGGAGAAGTCTTACTGGGAAGGCTCAATGTGAACAGTGTAGAGGGAGGCAACTGAATCAGATATACGAGGAAGAAGACTTCCAGATAATGGGAATAACCTCTCCAAGGCCCAGAAGGATACCAGTGTCCTCAGGGAAAAGCTAGTAAATAATGTGGCTGGAATAGAGTCAGAAAGTGAAGGGAGAAGGAAAGGAGGATGGAGAAGAAGTGGACTGAACTGTGGCATCATCATTTATTGATTGTGTGATCCCAAAGTTAATTCCACCTTCAAGTGTTTCAGTGAAATCAGTGATTTTCCTATGGCCAATTTACCTCACACGAGTTTGAGAAGGATACAATAACACAGGGAAATGAATTATAAGCCACTATTATTATTCTACACAGAAAGACAGATAGAAACAGATATAGAGAGTTAAGACTGAATTCTTTTGTCCCCCTCCACAGATTCATATACTGAAGCTCTATCCCCTTATGTGTGATGCAATTAGGAAACGGAGTTTTTAGGAGGTAACTAGGTTTAGCAGAGGCCATGAAGGTAGAGCTGGGATTAGCTCTTATAAGAAACAGAAAAAAACACTAGAGCTTTCTCTCTCCACCATGTGAGGAGGACACAGCAGAAGATGGCCATCTACAAGCCAAAAATGAAGGACTCACCTGGAAGCAGATCTGCCTTGATCTTAGACTTCCCAGGAGTGTGAAACGTCTGTTGTTTAAGCCCCCTAGTCTATGCTATATTGTTATAGCAGCCTGAGCAGACTAATACAGGTAGTTGAGTAGGGAAAGGATGATTGACAGATACATAGATGGAGATAGAGCACGCATATGTATACTTAATGAATCACTTCAAAGGTCTTCACCAGGCAATTCAAATAGGAGATTCCCATTTTAAAGGAAGCATAAAAGTGCTTGCGTTCATGAAGTATACAGATGGAAACATATGGTAACTCCAGCCTAAAAATGCACAGCACTGAGCCTAATGCAGTATTTCTGAGATTAGTCCCACAAAAACAAAGAACACCATCACAGAGAGCCCGACAGCCCCCTCCCGGCACCCTGCCGCCTGGTTCATTTACTCTAAGTTGTTTGTGACAACTCCAGAGGATCGAAGCTTCTGCTCCCTGACTTTAGAGACTCTCCTTCCCTTTGTTGTCAGGACGGCCTCCCAGAAGCAGTGCTGAAATCCAGTGTGCTTGTAATAGTTCCACACCTTCTCTCGGCCTTGCTGGCAATATTACCAGGAGCAATTTTTAAATTTTAAAATTTATACTGCTTTTCATTAAAAAGAAAAAACCTTCAAAGCTGAAAAGAACAATTCTAATAAGCCAAGCACTTAACAAATGTATGAGATGTAAAGATGACTTTGAATTTCACGTTTTAATGCATTTACACCGTTGAAGCTATTTCTAAGCAAATAGAAATATTTTTATGAAAATAATATGTGGACATGATAGCATTTCAAATACAGAAATTCAACTTTTCTAACCCCAATTCCCCTCTCCAGAGACAGTTTTTGGCCACATGAATGTTACCCCCATAATTCTAAACGTTGTGTTCATCTGCTGTATCCATTGTAGATCGATTTTAGCACCCTAACATGAGGCAGGAAGATAAACCCCTACCCTCACTACTTCTCATCCCTCTTCCTTTCAATACATCGTATTCATTTCATTATTTACGCCGCTTCTCTTCCGTAATGCCATGCCATTTTTGCTGGCTTTTACCGAAGGGAGAAGTGGTAGCACAGTGGCTAAAAGCCTTGGTTCTGGAGATGGACCACTTGGCTTGGAAGCTTTGTTCTTCAGGTTGTTAGCTCTGCAATCCTGAGCAATTTACTCAACCTTCCTGGGCCTCTGTTTCCTCACCTGTACAATGAGGAAATGGATGATCACCACCACTGCATGGAGTTGCCCGTGAGGATGCAAATAATAACACATTTGCAGCCTTCAATGTCCAACACACGGAAGCTCTCAGGAAATATTAGCTATAGTACATAGCTACAGGATTCCCTTTCACTCTAATCCCGTCCTTTTCTTTATGCCTGTGACTGCTTGTGCCCCCAGTTCTGTCTTTCCCCTTGTACAACTCACCTTTTGTCAATAGCATGTTTGCTTTTTGGACCTGTGATGATTAATATTTACAATTTGTTATGCAATCACAACACAGTGTCCTGTGTTTTATTTACAGGTGGATGCTATGGGTTGAAAACCAGTAAGTTAAATGAACCAAGTTCTGCTCAGTCCTGGGGACAACAGTATGGGAGAACTGTATTTTCCTCTCCGTAGGCATGATGCTCCTACTTCTGTCTCTAACATCAACTGTTTAAACTGATGCTGTATTTCAGTTTGCTTTTCCCTTCAACTGCTATTTGCTCACTAAATTTCATTACTTTTCCTAAAATTTGACCCACCTTCTTTTGTTCTCCTTGCACCATTTTCCCAGAATAAACTATTTTTTAAATGTTCAAACTGAACACTGTTTCCTTGCCTGGATCCCCTCCTTTTTCAGAACACTTGTCCCTCCTCCTCCTCAGTTTGGAAGCTGTAAGACCAAAGTAAGGATAAGATCCTGAAAGAAAAGAGACCAAATTGCTTTCAGGTTAGACTGGAAATAATGACTAGTTACTAATCATGAAAACTGCATAATTCTGGCCCCACCACTCTTAATTTCCTTGCTTTGTGGAAGAGTTAACAGTCTGGATTTCAACAGTACTTCAGGTAATTATGAGCCAGGTAGTCCTTATTCTATATCGTGCCCAATACTGGTCTAGGCCACAAGTGAGATCTCACCTAGGGCCTCTTCTGTTTCTTAAGATTAGACATTTTGTATGGGACTTCAGGCTAAAACTCTAGTTATTACTAAGCAGGGCATTTTCCCTGCATATATCTCTTAAGAATTAGAAGGTGGCTTGTGGAAGATTTGAGAATTTCAGACTCAAGGATGCATGTCTTCCTTGCGCTAAATATTTTCTTCTTAGAGATCCAGAAACAGCCCTTGACTGTGAGGAGCCCACCCAGGCCCTCCCTGAACCAGTCACTGCCGTGTACCCAGGGTGATGGGATGCAATGGGCTGCCTGAGCAGCAGTTCATCCTTTGCCTGAGACAGAGCTAGGCGTGGTCCTCTCAGCAGTTCCAGGACAGGAGTGTTGCCCAGATGCCCGTTTCAGGCTCAGAGAATGGCACAGGTGCTAAGTGTTGAGCCATAATATGGATCTCCTGTATTTGTCCATGGTTGGAAGGCTGGGAGGGACAGGAAAACAAAACAAACTTGAAAAACAAAGCCAGTCTTGAAAAGCTGTCTCTCTGATGTAAATGGTACCTTTGTCTTAAATTCACACTAAGCTGGAGATCATACACCTTTGTTTTTCAAATTGGCAGATAATTGTTTTACAATGTTGTGTTGGTTTATGCCATACAACAAAGCAAATCAGTCATAATTATATATATATATATATATATATATAAAATTGAGCCTACCTCGGCCCTCCCGTCACACCCCTCTAGGTCATCGGACAGCACCAGGTTGGGCTCTCCGTGTTATACAGCAGCTTCCCACTAGCTTGCTATTTTACACATGATAGTGTGTATGTGTCAGTGCTACTTTGTAATGACATGGATGGACCCAGACCCTTTCTTAGAAGCAGGTGCACAGGAGATGGAGGACAAATGGAAGTTTATGTCCAAAGAGATGGGGATTTGTGTGTGGGGGGGGGCGGTGGGGGACAGTGAGGTAAAAGGTGCAGAACATAAGCTCTATTTCTAATTTGCTACTGGACTAGCCCAGGCTGTTGTACAGAAATTTGGAAACACTAAACGTGGTGAAATAGCCACATGGACAATTGCTCAAAAATATTTTTCTGTTCCCCTTGAAACAGAATGATTTTATTGATTTCATCAAATACATACCTCAAAGTTATGACAGAAAGTTGAGTAAGTTATGTGCTTGGAATTGCATTTATTATTATTACCAAGCACAATTACAGTGCTTACACTGTAACAAGTACTATTTTAAGTGCTTAGCAAATATTAAACTAATTTAATCCTCACAATTGCAATCTTGGGTACGTATTATTTATAATACTTTTTTTTTGTATTTTAGTATTATTATACTATTTTATTATTTTACTATCTTTAGTATTATTATAATATTATTTATTGCTTTGAAACTGAGGCTCAGAGAGGTTAAAGAGCCTGTCCAATGTCATATAGTAAGTAGACGGCAAAAAACCCAGGATTAAAACCAAACCATCTATACATTCATCACTTGGCCATGTCACCTGATTATGAGTTGTGTTTAAAGAAGGGACTAAAATGACAAGGCTCAACTAAAAGGAAAAGGTAGAAATGAGAAAAATGAGTGATCCCAGAAGCTAGGGGGGATTTAGGCTCAGGAATTTCTGGTGATGAGGTTCTGGAACTAAAAACTAGAACTTACTGGGAATATTAATTTGGGGTAGTATCTGAATCCATTGAGAAATGACTTTGTTTTCTTTAAAATTTATAAAGACCAGTTGGATGAAGAGTCATGAAGGAAAGGAAAAGAATAAGGTGACTTAAGTAACATCTTAAGTGACCTCTTCCCTCTAATTAGGGCTTCCTGGGTAGCTCAGTTGGTAAACAAACTGACTGCAATGCAGGAGACCCCAGTTCGATTCCTGGGTTAGAAAGATCCCCTGAAGAAAGGAGCCAGACTACCCACCCCAGTACTCATGGGCTTCCCTGGTGGCTTAGTTGGTAAATAATCCATCTGCAATGTAGGATACCTGGGTTCGATCCCTTGGTTGGGAAGATGCCCCTGGAGCAAGGCATGGCAACCCACTTCAGTATTCTTGCCTGGAGGATCCCCATGGACAGAGGTGCCTCGGGGGGTACAGTCCATGGGATCACAAAGAGTTGGACATGGCCGAGCAACTCTGACTTTCTTTCTAATTAATAGAGGTGAGAGGACCTGTGGAGAAGGACCCAGCTCTCTCTACTAGCTGTCTAGACATGTTACCAGGATGAACAAGGAGATAAATGGCAACCACACTACTGGATTTGATGATCCTGCAAATCCAAGGATTCAGGTTGTTAAGAATGGCTTATGATGGCATACCTGCTGCACGCACATATGCCACTAAGTGTGCCTCCAGTCACACATTTTAACTGGGGTAATAGTTCTTAAGAGGTACACATTTGTTTGCTATGGCTGCCGTAATATTACTACAAACTTGGTGGCTTAAAACAAAACACATTTTCTCATGGTTCTGGAAGACAGCAGTCCAAAACCAGTTTCACTGAACTGAAATCAGGAGTTGGTAGGATCATTCATGTCCCCTCCAGAGGCTCTAAGATAGAATCTGTTTCCTTGTCAGCATTCCTTGGTTTCGGGCTGCATCAATCCAAACCCAGCTTCATCATCACTTTCTCTTTGGAGTCAAATCTCCCTCTGCCTCTCTCTCATGAGAACACCAGTGATGACTTCGGGCCCATCCAGGTAGCCCAGGATAATCTTCCCGTCAATAACCTTCATTTAATTCCATTAGCAAAATCCCTTCTGTCATTTAATGTGACATTCACAGGTTCTGGGCATTAGAATGTGGACATTCAGGGACAAGGGTATTATTCAGTCTACAGCAAGGTAGATACTGTGATTTTTCTCAGATGCAGGAAATGAAGTTTAGGGAAGCAATTTTTCCCAGGTTTTACAATTTCCAGAGTTAAGATTTAAATCCTGGCAGTCAGAGTTTAGGACACACTCTAAACAATTTCAATCTGTGTCCTTAACTACTGCATACTCCTTGGTTAAGAGTCACACATAGGTATCAAGACCCAATTGAATAAAACATGATGTACTGTCTCCTCTTTCACTTGTGTATTTCTGAATCTGGCCCAGAGCAGAAGAGTCCAGAAAATTGTTAAGCAGGTTTACTAAGAGAATGCATTTACTGTTTGATTTGCATTGAGTAATGAAAGGTTGCTTTTTTTTAAAAAAATAGAATATGCCACCAAGTAGTGTTATCACCAGTTTATATATTTAAACAACCAAACAACAACAAAAAGCTATAGATGCAAAGGTGTCAGGGACATGTCTAAAGGCATCCTGCTGGAAAAAGAGCTGGTACCAGATGCCGAGACCCAAATTCAGCCCATCTAGTCTTGATTAAGCACCTATTCCGAGAGATTGTGGCTCACCACCCAGCACCTGAGTCTTTATATCCCAGCTTCAAGATGGAAATTAGTTGAGGGATCACAGACACTTGTACTAATCACTAATTCATAATCTGCTAACCCCTTCCTTTGTGGAAGAGAACTTGGCATCTCTAAAATCCTTTTCTGCCTGAGAGCACGCAGAGCAGCCCTTGCTCCTTTAGCCATGACCTACTGTGCTTTGAAAAGGTGATTTGGCAAGTGCAGCTGCAAACGCATCTCCAATATCACACATCTATGGAAAATTCCAGTCAGGTTTTAGACCCAGTCACAGTACATTTTTCTGCGGATCAGTAAGGATTTGCTGAGGATCAGTAATGCTCTCCGTGTGCTAGCTGACAAGGGCATGATCTCTGTGCTTATTATATTCCATTTGTCAGCTCCTCTCTGACACAGTTGTCCGCAGGATTCCTTAGGAATATTTGAGTTATTTAGGCACTATTTCAGGAGTTGCTCCTGCCTGTATCCTCTCATTTCTTAATCAACATTTCCCAGTTGAGACCATAAGTAATTCAGCTGAGGTGGGTTCTGAGAGGCATTCTTCCCTACTCAACTCCACTGGAATCTACACCCTGTACATCTCAATCTCCATGCCCTGTAAGTTTCACACGGGTGACATCACATACTCCCCATCATCACTGTTTTCAGGACTCAGGACCACAACGGTGACTAGCAAGTTCATCAGCCTTTCCGTTTCTCTCCCTTTGGATTGTTTAAGAGTGATTTGCCAGAGACTGTGTGTTTCGATTTTTTGCAAAGCTCAGTGGTCCAGAGACAATACTAGAATTCTGCCCTGGAGAAACACACATTCTGCTAATTGTTCTCTCTCTCTTGTAGAACAGAAAAGAAACTCAGCCATCACAGTTATTCAAGGTTTACCTGTGTCCATTGCTAAGGATTTGGATAAGACTGGTAATACTCCTGGCGTGCTGCGATTCATGGGGTCACAAAGAGGGGACACAACTGAGCGACTGAACTGAACTGGTAATACTCCATATTTCCTACTGGAAGATACTTTGCATTCCATAAAATTAAATCCACACCATATGAGAAATTTAGTCTAACCTCTCATCTATCGATTCATGAGGTTTGGCTCACTGAGATTTCCTCCCTCATTCTATTGTGAAGAAAAGGAATTGTTGGCCAAAGACATTGTCACATGTTTATGTGTCCAAGTTGGCCAGTTATCTTCAACTCTATTTGGGTTGCCTTTTGCTATGCAGAATTCTTTCATTTTTATGAAGTCAAAGCAACTCTCTTTTTCTTTATATCTCAGTTTCACATTCCGCTTAGAGAAAGACTTCCACATAACAAGATATGAATTCTCATCCTATAGGCCTCTAGGTATTTATTTCTTACCATGGAACATTACTCAATGTATGCTATACAGGCAGTCCTCACTCTGAACAGTTTGCTCGTGCATGAATTTCAGTTACCATTATTTAATTAAATAATGCCTGTCCCCCCAACAGAACAAATTTCAGATACCAGCATGTATTAACAGTGAGGAAGTGCCAAACTTCACAGCTGTTATCAAGTTCACAAACCACCACAGTAATGATAGATGTATATCACAATTAGAGAACAATCAGGCCCCATCTTTCAAAGTCTCTGGGTGCTGGGTCATTGTGCATGTTCACATACAGAGGGCAAGACCCATGGAATGTTGATACCTGAACAGCTTCATTTCTAGGTATTTGGGAATTTTCCACCTCTCTTTTTACTATTGATTTCAAGTTACTTCTATCATGGTCTGAGAATAGAATAGACTTCATATGATTTCTGCTATTTTAATTTGTTAGAGCATGCTTTATGTCCCAGAATGTGGTCCCTCTTGGTGTATATGCCATGTGAGCTTGAGACAATGTGCATTCTGCTGTTGTTGGATGAAGCAGTCTGTAGACGTTTATTACATCCATTTTGTCAATGGTGTTGTTGAGTTCAGTTATGTCTGTGCTGATTTTCTGCCTGCTGGATCTCTCCATTTAGGATAGAGGGGTGTATAAATATCCAACTATGATGCTGGGCATCTTTCTTTCTCCTTGCAGTTCTGTTTTTGTCTCACTAATTTGATGCTTTCTTGTCAGGCACATACACATCAAGAATTGTTATGGCTTCTTGGAGAACTGACCCCTTTATCATTATGGAAAGCCTTCTTCGTGCCTGGTAATTTTCCGTGCCCTCAAATCTGCTTTGACTGAAACTCATACGGCTTCTCAAACGTCTGTGAATTAGTATGATATCCCTTTCCACAACCCTTTGCTTCTAAGTTATGTGTGTCTTTATATGAAGATTTAAAGTAGATTTCTTATAAATGGATCTTGTTTTTAGATGCTCTGTGACAATCTTTTAATTGGTATAATCATTGGTATTTAAAATGATTATTGATATCATTAGATTAATATCTATCATATCTGATCCTGTTTCACATTTATTGCCATTGTTCTTTGTTCCCATTTTTATATTCCACTCTTTTTCTGCCACTTGTGGTTTTAACCAAGCATTTCATATGATTCAGTTTTCTCCTTGAAACGCCAGACACAGTATACTGGTGGAATTAACTGCAGCAAACAGATCTTCAGTGATGTGGGGCTGCAGAAGCATCTATAGTCTTATGATTAGGTCTCAGTCTTATAATGAGCATGTGTTCCTCAGCACTGAATTTGGGAAGTGCCACTCAACATTTTCTCTCACTTTAAGTGGGTAGGGTAGGGTACTTCCCTTCCTTCAGGTCAGTCAGTCTCAAAACCCAACAAAACCCAATAGATTGGACCTCTGGTAAAACAGTCCCTCCTGAGGGCAGGACTTACTAAGTGATGGAAGTAAAGTCTGATGCTGTGAAGAGCAGTACTGCATAGGAACCTGGAATGTTAGGTCCACAAATCAAGGCAAACTGGAAGTGATCAAACAGGTGATGGCAAGAGGGAACATCGACATTCTAGGAATCAGCAAACTAAAATGGACTGGAATGGGTGAATTTAACTCAGATGACCATTATATCTACTGCTGTGGTTAAAAATCCCTTAGAAGAAATGGAGGAGTCATCATAGTCATCAAAAAAGTCTGAAATGCAGTATTTAGATGCAATCTCAAAAATGAAAGAGTGATCTCTGTTGTTTCCAAGGCAAACTATTCAATATAAAAGTAATCCAAGTCTATGCCCTGACCAATAATGCTGAAGAAGCTGAGGTTGAATGGTTCTATGAAGACCTACAAGACCTTCTAGAACAACCAAAAGAGATGTCCTCTTCATTATCGGGGACTGGGATGCAAAAGTAGGAAGTCAAGAAATACCTGGAGTAACAGGCTAATCTGGCCTTGGAGTACAGAATGAAGCAGGCCAAAGGCTACAGAGTTTTGCCAAGAGAATGCACTGGTCAGAGCAAACACCGTCTTCCAACAACACAAGAGAAGACTCTACCCATGGACTTCACCAGATGGTTGATACTGAAATCAGACTGATTATATTCTTTGCAGTCAAAGATGGAGAAACTCTATATAGCCAGCATAAACAAGACCAGGAGCTGACTCTGGCACAGATCATGAACTCCTTATTGCCAAATACAGACTGAAATTGATAAAGTACGGAGATCATGGCATCTGGTCCCATTACTTCATGGGAAATAGATGGGGAAACAGTGGAAAGTGTCAGACTTTATTTTTTGGGGCTCCAAAATCACTGCAGATGGTGACTGCAGCCATGAAATTAAAAGATGCTGACTCCTTGGAAGAAAAGTTATGACCAACCTAGATAGTATATTCAAAAGCAGAGACATTACTTTGCCGACTAAGGCCCGTCTAGTCAAGGCTATGGTTTTCCCTGTGGTAATGTATGGATGTAAGAATTGAACTGTGAAGAAGGCTGAGTGCCGAAGAATTGATGCTTTTGAACTGTGGTGTTGGAGAGGACTCTTGAGAGTCCCTTGGACTGCAAGGAGATCCAACCAGTCCATTCTAAAGGAGATCAACCTTGGCATTTCCTTAGAAAGAATGATGCTAAAGCTGAAACTCCAGTACTTTGGCTACCTCATGCTAAGAGTTGACTCACCGGAAAAGACTCTGATGCTGGGAGGGATTGGGGGCAGGAGGAGAAGGGGACAACCGAGGATGAGATGGCTGGATGGCATCACGGACTCGATGGACGTGAGTCTGAGTGAACTCTGGGAGTTGGTGATGGACAGGGAGGCCTGGCGTGCTGTGATTCATGGGGT
Source organism: Capricornis sumatraensis (assembly GCF_032405125.1). NCBI lineage: Eukaryota > Metazoa > Chordata > Mammalia > Artiodactyla > Bovidae > Capricornis > Capricornis sumatraensis. The sequence goes on from NW_027184624.1 coordinate 3,443,116, forward strand.
CGCAAAGAGTCGGACACGACTGGGTGACTGAACTGAACTGAACGGAAAAACCGCTAGACCATTCAGATGTGACCTGAATAAAATTCCTTACAATTATACAGGAGAAGTGACAGACAGATTCAAGGGATTAGACCTGATAGACAGTCCCTGAAGAACTATGGATGGAGGTCTGTGACATTGTACAAAAGGCAGTGATCAAGACCATCCACACGAAAAGAAATGCAAAAGGCAAAATGGTTGTCTATGAAGGCCTCACAGACAGCTATGAAAAGAAGTAAAAGGAAAAGGAGACAAGGAAAGATACACCCATCTGAATGCAGGCTTCCAAAGAATAGCAAGGAGAGATAAGAAAGCCTTCCTCAGCAATCAGTGCAAAGAAATAGAGGAAAACAACAGAATGGGAAAGACTAGAGATCTCTTCAAGAAAATTAGAGATGACAAGGGAACACATTTCATGCCAAGATGGGCACAATAAATGACAGAAATAGAAGATATTAACAGAAGCAGAAGATATTAAGAGGTGGCAAGAATACACAGAACTATACAAAAAAGATCTTCATGACCCAGATAATCAAGATGATGTGGTCATTCACCTAGAGCCAGACATCTTGAATGTGAAGTCAAGTGGGCCTTAAGAAGCATCACCCCAACAAAGTTGGTGGAAGTGATGGAATTCCAGTTGAGCTATTTTGAATCCTAAGAGATGATGTTGTGAAAGTGCTGCATTCAATATGCCAGCAAATCTGGAATACTCAGCAGTAGCCACAGGACAGGAAAAGGTCAGTTTTCATTCCAGTCCCTAAGAAAGGCATTGCCAAAGAATGCTCAAACTAAAGCACAATTGCACTCATCTCACATGCCAGCCAAGTAATATTCAAAATTCTTCAAGCCAGGCTTCAACAGTACATGAACTGTGAACTTCCAGAGGTTCAAGCTGGATATGGAAAAGGCAGAGGAACCAGAGATCAAATTGCCAATATCCTTTGGATCATCAAAAAAGCAAGAGAGTTCCAGAAAAATGTCTATTTCTGTTTTGTTGACTATGCCAAAGCCTTTGACTTTGTAGATCACAACAAACTGGAAAATTCCTCAAGAGATGGGAATACCAGAACTTCTGACCTGCTTCCTGTGACATCTGTATGCAGGTCAAGAAGCAACAGTTAGAACTGGACATGGAACAACAGACTGGTTCCAAATTGGGAAAGGAGTACGTCAAGGCTGTATATTGTCACCCTGTTAATTTAACTTATATGCAGAGTACAACATGAGAAACACTGGACTGGATGCATCACAAGCTGGAATCAAGATTGCTGGAAGAAATACCAATAACCTCAGATATGCAGATGATAGCACCCGTATGCCAGAAAGTGAAGAAGAACTAAAGAGTCTCTTGATGAAAGTGAAAGAGCAGCGTGAAAGAGTTGGCTTAAAGTTCAACATTCATAAATCTAAGATCATGGCAAATAGATGGGGAAACAGTGGAAACAGTGACAGACTTTATTTTGGGGGGCTCCAAAATCACTGCAGATGGTGACTGCAGCCATGAAATTAAAAGACGCTTATTCCTTGGAATAAAAGTTATGACCAACCTAGGCAGCTTATTAAAAAGCAGAGACACTACTTTGCCAACAAAGGTTCATCTCGTCCAAGCTATGGTTATTCCAGTAGTCACGTATGGATGTGAGAGTTGGATTATAAAGAAAGCTGAGCACTGAAGAATTGATGCTTTTAAACTGTGGCGTTGGAGAAGATTCTTGAGGGTCGCTTGAACTGCAGGGAGATCCAACCAGTCCATTCTAAAGAAAATTAGTCCTGAATATTCACTGGAAGGACTGACGCTGAAGCTGAAACTGTACTACTTTGGCCATCTGATAGGAAGAACTGACTCATTGGAAAAGATCCTGATGCTGGGAATGATTGAAGGTGGGAGGAGAAGGGGACAGCAGAGGATGAGATGGTTGGAGAGCTTCAGTGACTCAATGGACATGAGTTTGAGTAAACTCCAGGAGTTGGTGATGGACAGGGAGGCCTGGCATGCTACAGTCCATGGGGTCACAAAGAGTCGGACACGACTGAGTGAGTGAACTGAATTGACTGAGGGCAGGCCTTATTATGAATAGGAGAATTTTCTGGTGTATTTCAAAATTGTTTCTGTTTCCCTCCTCAGCCAGAAGAGGAATTTACTCTGACCTTCTTCACCCAGTAGTGACGCCTGGCAGAGCTCAAGAGACAAAATTCACCAAAGAATAGAGGCCTCCCTGGAATTTTTATCATATAGACATTTGCACACTGAGCCTTTGGCAAATACATCAAATACAGTTCAGTTTTTCCTACCTCAGTATTGGTTTCCACAGTGATTTCTGCTCTTGCATTTCTCTTCCAGTAAGCTATTATATTCTGTGTCTGCCTCTCCAGTTTTGGGCATGGTGATTTTTCCTGTGACCTTACTTCTCTAATGTATCTAAGAATTGTTGATTTTTCAGTTTGTTCAGATATTTACTTGTTAGTACAGAGTGGCAACTTCCAAGCTCCTTTCATGTTGGGCTCAAAACTAGAAGTCGTGTAAGTTTTTTTGACAATAGAATAAAACATGCTAATTCTCAGTATTTCTAATGTTTTAGGTTGCAGTCTCTTAACTAAGAATAAGGTTTACTATATTTTGAAAGCTTAAAAGAATGTATCTTTAAGTAAAATAAACATTGTAATATCTAAATATGTTAGCATTTTTATATAATGACTTGCAATTGTCATCTAAAACAATTATATAAATCAAGCTCTACATTTAGGATTAAAAACATTTTTTAACTTGTTATTTTATATTGGAGTACAATTGATTAACAACATTGTGGTAGTTTCATGTGTACAGTAAAGTCACTCTTTTAAAGTCTATATATATATCTACAACCAACAAGTTTCTAGTGTTTTCTCAGCAAGATTTTAAGATCAAGGAACAATAATATTTTCCGCATTGGTCATTAAGATCAACTTTGCACAGTGTAATTTGTATGACCATTTTTGTAGTTCTACAATAAGGACAGTCTGTACTTTATTTACCTTGTACTGTATTTCTTATATATACATGGGTTCCTATACAAGTTTAACAATATATTGATGTACTATTATAGTTTAGTAGATTTTTTTTAAACCACTGAAACTTTGAAGTGTGCTTTGATATTGGATATGCACATTTCTCTCCTCATTCCAACTTTATCTTCCCTTAAAAAAGATCTGCTTTACGGTGATAAATGCCTCTTGATCATTATAACTTTTTAAAAAAATGTGGTGGTGGAATCTATCTGCTAATATTCATTACGACCTGATATCGTAAAAGAAATGTGCTTCTGGTTAATTTTAGGGTAAATTTATAAATCTGATTTTTGTCTTGAGACTCTTAGCTTTGTTTAATAAAGTGGAAAACAACTGATATCTTTCTTAAGTGTACATCGTTGATTATATTTTTTAACCTCATAAAGCTACTTATATTTTCTACTCAAAATATGAGTCAATATTGGATGCATATAACTTATTCATTATCATCTAGTTTGTCCAGCTTTTCAAGTGTATTGGTATAAAGTTAGCATAGTATTCTTTTGTAATTAAAAAAATACTGCTGTACAGCTAGTCCCATCCCTATCGCATTTACAAAATATTGCTTATTTTACTAGTCTTTCTAAAGAACACGCTTTCAGTATTGTCAAGTTTACCAGTTTTCTTCTCTATTTTGTCTTTGCTCTTTATTAATTTTGTCCTTCCACTCTTTTGGATTCACCGTATTCTTTTTCTGTGTCTATTGTCCAACTTCTGTAGCTTCAAGAGCCATTTTCAGCAACTCAACCAGCTCTGCCAGCTGTGTCACGGCCACTTCATCATACACCATTAAAACTTAATCTCATACACTGGGTGCAGACTCAGCAGCCTTATTTTGCTTTCAGAATTGTTCCTTGGCCTTGCTCCTTCTTCTCCTAAATTAGCCCCATAATCGGAGAAAATTCTAGTGGGCCTCATCCCCATGCTGCTTATAAGGCCTGCCTTTCCTCCAGTTTCATAGTAAAAGACAAAGTATTTCCATCCTTTTTATTTATTTATTTGATATTGATCAAACATTTTGCAACACTTCTTTGCAGTGTATTCAAATTCAGAAAAAAAAAAGCAAGTCTTCATGCACACAGGCTCACTGGAATGTCATGATTTTAAACTATGTATGACCTTGAAATGACCTTTCCTCCAACATCTTTAACACATGGTCGATTTGTCATAAGCTCTTCCTCACTACCACTTCCAAAGGAAACACCATCATTATTTGAAGAGATGTCTACACTCCCATATTCATTGCAGCATTATTCACAAGAGTCAAGATATGGAAACAGCCTAGGTGTCCATCAGTACACTAATGAATAAAGAAAATATGATGCATATATAAAATGGAACATTACTCAACCTTAAAAAAGAAGAAAATCCAACTGTTTAAGACAACATGGATAAAATTGGAAGACACTATGCCAAGTGAGATAACACAAAGACAAATAATGCATGATGTCACTTACATATGGACTCTAAAATGTAACTTAAAAATCTCTACTGCCACAGCACATTTTCCTCAGCAGAATCTAGCAGCCCCTACTATGAGCTGCATCCTTTCTTACTGCCTGTACCAGATTCAAACCACAGGGAAATACGTATCTACTGATGTATCTAGATTATATTTTACCTTTTTTTTTTTAAAATCATTCCTTCCACTTCTGGCATCAGAATCTCATTTTTTTCCTTCAGAGAAGTCCTAGTGATTCAGGTAGATTGCGTCTTCTCTCTAGGTTGTGTGACCTGGGCCTGGCTAGACACAGTAGTTTATATATGTACTCCATATGTCTTTTGTACTCATTTTTCCTTTTTTCTTAAGAAAATTTTATTGAAATAGTTTCTCAATTAACAATGGAACAAAGTAAATTTGACTCAAACCTGTCCAATCAGCCTCAACTACTAGTGAAACACCTCAAATATATAGGACAGGATAGGACCCTTAGGTCATATTTCTGCCATTATGAAAAAAAAAAAAGAGAGAGAGAGAGAGAGAAAGAGACAGATACAACCAGGCTGTCTCTTACCCTGAGAGCTGGGGTGGTAGCCCTGGCTTCTGCTATTTAAGGCATCTTGGAGGGCAGGGTCTCTAACATTTTGCATGGTGGGTAAAAGGCCCCTCTCCCAGCAGAGCAATGACCTGAAGGCAGGCCAGCCTGTTCCCTCTTTGTGCCAAGAGAGCCTGGTGGCATTTTTACTTTCATGCCATGGTCTTTCCTGCCCCCAGGGTTTTGGGATAGATTCTCTGTTTTCCATCATTTTCCCTCCAAATTTTAGTCTAGTTATTTTTTAATTGACATTAGTAATCCTTTATTTTGTTTGACTATGACACCGTCAAACCATTCTTCTGAGTGCTTAATTTCAGCTACTGCTTTTTAAATTCTAGACTTTCTTTTGATTGCATTTCACCATGTTTGCTTAAATTGTGTATGTTGCCATTTATTTTTAATAACTAATCATAATTTTAAATAATACTTTAATTGAGATATAATTCACTTTCCATATAATTTCAAATGTACAATTTGATGTGCTGTGCATTTACCACCACAATTTTAAATTTTTTGTCCACCTCTCTCCAAAAAAGAAAAAGAATCTATTATAAGTCACTTACTCCCCATTTTTCCAAACCCTAGGCAGCCACTAATATACTTTGTCTTTATGCTGCTGCTGCTGCTGCTGCTGCTATAGATTTGCCTATTCTGGACATTTCATGCAAATTGAATTATACAATTACTTAGCATGGTTTGAAGGTCCATCTATGTTGTAGGTCCATTCAAGAAATCATGTATCACTACATGATTTCTCTATATGGCTGAACCACATTTCATGGTATGGTTATTATTGTAACTTATTTAGTCATTCATCAGTTAGTGGACATTTGGGTTATTTCCACTTTGGGATTACTTAAATAATGCTGCTGTGGCTGGATTCATCTGCAAGTTTTATATGCAGGTCTAGATTTGTTTTTAAATTAATAGATTATTTTTGAGCAATTTCTAATTTATATTACAATGAAGCAGAAAGTATAGAGTTCCAGTAGTCATGTATGGATGTGAGAATTGGCCCATAAAGAAGGCTGAGCACCAAAGAATTACTGTGTTTTGATTGTGGTACTAGAGAAGGCTCTTGAGAGTCCCTTGGACAGCAGTGAGATCAAACCAGTCGATTTTAAAGTAAATCAACCTGAATATTCATTGGAAGGACTGTTGCTGAAGCTGAAGCTCCAACATGTGCCCACCTGATGCGAAGAGCCAACTCATGGGAAAAGACCCTGATGCTGGGAAAGAGTGAAGGCAAAAGAAGGGGGTGGCAGAGGATGACCTGGTTGGACAGCATCACTGACTCACTAGACATAAATTCAAGCAGAAGGCCATGGGCTCGCAAAGAATTGGACATGACTTAGCGACTGAACAACACATAGAGAGTTCTCATACCTCCTGCCCTCTTTACCCACTTTCCCTTATTATTAACATCTTATGGTAGTATAACATATTTGATATAGTTACCAAACTAATATTGACACATTGTTACTAACTAAAGCCCATGGTTTACTTTGGACTTCACTCTTTGTTTGGTACATTATGTGATTTTTGACAATAGTGTATCCATCATCACAGAACCACACATGGAAGTTTCACTGCCTTTAAATTTCCATGGTTCACCTATCCTTTTCTCCCTCTCACAACTTCTAGTGACCACAGATCTTTTCATTGTGGCCACAGTTTTGCCTTTTTCTAAATTTCATACTGTTGGAATCATGCAGTATGTACATAGCCTTTGCAGACTGGCTCTTTTTCACTTAGCTATATGCATTTAAGATGCTTCCATGTCTGTTCATGGGTTCATAGACTTTCCTTATTGCTGAATGCTACTCCTTTGTATGTAGCCGAGGAGTTCAAAAGACTATAAGCAGAGAAGCCAACTGGTTCATCTATTGGAAAACATCTTGGTTGATTCCAAGTTTTGGCAATTAAGAAAGAAACTGTTATAAACACCCACATTCAGGTTTTTAATATAGATATAACTTTTCAGTTGCTATGGGCAGATACCAAGGAGCATGATGACAAGATTACTGTATGATAAAAGTATGTTTACTTTTATAAGAAGCTGTCAAATCTCACTAGCAACAAATGAGAATTCCTATTGTTCTATATCCTCACCAGCTTTGGTATTTCAATTGTTTTGGATTTCAGCCATTTGAATAGGTATGTATTGGTAGCTCATCATTTTAGTTTAAAATTCCCTAACGTTATATAACATGTAGCACCTTTTCATAAACTTATTTGCCATGTGTGTATTTTCTTTGTTAAATCATAGTTGTTTTAACTAATGACTGAAAACTCCAATATCTTGTCCTGCTGTGCTGACTTATATTGTCTTTTCCTTTTGGGGCTCTTGACCATTTAGTCTTTTTCCTGGTATGTCAAATTATGTTTTATATTGAAACTGGGCTGATTTTAATGGCAACCCACTCCAGTACTCTTGCCTGGAAACTCCCATGGACAGAGGAGCCTGGCAGGCTGCAATCCATGGGGTCGCTAAGAGTCGGACACAACTGAGCAACTTCACTTTCACTTTAGGAAACTGTAAAGATACCTCTACTCTGGATGTCGTTATCTTTCTTTTGAAAAGATCTCTTTTTGCTCATAGCAGACAGTTACGATGGGGACTGGTAACCTGAGTCCATTCTCAGTTTGAGCTCATTCAAAGGGGTTCTCAGTCTTTGTGAATGTTGGTCTGTTTCTGGCTTGTCCTTCCTCCATGGGTGCTGCCCTTTGAAATTACCATGTGAACATTCCCAAGTACTTGTACTGCTCAGGCTTTATATGCAATGGTTCCATCAGCCCTGTTGAGACTTAGCTTGTCAAAAAGTTGTTGCTTTGTGCTTGAGCTTTTGCCACTTGGCTTCTCTGCTTGTAGTCTTTTGAACTCCTTGGCTTCTCAGCCCCTAGGCTGTAAGATTTGAATCAGCAAATGTCCCAAGGAGAAAAGCTGGGCCAAATGTCAATCCTGTCTCTGTTTCCCTTCTCTCTAGAACTTGGCCCACACGTCTTTGTGTCTCTAACATTCTGATGCCTTCAAACAGATGTTTTTCCACTTTATCCAGGTTTTCTAACATTTCTTCAGACTTCATCTGATCTTATTTTATTACTGAACTATCATCACAATTATCCCTAGAAAGAAAATTTTATGTTTTAAGTTACTGTATTTTCGATATTTACTCCCTTTCTATAGATACCTTTTACCGGATCCTTGACCTTGTTCCTGTATTACCAGTAAGATGGAGGCAAGGTGGAGGCTAAGAATGTTGGGAGGAAATCACTGATGAATTATATGTCTTGTTCTTTTATTTCTCCTCTCCTTGTCTACTCTGGCAGCCTATATTGGCCTTTCTTGATTTGACCCAGTTGCCCAAATAAGGAACACACTCTGGCAAAGAAAGATCTGATTTCACTCTCAGAAATGTCTGCATGTTAGGATTAGCTGGATGATGAACACCATGCCAGATTTCTTTGGGTGAGACATTTGCAGAACTGTGCAAGCTCTTTAGTGTGGCTTCTGCCAACATTGCTCAGACTATTCAGATTTCCTAAGGTGCTAGAGGTCTAATCTTTCTACTTGCATATCAGAGGAGCCCTTCTCTCTTTCCTGAGCTTATTTGTAGGAGGTCAGCCTTTGGTTTTTTTCTTTGCCCATCCAATCATATTTGTTCATGAATTTCAAAGAGTCTTCAAGATCTCTCTCTTCCCTCCCTTTCTCTCTTTTCTCTTCTTTTAACCAATACTGTTAAATATTAACTATATATTTGCATATCTCTTAATTACAAAGGAATATTAGAAGGCTAAATCATTAAATACGAACCCCACCAACCTATGACTTGCACAGCACTCTCCCCTGGGCCTAAGGTTGTGCTATCCATTGGCTCTCTTATAATATCTTATATGTTTCTAAATTTGTAATGATTTAGTTAATTCCTGAATCATGTGACAACAAAAAATCAATCAAATTAGCATTATACTACTGCAGCTTAGACCCAAGGACCAGAACCAAGGACTACAAAAAACCTGTAAACCAGCAAGTTCCACGTATCCTTTATGTTTAACAAGTGCTGAGGGTGAATGGGAAGTGGAGAGAAAGGATGTTAACTTCATATCACAGAGCCTTGTACGAAAATGAAAAAGAAAATGCCATAGCTCCTAGTTCAAATCATTCAAATCTTTTTTTTATGTCAAGAAGAATAACACATAAGAAAAACAACATACCCTATATGATGGGGTCAATGGATAATTAATTACCAGGTCAGGGAGGACAAATTAGACTTGCTATGGGATTTCATTTAAAGAAGGGTTTCAAAAAGCACTGCCCTTTTCTGTGAGGGCCTCTTAGATGAGGTACAATTGAGTTTTGAATAATTATAGAAGAAGGACAGCAAAGAGCCTTCAAGAAAGGGACAATATGCAACATGAGGAGTGAGCACAGAGGGCTTATGGAATAGGGAAAAAACCTGGCTGAACATATGAGTACCACATGTTGGGGGACCTGAGGGAAAGGCCGGGTGAGGTTAGTTAAATGAAGTGGATTGAAGAGAAATAGAGGGAAAGACAGATGGAAGACTGTGAAAAGCTCCTGAAAATGTAGGTCCATCTAGTCAAAGCTATAGTTTTCTCAGTAGTCATGTATGGATGTGAGAGTTGGAACATAAAGAAAGCTAAGCACTGAAAAATTGATTCTTCTGAATTGTGGTGCTGGAGAAGACTCTTGATAGTCCTTTGGACAGCAAGGAGATCAAACCAATCAATCCAAAAAAAAATCAGTCCTGATTATTCATTGGAAGGACTGATGCCTAGCTACAATACTGTGGCCACCTGATGCAAAGAAGCAACTTATTAGAAAAGACCCTGATGCTGGAAACAATTGAGGGTAGGAGGAGAAGGGAGTGACAGAGGATGAGATGGTTGGATGGCATCATCAACTCAATGGACATGACTTTAAGCAAACTCCAGGAGACAGTGAAGGTCAGAGAAGCCTGGCATGCTGCAGCCCATGGGGTCACAAAGAGTCAGACACAAACTGAGCGACTAGACAATAAGAACAACAAAAGGAAAAAATAAAAACAAACAAAAAAAGAGGTTGATAATTCATTAAAAAGCAAGAAGAAAGAGAAGGAAAATAAAAATAAAGGAAAGCAGAGAGATACACTGAAATTTGGGCTTCTGATTCATGCTAGCTGGGAAGAAGGTAAATCAGAAGTGCAGGACTCCTAATCCATATTCTCTCTTACGCATGGCAAACTCAAATGTGGAAAGGTTCTGAGGGACAAAGTTTCTTGGCACTTATCCCTGCTTCATTCTGAATCTCCTTCCTCTTATCCCCAAGCAAAATTATGGTTCAGTTCAGTCGCTCAGTCATGTCAGACTTTTTGTGACCCCATAGACTGCAGCACGCCAGGCTTCCCTGTCCATCCCAACTCCCAGAGCTTGCTCAGACTCATGTCCTTCGAGCTGGTGATGCCATCCAACCATCTCATCCTCTGCCGTCCTCTTGTTCTCCAGCCTTCAATCTTTCCCAGCATCAGGGTCTTTTCCAGTGAGTCAGTTCTTCGCATCAGGTGGCCAAAGTTTTGGAGTTTCAGCTTCAGCATCAGTCCTTCCAATGAATATTCAGAAATAAATATCCTATTGCTTTAGGATTGACTGGTTGGATCTCCTTGCAGCCAAGGGACTCTCAAGTCTTCCCCAACACCACCAAGATTTGACCAGCTGAGAACCGATCCTTTGTTATCTGAGACCTCACGATCTCATAGAGGTGTCTATTCAATTGTTGATACACTTGTAAGAATATATTTACTAAACAATAAAGGATGGAGGGGCTTCCCTATTAGCTCAAGGGTAAAGAATCCACCTGCAATGCAGGAGACCTGGGTCCAATACCTGGGTTGGGAAGACCTCCTGGAGGAGAGCATGGTATAACCCACTCCAGTATTCTTGCCTGGAGAATCCCCATGGATAGAGAGGCCTGGTGGGTTACAGTCCATAGGGTCACAAAGAGTGAGACATGACTGAGCGACTAACCGCAAAGGATGGAGATAAAGTCGTTTATAGTACTCAATGCTTATCATAGTCACTGCACACACAACACACCTCACCTATACATTGTATACTATTATGTACAAAATATTACATATGTTGGAGCTAACTTTATTGACAAGGAAGCTAAAGCTTAGAGACGTTTCACAATTAGCTCAAGATCACCCAAACGCTTTACCATCTGAGCTACCAGTGATAAATGAGAGAGTAGCTCTAATTACCCATAAACACAATGCGTCCACTTGTTCAATACTTCAGAGTTTCTGAGAGCTGAAGGTCCACCAATAAAATACATGAGTCACATTTTCAGAGAGCTGTAACTCCAAATTTAAATTACAATTATTTTGAAATGTTCCCTGTAAGAGAGGTTGATAGGGTCAAGGAGTTTTGGAATAAATGGAAACAATTGGAAAGTTTTGTAGGAGTTACATCTTGACCTCTGGTTTAGAGGAAAGACCAGCAAATGTTTTGCCAAATTAAGTAAGAAAAGTTATCTCAGACAACTGACAGAAAAACCATCAATCATTAAAGAGTCATCCTCACTACTCAGAAACTAAAGGTCTTCTTAGGGCAACCATCCATCCAAATTTCCAAGGTTCCTCTGAAACACATGCATCTGTGATTCAGAAATTAAAGTTTCAAATCATAACTGACAACTGCAGTGGCTATTACCCTTTGCCCTTAGAAACCACCACCCAAACTTCCAGGAGAATTGTCCTTACTGTTTACTCTGGAAAGTCTTAGACCCTGGGTTTCAGAGATTTCACTTTGTTTTTGTAAATTTCATTGAGGTGTAAAATATACACAGAAAAGTTCATGAATCCCGGTTCCTTTTGACATCCAGATCGCTCAAACTCAAGTCAGAGTACACTTCAAAGAGATAGAGAGTACTGTGATTTCTTTTTTTTTTTTGCTTATCATTACATTCACAACTTGCCATTCTGTTATTACACACTATTTGTGTTTGCTGGTTTAATGTGAGTCCTCCTGTGGGAAAAGAAATTGTATTTAGAATTCTAAAAATTTCATGTTTCCAAACCTTAGAACTGTGGGAAATCCTCTGGGCTTTGGCAAATTCATCCAGGTGAAAGATTTCAGCTTCAGATGTGAAAAAACCTTACTCTGTCCAAATGTTCCTACCCAATTCATCTTGCTTGATTTATCTTGAACTTCAAAAGACCAAGTATTCATCACAACTAATATAGGACAACTCTGTAATAAACATATATTTCATATATATTAAATATATTACACATATAATTCATAGAAAAGTATAACTATTAGAGCTACATCTCTCTTCTATCTGAAAACTATCTTTTGAAAAATTTTGAGAGTGACAGGTGGTTGGCAGGGAAGGTCAAGAGAGAGGAGATACATGTATCAGTTCAGTTTAGTTCAGTCACTCAGTCGTGTCCGACTCTTTGTGACCCCATGAACCGCAGCACGCCAGGCCTCCCTGTCCATCACCAACTCCCGGAGTCTACCCAAACCCATGCCCACTGAGTCAGTGATGCTATCCAACCATCTTATCCTCTGTCGTCCCCTTCTGCCCCCAATCTTTCCCACGTATACCTACGGCTGATTCACTTTTGCTGTACAGAAATAACAGAATATTGTAAAGCAGTTGTACTCCAATAAAAATAATTTAAAATTAATACTGTAATTTTTTTTAATTTGAGAACATAGAACAGGTATTATTCATGAAAATTTTCATTCACATAAACAGTCAGTATCTTTCATATCCCACCTCCTTTATCCTCTGGTTCTTATAATATTCATTGATGGTAATTTTTACAGCTTTAACAAAAGAGAAGGTAGCTTCATTATGGAAACTAAAAAGATAACTCCATACTCTCTGTTTCTTTTTTTTTTTTTTGTAGATTTTTTTCCCTCATTCACAGAAATCAGAGTTGATGAAATAGTAGTAATGAATTACATAAAGCAGAAATAAAAACAAAAAGCTGAGTAAATATGATATTTCTTAGATTGTAATGAGGGAGATAGTTTTTCAGAACCTTAAGATGTTATACATCATAAGAGACACCTAAAGTGAGTTGAAGTCAAACCAGTCTTTCATCCATAGATAATTAAAATGACCCCATGTTTCAAGACATAAGTCAAGGATTTTCAGGAGTATAGTAATCTTTAATGGCTAACCTTCAGGAAATTTTCTTTGCAACCTGGGAAAGGTACTGAAAAGAAGCTTATGGACCAAGAAGAGAATTAAATGGGCTCTTAACCCCTTTCAATTGAGGTACAAGATGTGGGATTAGGAAACGGAGCAACTATTTAAGTCTCTTCATTCTATTTTTCACTCAGCTCGGAAAGAGTCCAGTTCGCAAAGCACAGTCACTTGAAATTGTATGCGCATCTTCATTCCTTTGAGTACTGAACTTTCACATTTATGAGATTCTCCTATAGATATCTCTAGAAACTAAAATGATTTCTTACCCGTAAATTACTGTATTATAGTGACATGAAAGAGAGAGATTTTTGATGTTCCAACAGTATCACAGAATATTACATTGAAATAAATGAACATTTCTGCTGGGCTGAGAGTACTATAAAATTAAAATGCCAACTGTAAATGGTAAAAGGGTACATTTCTTGACCTTGGCTATATTTAATTGTTACTAATGGGTATTATATTAATTAAACATGCCTCCTCAATAATTATACGAAGAAGCTGCAAAGCTTTTAAGACTCCTGCTAATCCAGCACCCTCTGGTTACTTGTTTTCAAATTCGTTCATTTTAACTAATTATGCAAATTAGAGCAAATAAACATGTGAAAAATCTGAGACTCTGACCTCCAAATGTTTTGAATCCGATGAAACAATCCCTGTTCTAGCTCGATTATTCAATTTCTAGAGTAGATTAAAGGATTAAAAAGAATGACTTATTTACTTGTGAATAAGCATATATATCTTGAGCTTTCATACTTTTCATGGTGACTTCTCAAGCACTAAGGATTGTCATCCTGATCAAGTCCAAAGAGGATTAAAATAAGATAAATGCATAATGAATGACTATACCAATTTTTACCAAAAGCTCCATATAGGATCATATTATGATAATGCCAGAGAAGAAAGAATAAGACAGTTTTGCATGTACTGTTTTTGGCAAACATTAATGACCTCATAAATATGATAGTACACACGAGAGGAACATCCTACATTTTATCTTTTTTAGAGTAATGAACTTAACATATAGGTCTTATATTTTTTGTGGTTTATGTTGTGTACTTCTGTTTAACCCTTTTTTCTTTCTGTTTAACCCTTTTTCAGGGCCATGTTTCCCACTAAGGATATGAGGGCAGATTTCTTTTAATGCTTCCATGGTAGAATATAGACAGAGTTACTGGACACCCACCCTCTCCAGGTCTCCTAGCAGATAATGATCATTATCCCAACTTAGATTTAATGGTGCATTATCCTGCCCAGTGTCCATAAACAAAAAGACTGGCATGTTTTTTTCTCCTGTGGAGTGATGCACAGTGGGAAAATGAAAGTGTCCCAGGTAGTAAAACTTCCCTTAGCCCAATAACTGAATCAATATTTGTGGGAAGCTGATCCAATGCTTTTTATTGTTTTGCTTTTTTTTCCCGTTCGATTATAAAAACATAGTATGCCCAGTGGCAAATCTGTAAATTTTAAAAAATAATAGTCACTCATAACTCCATCACTGAAAAGATCTACTATACATATTTTAATATAATTTCTGCTCCTTTTATTTGTTAATGTGTTTGAGATTATAATATATACAATTTGGTACCTAGTTACCTTGCTTCCATTAGTATTGCAAAGAGCATTTTCTGATGTAATGAATAGCACCTGAATAACATAATAACATTAATGATTTTAGGGCTATCCAACAGCCCACTATATTTAATGATGTATAAATCTCTGTTAGTTCCTCTAATGTCGTACCCTGAGATTGCTTTCGTTTTTTGTGGTTACATATAACATTGCTGTACATATAAACTTAGCTAGGAAACAGTGTATTTTGATATTGTTGAATAGGAAATGTCTTTATATATTCAGTGCAGATCCTGGCCATATGATAATTTTCAGTATTTGGCCACCCTGGACAATTTGAGCAATTAAATATATATAGAAACAAATTATAACCATTGAATAAAATAGAAAGTCATGAATACATGCCCATATAAATAAACAGATGAATAAAATAATGTGGACTAGGATACTCTTATAGTTGCAAATTACCTCCTGATATAATACCTATTACAAAAATGGAAAAATAGTAAGTTTAGAATGGTCAGTAGCATTTTAGTCAACGTATTGAAGGTAAACACTACCAGTAATAGAACAAAGGAAAAACATGTGCATCTGATAGAATGGGCATATAATGAGAACACAACACTATTTCTGAAATACTTCAGCCAATGATGCATTAACTTGAAACTAACAGGAACACCCCAAATTAACAGATGTTCCATGAAATAACTGATTTAGAGTTTCCTGTGACTGTCAAGGTATGAAATACAAAGAAAAAATGAGGAAGGAAAATGCAAAGACATAACAAATAAATGTTATATGTCAAACTCACTGGAATCCCTTTGCCAACTGAAGAAGCTTAAATGAGGTCAACTATCAGATCTATTAATTTCCAGACTTTGTTTTCAGGAAATATACTAATATAATCGGAAAATAATAATTTAATGTTTTCCTCTTTTCAAATCTTTAACGTCTTATGCACTAGTTGGAACTTTCATTTTTTTTCCTTAAATATTCATGAAAATAGAAGATATTCTTATACCATTTATGACTTTAAAAGACTATCTCTGACGTTTAACTGTGAGAAACATCAGAGTATGTATTCTGTTTGTGGCACACTGAGAATATATTTTACATTTCTAGATTAATATTTTTCTATCATAAAAAGAGACTAACTGTTTTTCTGTATCTATTAAGATTAATGTATGATTTCTCTGCTTTGGGCTATGTGATGTGATTAGGCATATTAGCATATTTACTTATAGTAAATAATTTATACACCCTGCCATAAATTTTCACTTGGTTGCAGGTAATTAATAGTTAAACATACTGCTGAATTAGATTTAATAATATTTACTTCCAATACTTCACTTGCATATGAGAAATGTATCTGTATTTTTTTTCATTATGCTTTTCATCCAGTGTTTTAGTATGAGATGATGCTAACAAAATAGGATAACATTACATGGTTTTCTATGCATGTTACAACATGCTAAAACAACAGACATATCTCAGATTAATTTTCAAATCACCAGTTTATAATTTTATTTTTCATAATCCTTTTCTTTATATGCCCTAGATTAAGGTTACAGTAAAGGGCTCTATGACTTTGAGGCCTAATAGTCCCTGTCACAATGACTCAACACTACCCTTGTAGCACAAAAGCAGCCATTGAAAATTTAAAAGTCAAAGAGCATAGCTATGTTTCAATAAAATGTTATTCACCAAAACAGGTGGTGGGCTAAAAGTGACCTATGGACTAGAGTTTGCCAACCTGTGCTTTATTTTAGATATTCTTTTTTTAAATCAGTGGAATTTTAAATTTAAAAAAATTCCTTTTTTATTCTTTAGTATTTGAAGCATATAGAGACATTTATTTCCTTCTGAGCACATGAAAATCTCTCATAAATGTTGATATGTAATATTCTTACCACTGACCTTTTTATATATTATATAACTTACATTCATATTCCCTTTTGGTCTAAGAATCAGTTAGGAAGATTATCAGTTTAATTTTTACCTGTCAAAAAGTGAAAAGGGCTTTGAAAATAGGGATATGTATAAGAATAAATAAAGGAATAAAATTAAGTGGCATTTTAGTACTGACAACGGCACACTGTATTCAATGCAAGTGTGAAAGGCTCAGATTTTAACCCATTGTCTTGTGTTACCAGAACTAGAGCTATTTGGAAAGAATTACAGTACATAGATTATTAACCACAAGAGAAAAGTGCTAAGTGATGTCACTGTGATGGCCATAGAATGTCTTTAGATTAACAAATTCTCTAAAAACAAAAACAAACAGCTTCAACATCAGTCCTTCCAATGAACACCCAGGACTGATCTCCTTTAGGATGAACTATTGGATCTCCTTGCAGTCCAAGAGACTCTCAAGAGTCTTCTCCAACACCACAGTTCAAAAGCATCAATTCTTCAGCGCTCAGCTTTCTTTATATTCCAACTCTCACATCCATACATGACCACTGGAAAAGCCATAGCCTTGACTAGACAGACCTTTGTTGACAAAGTAATGTCTCTACTTTTTAACATGCTGTCTAGGTTGGTCATAACTTTCCTTCCAAGGAGTAAATGTCTTTTGATTTCATGGCTACAATCACCATATGCAGTGATTTTGGAGCCCAGAAAACTAAAGTCAGCCACTGTTTCCACTGTTTCCCCATCTATTTGCCATGAAGTGATGGGACCAGATGCCATGATCTTAGTTTTCTGAATGCTGAGCTTTTAAGCCAACTTTTGGTGGCTCAGAGGTTAAAGCATCTGCCTCCAATGAGGGAGACCCAGGTTTGATCCTTGGGTCGGGAAGACCCCCTGAAGAAGTAAATGGTAACCCATTCCAGTATTCTTGCCAGGAGAATCCCATAGATGGAGAAGCCTCGTAGGTTATAGTCCATGGGGTTGCAGAGTCAGACATGACTGAGCGACTTTACTTTCACTTTCTTTCACTTTCATCAAGAGGCTCTTTACTTCTTCTTCACTTTCTGCCATAAGGGTGGTATCATCTGCATATCTGAGGTTATTGATATTTCTCCCAGCAATCTTGATTCCAGCTTGTGCTTCATCCAGCCCAGCGTTTCTCATGATGTACTCTGCATAGAAGTTAAATAAGCAGAGTGACAGTATATAGCCCTGACATACTCCTTTCCCAATTAGAAACCAGTCTGTTGTTCCATGTCCAGTTCTAACTGTTGCTTCCTGACCTGCATACAGGCTTCTCAAGAGGCAGGTCAGGTGGTCTGGTATGCCCATCTCTTTCAGAATTTTCCACAGTTTATTGTGATCCACACAGTCAAAGGCTTTGGCATAGTCAATAAAGCAGAAATAGATGTTTTTCTGGAACTCTCTTGCTTTTTTGATGATCCAGCGGATGCAGGCAATTTGATCTCTGCTTCCTCTTCCTTCTCTAAAACCACCTCTGAGGTAAGGAGCAACAGCTGTGCTTTGCTGGAGTAGCCGTGAAAAGATACCCCACGTCCAAGGTAAGAGAAACACAAGTAAGATGGTAGGCACTGAGAGAGGGCATCAGAGGGCAGATAGACTGAAACCACAATCACGGACAACAGGCAAATCTGATCACACGAATCACAGCCTTGTCTAGCTCAATGAAACTAAGCCATGCCCTGTGGGGCCACCCAAGATGGGTGGGTCATGGTGGAGAGGTCTGACAGAATGTGGTCCACTGGAGAAGGGAATGGCAAACCACTTCAGTATTCTTGCTTTGAGAACCCCATGAACAGTATGAAAAGGCAAAAAAGATAGGACTCCCCTATCTTCATCCCCTGAAAGATGAACTCCCCAGGTCGGTAGGTGCCCAATATGCTATTGGAGATCAGTGGAGAAATAACTCCAGAAAGAATGAAGGGATGAAGCCAAAGCAAATACAACACTCAGTTGTGGATGAGACTGTTGATAGAAGCAAGGTTTGATGCTGTCAAGAGCAATATTGCATAGGAACCTGGAATGTTAGGTCCACGAATCAAGGCATATTGGAAGTGGTCAAACAGGAGATGACAAGAGTGAACATCAACATTCTAGGAATCAGCAAACTAAGATGGACTGGACTGGGTGAATTTAACTCAGATGACCATTATATCTACCACTCTGGGCAGGAATCCCTTAGAAGAAATGGAGTAGCCATCATGGTCAACAACATGCAGTACTTGGATGCAATCTCAAAAACGACAGAACG
This sequence comes from Capricornis sumatraensis, assembly GCF_032405125.1. Lineage (NCBI taxonomy): Eukaryota > Metazoa > Chordata > Mammalia > Artiodactyla > Bovidae > Capricornis > Capricornis sumatraensis. The sequence goes on from NW_027184624.1 coordinate 3,462,221, forward strand.
ATCTCTGTTCATTTCCAAAGCAAACCATTAAATATCATGGTAATCCAAGACTATGCCCCAACCAGTAATGTTGAAGAAGCTGAAGTTACACAGTTCTATGAAAACCTACAAGACCTTCTAGAACTAACACCCAAAAAAGATATATTTTTCATTATAGGGGACTGGAATGCCAAAGTAGGAAGTCAAGAAACACCTGGAGTAACAGGCAAATTTGGCCTTGGAGTACAAATGAAGCAGGGCAAAGACTAATAGAGTTCTGCCAAGAGAACGCATTGGTGATAACAAACACCCTCTTCCAACAACACAAGAGAAGACTCTACACATGGACATCACCAGATGGTGAACACCGAAATCAGATTGATTATATTTTTTGCAGCCAAAGATGGAGAAGCTCTATACAGTCAGCATAAACAAGACCGGGAGCTGACTGTGGCTCAGATCATGAACTTCTTATTGCCAAATTCAGACTGGAATTGAAGAAAGTGGAGAAAACCACCAGACCATTCAGGTATGACCTAAATCAAATCCCTTATGACTATCCAGTGGAAGTGAGAAATAGATTTAAGGGACTAGATCTGATAGACAGAGTGCCTGATGAACTATGGATGGAGGGAATGGCAAACCAATTCAGTATTTTTTGCCTTGAGAACCCCATGAACAGTATGAAAAGGCAAAAAAGATAGAACTCCCCTATCTTCATCCCCTGAAAGATGAACTCCCCAGGTCAATAGGTGCCCAATATGCTATTGGAGATCAGTGGAGAAATAACTCCACTGTGTGACATTGTACAGGAGACAGGAATCAAGACCATCCCCAAGAAAAGAAGTGCAAAAAAGCAAAATGGCTGTCTGAAGAGGCCTTACAAATAGCTGTGAAATGAAGGGAAGCGAAAAGCAAAGGGGAAAAGGAAAGGTATACCCATTTGAATGCAGAGTTCCAAAGAAGAGCAAGGAGAGATAAGAAAGCCTTCCTCAGTGATTAGTGCAAAGAAATAGAGGGAAAAAATAAAATGAAAAGACTAGAGATCTCTTCAAGAAAATTAGAGACACCAAGGGAACAGTTCATGCAAAGATGGGCTCGATAAGGACAAATGGTAGGGACCTATTAGAAGCAGAAGATATTAAGAAGAGGTGGCAAGAATACACAGAAGAACTGTATAAAAAAGATCTTCAAGACCCAGATAATCACAAGGGTGTGATTACTCACCTAGAGCCAGACATCCTGGAATGTGAAGTCAAGTGGGCCTTAGGAAGCATCACTACGAACAAAGCTAGTGGAGGTGACGGAAAGAGGCTTCAGTTCAGCTCAGTTCAGTTGCTCAGTCGTGTCCAACTCTTTGCCACCCCATGAATCGCAGCATACCAGGCCTCCCTGTCCATCACCAACTCCCGGAGTTCACTCAGACTCACGTCCATTGAGTCAGTGATGCCATCCAGCCATCTCATCCTCTGTTGTCCCCTTCTCCTCCTGCCCCCAATCCCTCTCAGCATCAGAGTCTTTTCCAATGAGTCAACTCTTCGCATGAGGTGGCCAAAGTACTGGAGTTTGATCTCCTTGCTGTCCAAGGGACTCTCAAGAGTCTTCTCCAACACCACAGTTCCAAAAGCATCAATTCTTCAGTGCTCAGCTTTCTTCACAGTCCAACTCTCACATCCATACATGACCACTGGAAAAACCATAGCCTTGACTAGACGGACCTTTGTTGGCAAAGTAATGTCTCTGCTTTTCAATATGCTATCTAGGTTGGTTGGGACAAACAAAAAATGAATAATAAAATGGTTGTGCTAACTACCAAGAAAAGATGTTTTAAAAATCAGACACTATTTAATAGGTATTGATTGGGCAAAATAATTGCTAAATATGACGCTTATGTATGGGTATAGCAAACCTATGGCTATAGGGAAATTGATTCTCATACGTTGCTGTTGTGAATGCAAATTACTATCAACACTACATAGTGATAGCCTATACGTGAGCAATTTAACTTTTATGTGTGTGCCTTAGACAAGCTGTTGTAAACATGCTTGAAAAACATATGCAAAGATTTATTGAAACATTTTTACACTTATTTTTAATAGAGGGGAAAATGCAAAAAATTGAGCTTTATAGAATTTAATTCTGACAAAATATTCACTATAATCCCACAGAATATGGTTCTGACAAAACATAATCCACTGGAGAAGGTAATGGCAAACCACTTCAGTATTCTTGCCTCAAGAACTCCATGAACAGGTTAGAATATAATGCCAGTTAACTAACATTAAAATTTAAACAATGCTGCCTATTGTTTATGGATATTTACAGTAAGTTTAAAGCTCTGATTAGGAACTACCAAATCATGAGTGTCATCGCATTTGAGCAGGAAGGTAATAAGCGTGAGAAGGTAGTTATACTGTTCAGATTTTAAAAAGAAACCAGAAGCTGAAATAATATTTTTAAATAGAAAGGAAATACACAATTACTTGTAGCTCCTATTTATACAATTCACTTTACGGGTCTTTTTACCCCATAATACTTTTTGTTATGGTAATTTCAGAGTCAGTTGATTGAGTTACCCAAGGATAATGAAAAAAGGAACAAATACTGTTCATTCATCTCCTGCTTTATTCATCATTCTTAGGAAAGGCAGTAGTCTGAATGGAATGTACACATTTTGATCCTTCCTAATTTGCCAGAGGTTGAGGTAGGACTCATAATTTGTGACCTCCCATTCCTGACACCTGGCTTTGACACTTTAGAGTTTCCTTTTTGACTGGGGCAGCGGCTTCACCAGTGCTAGTACTGCATGGCTATGTTAGAAATATTATAACTTTCAATCTCCTATACGTGTTTCCAAATGTTTTGCAGGTTAAGGGAGTATCATTTCTTACTCTCTAAGCAGCTCACAATAATTGAGGAAGAACTCTAAAACTGAGAAGTCAAAATGGAATGTCATAGTGCAATGCTATGCGACAATTAAAACTAATCACATGGTAATATGCTCCCAGAATACTATTAGGGGGAAAAACAGTGTCCAAATCCATAGTTTGATGCTACTGACATATAAATTTTGTTAAAGTTAGTAATAATTATAAACACATAGATGCATAGACTCATATTTCCCCAGGGTGGGAGTGGAAGGGAACTCTATGTACCAAAATGTTACGTCTGTTTATCACCACTTAATGAAATCCATGACTACACCTTTTTCTTTCTTTCTGTATTGTCTATCGTTCAATGGATGCTTTTACTTTCATAATGTAGAATGTTCAACTCTAAAGACAATTAATTTAAACTTTATTTAAATCTAAATAAATTTCAGAAATGTGGTAAATTTCAGAAATATGGCATCTGTTTTTGCCCACTTCCTACAAATAGTGTGTTAAAGTTAGAGTGCTATCTAGTTATGGCTAATTCAAAGATAAATTTAGTTTTATTTCCACGTTTGTTACTGAGGGCTTCCCAGGTGGCACCAGCAGAAAAGAATCCACCTGCCAGTGCAAGAGACACAAGAGCTGCAAGTTCAAACCCTGGGTCAGGAAGATCCTCTAGAGGAGAAGGAACTGGCACCCATCCCAGTATTCTTTTTTGGAGAATCCCATGGACAGAGGAGCCGGGCAGGGTACAGTCATGGGGTCGCAAAGAGTCAGACACAGCTGAGCACCTGACCACAGCACTTCTGTTATTGAATTTGGTTTTGAAAGGAGTATACTTTTCAATCTTTGTGATTATCGATTTAGAACAGATCAAATATAAAATTTGATTTAAGCTCTGCAGTCAAAATCTAGGCTAGATTCTTTACTTTCTTTTCTAAAGCACAGTACTTCTAAGATCAGAGGATACAGATGACTTCTTTCAAGAGAGGTTATTTATATTTTTCTCCTTTTGTATTAACCATGAAGTAGTATTTGGATGAGCCCTTGTCATATGGACTTGAATGAAAAAGATATTTTATTAAAATGTAAAGTGAGGTTACCTTCTGTTCTATCCCAAACAACAAAAAATCAAAATTAAGCTACTCTAAGAAACAGGACATTTGCAAAATCTTCATTCTCCAGCATTTGGATAGTATTTAGCTCAAGTATTTTGATACCATTTGCCAAGGAAGAAACCGAGAACACAAAAATGCTTGCTAGGGTATTTTTCTCTTTCTTTTTCTGCTTAGATTTCTCATCCATAATACATTGGATTGATTCTTTTGTTGGTAGTTTAATATAAGGGTAGTTCACAAATTTTTTCTCTAAGTCTCTTAGGATAAATAAAGTGTCAACACATGCATTTCTAATTAATGCACTAATTAATTTCTAATTAATGCATTTTTAACTAGAAATGCACCCACATTTCTAATTAATAAGATGTTTATTTTACACTAATAGCATGAAATAAAGAGTGGAATTTCATATGATTATGTCCATTGGGTAGTTGCCGTCTCTTGAGTTTTTGTTATTTGCAGAGTTATATTACTGTAATTTGAAATCAATGCAACTAGAATTAATTTAAAAATTCTTATGGAGAAATTTTCATTTAGTTTAATTTTGCATTTTTCTTACTGTATTTCTCTTTACATACATAGTATATTTAAAGCCATGCTGGAAACATTTTTTGACACAGTGTGGTTTTCCAGGTTGGTTAAGCTGTCTATGGAATTAGAGCCTTTTGCTGGTCCCTCCTTCTGGAAAGTTCTTTAACCAGGTATCTGTTTGATAACTCTTTCACCAACTTCAAGTCTCTAATCTTTGCTCAGCTTCACATGTGGCTTATCTTGAATATCTTATTAATTTGGTAAACTCCTTGTACTCATTTTGACCCCACCCTCACTCTCCTAATTTCCCATACTTCCATGTAATTTTCCCTTTCCCCAAAGCACTTATCAACTTTCACCATATTATATAATTTCTTTCTTTCTTATATTTACTGTTAAATGTGTAATTCTTCCTCCTAGAATGCAAGCATCTTGAGGACAGGAATCTTCGTCTTTGGGGCTTAATAATGCATCCTAAGAACTAAAAACACCTCCTGGATCATCACAGGTACTCAATGTCTGTTTTCTTTAAATTATTTGAGGTCAAATAAGGTATCAACGAAATATCAGCAGATTATTTCACTATTTGGGGAATGAATGCGATGTAGCCTATCCCATTGTAACTTGACTTCAAATACTGTTTCCTAGTACATTCTCTGAGCAATGATGCTAGTGTTGTCCTGGCACATTTGGATTCTGTTGAATAAGTCAAAATCATGGCCATGGACAGGTGACTGACTGCTTAATTATTTGAGGACACGAATGATCATATTACAGTCAGTTTTACTAAGCTTTCCTCTAATTCTCCTCTCCATGTGTGGAGGTGTAGGTTTTTTTACAAAGGAACATCTTAATCTAAAAATGTTTGTCCACACTAAGTCTTAGACTGATAAATTACCATCTTCTCTTCTATAGGCATACAGCTGCAAGAATGAGGGGAATGAGGGGAATAAGGAACTATAAGACAGAGAGAACCATGGCTTTTCATTTCTAAGAGTGAGCAATCAGTAAGAAAGGCATGGAAGCCCATGTTTGGGAGATATTCTTTCACATCATCCTACAGTTATGGTAGAAAATGATTAACAGGAATGGAGTCAGATTAAATGATTTAACCAAGCCATAGCTACATTCTTTGAATCTTCTTAGTGTCTTGGGCTTTTGGGTGAATGAATTGTTCCAAAAGGGCCTCATTCAAGGAAATCTTAAAGAATGATCAAACAATGTAAAAAATGTATGTGACTGGCCCCAAGTAGCTGGTCTAAGCTGACACTGGAGGTTCTCACGTCTGTGTGCTGCTCAGGATGATGTATGGGGTAAGTGCATCCTGATTAGTGTCTTGGGATGGACAGAGAGCTAATGCAGAGAGTCAGCAGTTTACAAATCTATTACCGACATCTTGGCTGAATCTGACCTTTGCAGTGCCAGAGTAGATGACTACTAGCTAGCTCCCAGGAAAGCTTATGCTTCATCTTGAATAAAATTTTAATGATGAACCAAGAGCGGAATCTATCAGTACTTATAGCCTTTCTACTATGATTTTTTTGTATTATACTGGAGTGGGTAGCCATTCCCTCCTCCAAGGGAATCTTCCCAACCCAGGGATCAAACTCAGGTCTCATGCATTGCAGGCAGATTCTTTACCAGCTGAGCCACAAGGGAAGCCCGTATTATACTAAGACAGCTATAGAAGACTATATATCTTATTTTGGGTATCTAATTTTTTCTCAGAATACATATTGCTGTCTTTATGTATTTGTATGTGTGTGTGTGTGTATGTGTATCAAACACTTGAAATAGCTAAAACTCAAAAAAACTAGAGCTCTGTTAAGTTGTAAAATTTAATTGTCATTAATCCTCTTGATGAAGTCTGTTTCTTGAGATGTTCCCAACTCAGGGATCAAACCCAAGTCTCCTGTATTACAAGCAGATTCTTTACCATCTGAGGCACCATGGAAACCCCTTGAAAATACTACATTTTCCATTTAAGTCTTGAAGTTAATTCTTTCTATTTATCAGGGAATCAGTACAACAGAGTTGTTAAAGCCTAGTACTAGGGTCACCAGTCCTGAATTTTAATCCCAGCCATATCACTTACTAGCTGGATGTATGGGCAAATTACTAGCCTTACTGAGTTTTAGTTTCCTTCTTTCCTCAAAAAGGAAAATAACATCTCCCAGAGCTTTTGTGAGAGTGTGAAAATATATATTTTGTAAATTTTAGTCATTTCGTCTTCACTCCTGGTGCCCTTTCTATCTCGCTGTTTTCTTCCCTGTGTGCTTACACGGAAGGGTAGATTGTTCTGCTTTTTCATAGTTGGAAAACTATTTTTAAAAATTAATGGTGAAGCCACTCATCTGAATGTACCTTTGCCCCCAAATTTCTACTTCCTTCTCTTGGATTCTGAGCCGTTCTACTCTGAATGCAGCTTAATTCACCTCCAGTCCTTCAATTTGTGTAAATAAATTACTACTCTTCTTTTCCCCTCTCATCTATAGATATCTCTCAGGCGAAGGAAACGAACTTTGTGACTGACAAAATGGCTATAAAGCATGGGGCAGGGTAAACACATGACAGGTCTCAATAACACGTGGTCACTGTCACTTGTTGCTCCTGAACACACTCAGAAGTTCCCTGCACTCATTTCACTATTTCATGCCTCTTTTCCAGGCTCACACAATCCCACAACCTCTCTCTTCATATGGAACAGTTAGAACTTATTTATCCAGCGAGACTCAGCTTATTTATTGCTTTCCACGAACAGTTTCTTGCCCGCTACACATCCCTGCCCCCACTTCCACCCTTCAAGAAGAGATCATCTCTCTCCTGCTCTACTTTACTGTAAGCATACTTCTTACAGGTTCTTCTAAGCATGATTGTGGGTGCTGTCTATCTTTGTTCACTAGATGCTGACCTTAGAGTCCACTGCCACAGCATTGCCTCATCCATTTGTAGACAATCTCCTATGGGTGTTTCTCGCTACAGAGCTTTATTGCCAGATATAGGATCAGCGTCTTCTGCTCTGGCCCTGACCGAATTCTAATCAGTTAATTACAACTGTCACTATTTACATTGATTATATGTGAAGTAGTATATTGTAGTGGTTTGGTAACAAATTATCTGATTGTGCATCCTAACTCTACCAATTTGTCTTTTGGTTGGTTACCTACTACTTGAGTTTGGGCAAGGTGCTTCTCTGATGTTTGTCTAAGTGTGCTCAGTCGTGTCTGATTCTTTGTAAGCCCATGGACTATAGACCATCAGGCTCCTCTGTCTGTGGAATTTTCCAGGCAAGAATACTGGAGTAGGTTGCCATTTCCTACTCCAGGGGATCTTCTCAACCCAGGGGTCAAACCCACGTCTCCTGCATTGAAAGGTGGGTTCTTTACCACTGAGCCACCAGCAAAGCCCTACCATCTCTAAATTGAGATAATGATAATACCTCCTTGCAGGGATATTGTAAGTTTAAGTGGGAAATTCATATGCTTAGAATGCAGCCTGGCACACAGAAGCACTAATCAAGGTTAATGCTCATATTTAAATAATAATCATAATCTAAATAATTTAAAGAAGAAACTTTTACAGTCAGTAGATCCAATTTCTTTTAAGTGTCCTAGGGAAAGATGGCCAGTATGAATGGTTTCCATCCATTTATAGACATGTTAATGTGGAGGCTCATAGTGGTTATATTCAGTTTGAGGGCATGTTCTGAAAGGCTTCTTTCCCGTATAAATTCTTCCTGACTCTCACTTCATAGGAAACAGAGATGGTGCATTTTCTGGTGAAAAGATTTCCCATGAGAGTAATTTTCTGTTTCTCTTTCAAAATGTAAATGATTTCCTTTAGGACATAGTTCTGTAATCCAGTATTATTAATAATTTGCCTGACTCTCTCATAGTAATTTCCATACTTCTTTAAACTGGAGCTAGTTTTCTGAAACTGGGTGTAGTTTACTAACAGAGGCTCTTCTCTAAAACACCAAATTGCCCTCACTGGTGTTAGATCGCCGAGTCAAGGGAAAGCAGCGAATCTGTCTCAAAGAATTAAGGGGTTGGCTTTTCATTGATTGGCTGATTTACTTATTATACTCTGACTTCACATGTCACGGGATCAATCTCTTGAAAGTATATTAGGTCAACTCACCAAGGAATATGAAATTTTTTTCTCCTTTATCTTTTTCAAGTGAATTAATAATTACTGTCCAGTCACCAAAATTACATCTCACTTGAGGTTATTTTTACTGTACTGAACTATTCTAGTGGTATATCTTGAATTAGAAACTGGAAATTTTGCTGTGAAGGGAATTTTCATGCACAGTTTAATAATTCAGCTACCTCCACCCCTGGGCAAAATAAATAGCTAGCTGAACGCTTGTTGGCAAAGTCACAGCGAATTATATTATTTGAAACTCTAAATATCCCCCAAATAAATGTTGAAATTATCTGTGGGAAAGCAAGGGGTTTGGGGCATTACAGTAATATTGCTTCCTTGCCGAATGTGCATTTTCTTCTTGGAGATCTATGGAGTTTGGTAAGTTTTTTTTTTTATTAGGAATAATAGAAGTACACCCATTGTACTTGGGCTGCAATCACTCCTCCTGACTCTCAGCCCTTCAGCAATTCTAGGACCTGATGTTAGATGAGAAGAGTTACTCCTCTGATTCTTAAACATAGATAAATAAGTTATCTCAAATATCTAGTAAGAATTCCAAAGAGTTGGGAAACTGTCACTATTGAATTTTATCAACTAGTTGCTTTTAATTAATTTATTTTTGATCATTTGTTTTGTGTGAGGCACTGTTAGAGTCAGTTGGCATACATCAGTGAATACAACTGTCAAAGATAACTGCCATTGTAGAGGTTGGATTCCATTGTGGGAAGGGGGTGGGGTTAAGGAAAGAGATAATGAATGATAGACCATTCCATGCCATTAGTAATTCTTCTGGTATGTTAGAAACCGATATATACTATGGGAAAGGAGACTGGGGAAAAGTGAATCCAGAGTAAGGAAAGAGGTTGTAGCCTAGGGAGATTTGGGGTGAAATGGTTTTGCCACAGAAATGGTACGTAACACACCCATGTGGGGAAGTGGTGGAGTGGGGAGAGTAAAGCTGCACAGAGCTCGATTTTCAGCACAGAAGTTTCTGGCCTTGTCTCTCAGTGCTAGAGATGAAATAAATTATAAAGGAAATGATACTGCCCAGGCTCAGATCCTGTGACATCCTCTCTAATTGAAACTCTTATGGGTAGCATGTTTCCCATTAGTTGTCCCAGTCCACAGAGGATGGAGAAAGAAAGCATTGAAGAGATACGCAGTTCAATTCAACAAGCACTTAGTCATACATTTTATTTACCCAGAATGACTTTATTCAATTTCAGTGATACAAAGATGCAGACGTTCTTAAGGCCCCTCAGCTATGTTGTAAGATGAACCACAGATGAATGAATATAAAAGAAAAATATGTGATGTTGCTAAGCAAAGGTTGTATATACATTCACATGTGGAAGAGAAATACTGTAATCTGGAGTTAGCCCAGGGCTTTCTGGAAAAATGAGATCAAGGTTAGACCTTTGCAAGCTTGAGTGTGGTAGTGAAGCAAGTGGGAGTAATCCGGGAAGGGCCACAGTATCCCAAGACACAGAGGTAGAAAAGTCAGAGCTCCTGGGTTAATTAAGGGAGAGAAATCTGGCCAAGGGACTTCATGACCAGGAGTAATGAGCCCCTGAACTAATAGAAGGATTTCCACACTCAGTGTCCCCAATGAGGGGGATCAACACCTATATTAGACAGACTGCTACAGCCTTCCTAGGGACTCAGACTTGGACAGGAGGAGTCTAGTTACAGGGGTGATTCCATTACATTTTACCTTAGTAAAGTGGAGACAAAGGATAATATCTCCAAAATACAAAAAGATGTCTTCCTCTCTTCTGTTACATGGATATGTCCTACCAGTCTGTAAGTATGGCCTAACTTAGGCCACTACGGTGGTCATAGGCTTTGAGCTTGAAAAACAGGGACCCCGCTGAAGACACGGGAGAGGGGGATCGTGTTAGAATGAAGGCACCCCCAGGATGCGTGTTCACTGCTTATACTCAGCAGGCTGCCTCATGACCTCTCCCCCTGGCAACACCTGCACTCTGTTCCCATGGGCAGCCCGGAGAGGTTGGCACTCGGAGGCCCAGAGAACGTCAGCTCCCATGGATGAGCTATGTCCACGTGTAAACCAAGATTTGGGGGAGGGACAGGGTGAGGTGGGGGGGCTGACACTTTTTCAGGCCGTTTCCTCTGGTTCCTCAAGTCGGGCCCTCATCTGGTCCCACTCCCAGGTTTTGGACAGATGCTGGATCCCTGATGACAGTCTCAGCATGCTTCCCCCACACCCCCGCGCCGTGGAGCCTGCTTCCCTCGCAGCAGCCGCTAAGACCCGGAGGGGTGGAATTCCACTTTGAAACTCTGTGCGTGCGGCGCGAGGGCCAGCGCCGGGCATGCTCAGTCGCCGCGGCGCGGTGGGGCTGCTGCTCCTACAGCTCTGGCCCCGGGCTCCAGGGCTGGCTCCGCCCACCTCCTCCCCCCGCCGCCCCCCCGCGGCTGCGGAGCTTCCAGAAGGCCGAGCTGTAGCGGCGCCCCGCGATCTCGGCCCCCGCCCAGCGCCGCCCGGCTTGCGGCCGCCTCCCACTCCTCTTCCTCCCCTCCTCTCTTAAGGTGGAGAAGCTGGTGCTTGCTTCTGTTCGCGCCACACACCGCTCTGCCAGCCCCAGCCCAGGACCGGCGAATGCCTCCCGGAGACCAGAGGACTCTCGGCGGGGGCTCTTTCCAACACCACTTTGCCTGAAGTGGGGTCGTGGCGGAGTTGCTCCTCCGCCACTCAATGCAAAGCACTATGCGGAGAGCGGTCGGCTTCCCTGTGCTGTGCCTGCTTCTTAGTCTTCACGCTGCAGGTAAGGAGTTGCCCGGCAGAGCTGTGGATGCGCCGGGAGACTGCACATGCTCCAGGACTCTAGGGAAAGCTGGCTTCGCGAGGAAACCCTTAGAAAGGCAAAGCAGGACAGTGCTGACACGGTAGGGGCGAGGGAGTCCTGCACCTGTTGGAAGACGGAGGCCGAAAACTTAAGCTAAAATCAGCCCGTGATTTTTCCTGACCTCGTATGAACATTTTCAATGCGAATACAGGTTTGCTTCCTCCACCCCTCCCCTCCATCTAGACTCCCAGATTTTGTTTCTAAGCTCCGCACTTGACTGCCCGTTTTTCAGGAGGCTGACAAGACTCCCTACTGGATGTAGTATTTTCTACTGCAGCGGCTACTTCCGTAAGGTCTCTCGGTTTAGCGAGAGCTCACAGGGATCCATTGGCTGTAACCTGATGGACCACATCTCTGCCCCAAAGATCGAAATACACGGTTCCCATTAACGATGCCACTCCAGGCTCCTTTGGCCCCAGCTCTTGTCAGTCGAATTTTCTAAACCAATAAGACGGACGAAAGCTTTAAAATAGGACTCTCTCGTCTCTTTCAGCATCATGGTCAGGTTCCGAGGGCACAAGACAGAAAACCAATCACTGTTTCAAAGCTGACAACCGCAGGGTAGGCACTGTCCCTGGGACGGGTTTGATGAGGTATAGAAAGAAATGACAGTGAGACTGATTCCTGGATATAAATATAGTTGATATCAGAACCAGTATCAGGTTTCGTTTGGAAGCAAACCTTAGGAAGTACCTGGGGAATTGTACATAAAATGTCGCTATAGATCCTGCTTTTTGGATACATGCAGCCTCGATCTGATACAGGGACTTGCTGGACTGAATCCTTTATCATTTTTACGCACACATGAACCAAAATAAAATATGGTAGAGAGATTTTGGGAGCCCTACTGCGACAGCAGTTGTCCGTGCAGTATCCCTGTAGCAATCAAAGAACAGGTATTTTCCCCGAGTTTGCCTGTCATCCAATCACACGTATTCATTCATTTTTCCAAGCAATATTTTATTGAGTATATACTACAGTTCAGAGATAGTGCATGAAGATAATGGATATAAAATTGCAATTTTGGGGTATCTTTTAGAAAGAGTGTGGGTGAGTCCTTTTCTGTGTAGGCAATTGTGAGAGTGAAAGATGGTACTTCCTTATTTCTAGCTAATGCTATTTTAATGTATTGTGAATCTCTTGAACAAGTAATGTATAGGAACATTCAGGCTATAATTAAGTACCCATGTTAATTGTTATAATTATGATGTTATATTGTGGAATTTTCAGTAGTTCTTTAGCACTTTGAAAACCGGGATGTAGCTATGACATGGTCATTAAATTATTTGCAAACAGTTGTAGTAAATCCTTTTATTACTGCATACAATTCTTTAATGTCAAAATATGAGATGAAAACATACACATTGGGTTGAATTTTATTTACATTATTGTTTAATTATAGCCCTGAGACAAATAGCTATTACCAAAAATATCCTCAGTTCCTATCAAATTTAGGAATGATTTGAACTGATCTATGAAAAATATTAGTGTTGTTATTTTTAAAACTAATATATAACATTTCTAAAGATAACATTTTATGTATCTTGAGTAATTATAACTTAAAAGCTATAAATAACCTTAAAATGAAGCAGGTGGAAAACATTTATAAATTTGTTGTGGATGAACATTTGGGATGAGGAAATAGAGGACATCTGTTCATCAAAAGAGAAACCTAGAAGTCTGTAGCCCTAGATTATACCTGGAGCTCTGCCAAAGGGTGTATTACCAAGACAAACCAATCCAACTCTACTTTGACTTCTTAATTTGAGGGGAAAAAAAAAGGAAGATGATTAATCAATTGAATTTAGTCACAAGGCATTGAAGGCTATCTCCAGATTTCAGTTGTAAGATGCCATATAGAAATTAATTACATTCATATTTTTAATGTAGTGCTTTTGATAGGTGTTTTTTCCCCAGCAGATTGCAAGTTTAATATTGTGGTTGTCTTGCCAGTTTCATTTTGAATGCATTTTAATTTAAACAGCAATTTGTGGGTCACAAGCTGTCATCAGATTAAAATTCATCACAGTTATCTAAATAACATTGTTAGGACTTTTCATTAGAACTGAGACGAATCAGCTTTCTTGATCTCAGCTCCTGTAGATTTGGGTAATAAAAAGGTGAGTGAGTGGAAGGACAAAGATCAAGAAGTCAGTGATAGTCTCTACTTGTTGAATGTCTCATTTGGCTTCTCTTACAGAAAGCTCTCCTCTCAGGGGGAAAGTGGGCTTTATAAAGAAGGAGAATGAATTCTGTGTAGTCAAGCCTCTTTGGCTGAAAAGCTAATTGATCTGTTTTGTTGTGCCCAGGGTAAGCTGGCAGAACTAATGATAGGTTAGACCTCTTTCAGGATGGGAGAAATTGGCTGCCAGGATGTAAGTGCTCTTCGTAGCTATACTAAAAACTGTTAACTTCCATAGTCATTCTCCTAATGGTAAAGTAGCAAACTGTTTTCAGCTTGAGTACCCTCTCCAACTGTTTGGTCATGATCGCCTGAGTCACTATGCAAAAAACAAAACAAAACAAAACAAAACAAAACATTCTGACCAACCCTGAGTTCTGATGACTTAACAGGGAAAAGTATTGCGATCTGTTTGCAATGTCTATGGGAGCAAAAAGAGGAAGAGGGGTACAATGCTGTGTAATTAACATCTCTAGAGAAGATAACTGTAATGAATTACTGAGCATGGAGTTTATCAGAGAACCTGGACTCAACTCTATCCATGGCAGCTGATTTTTGTAGACCTTCTTAACAGAAAAAGTGATAGTTATTGTTCACCCAGCTGCTTACTACACAGGTGAGAAAACTATGATTCAGTAACTAGTAGATATTATTACTTTAAAGTGCCAGTTAACAGTATAGTCAGGGTAAAAACCCCATGTTTCCAGGCCTGTGATTGCACTCTATGTAAAATCCTACACTCTTTGGGAGGCTACCATTGAGATAGTGGTGCCAGATTCTTTTCCCCTAATTGTCCTCATTCCTTACACCTCTGTGAAGCAACATAATGTATCAACGTCACTAGAAAAGACCACTTTAGGAATATCGAGGAAGGCAACTACAAGGTACTCAGTGATTCGGATGGTAAAATAATTACGTGGAAGAGCCACAGGTAGCTTATTTCCTTCAGTGTTTCTTCTCTTTCTTTGCCCAAAGAACTATGGGAGATTATATTTATTGATAATATTTTAGTTACAAAGGAGTAAATGTCTTGGGGTATCTTGAAGATTCTCATGGGAAAGCTTTCTTTTTCCTAGAGAATGTCTTGCTAAAAAAACACAAGTTGATCTCAATGCATTACTCTCTCTTCGAGCTCTGGAAATGGTTCTTTCAAATTTCTGTATGGTTCTTACTACCTGCTTTTCTGAATGACACAGAGACTACTTTCAATGTATATTCTGATGATGCTTCTGCATTCTCAGAGAAGTGCCTAGTCTTCTAGTCTTTGAGAAGCAAGAGTTCCTGTGATGGAACTAAGAGGATCAGGGAGGTCATTGGCAGAAACCCCATACTCAAAAGAAAGGGTAGGAACTTCCCTGGTGGTCCAGGGGTTAAGAATCTGCCTTGCAATACAGTGAACATGGGTTCAATCGCTGGTTGGGGAGCTGAGATTCCACATGCCATGAAGCAACTAAGCCATGCACCGCAATTACTGAAGCCTGTGTGCTCTAGAGCCCCTGTACTGCAGCTAAGACCCAATGCAGCCAAAATAAATAAATAAAATATTTTTTTAAAAGAAAGGGTAGACAGATAGGAAAATGATATTTTAAGATATCTTTTCTCAATGAAGAGTCCCTTAGAGTTCCAGAATCAGTTTTTCACTCAACATAGTTCTTAACACTGGCCAGGGGTCTGCTCTATTCTCTCCCATATTACCTCTCTGATATCTCTCTGCTTTCCTCTTTTTTGTCTCTCTCCAGCTACAGTGGTCTCCTCCCTATTCCAAGAAGACACCAAGTGCTTGCCCATCCTCCCAAAAAGTTTTACTTCTTTGCCTGAACTATCCTTTCTCCATATTTCCATGGCTCAATCCCTCAATTTTCAGTCTTTGTTCAAAGATTACTTTCTCAGTGAAGCCCTCATTGACTATCCTAATTAATATTTCATCACCCCTCAAATCTTCCAATACCCTTCCTTGATTTATTTTTATTATTAATTGTATTGAAATATAGGTGATTTACAATGATGTGTTGATTTCCGCTGTGTAGCAGAGTTCCTCAGTAACTCATACAGATACTCTTTTTCATATTCTTTTCCATTCTGGTTTATCACAGGATATTCAGCATGTATAGTTATAGTTCCCTGTGCTATATAGTAGGACCTTGTTGTTTCTCGATTCTAGACATACTAGTTTGCATCTGCTAATTCCAAGCTCTCAATTCTGTCCCCCTTGGCAACCACAGATTTGTTCTCTATGTCTGTTTCTGTTTCCTAGATATGTTCATTTGTGCCCTATTTTAGATTCCACATATAACCCCTGATAGCTCAGTTGGTAAAGAATCTGCCTGCAATGCAGGAGACCCTGGTTCAATTCCTGGGTCAGGAAGGTCCACTGGAGAATGGATAGGCTGCCCGCTCTAGTATTCCTGGGCTTACCTTGTGACTCAGCTGGCGAAGAATCTGCCTGCAATGTGGGAGACCTGGGTTTGATCCCTGGGTTGGGAAGGTCCCCTGGAGAAGGGAAAGGCTACCCACTCCAGTATTCTGGCCTGGAAAATTCCATGGACTTCCATGGGGTCACAAAGCGTGGACACAACTGAGCGACTTTCACTTTCACTTTTCATAAGTGCTATCATGTATTTGTCTGTTTTGTTTCCTGCTATTTCTATAGCAGATCCTGCCCATCCTAGCACTGGGAGAGGAGCAGTGCCGGGCACAAAAGCTACTAAAGATTAGACAAATACATTGAATCAATAAAAACAACACAGTAATATTTCTAGTCTCCTCTTTTTGCATTTAATTTCTTCTTGGCACTCATGCAAGGCACCTACTCAACTTAGCCACTTCCAGAATGGATTTCAGCAGAGCTCATTTACCCAAAAATTAAGTTGCTCCCCAGAAGTCTCACATACCCAGGGGACATACAATCTCAAGCAGACTTTGCTACTTTGGGAAATGAAGAGCAACTGGGGATGGGCTTTAACTATCGATGAACTCAGTGGCAAAGTCCTTCCAACTGATTGCCAGATGCTGTAAGAGCCCAAATGCCTTGTTGGTTGGCTATATTTTTAATTCTTTGTAAAATGCTTTATACCTGTGGGAATGGCTATGATAATGTCTGCATCTTTAGCACTTAAGAAGATAGATGTATGTATATTTGAGACCACACATTCCTAGAACCACGGAGACTGCTTATTCTATTGGAAATGACACCCTGACTAGCACGTTGTAAAATTGTGGATTGTATTATCCACAACCCAGATAATGATGAATGTATTATCTATCATTCAGACTTCTTCTCTGTTTCTCATCTACTTTTCTATCAACTCTAATCTTTTTTTCTTAATTTTAAATTTATTTATTTTTTGATTGAAGGGTGATTGTTTTACAGGATTGTGTTGGTTTCAGCCAAACATCAACATGAGTAAATCATAGATAAACATATGTCCCCTCCCTCCTTCCCATCTTCCCTATCCCACTCCTCTTGGTTGTTACAGAGCCCCAGTTTGAGTTCCCTGAGTCATACAGCAAATTCCCCAAACTCTAATTATGGTTCCATATAGTTAAGGTGGTAATTTATCTTTTCCTTATCAATGAATATTGAGATTAGATTGAATCTAACTTTGAAAATTCTTCTCATTGATTCCCATGGATAGCCACTGGTTTCCTCAATAGCTTCTCTCTTATCTAACTAGTCATTTCTCAGTTGCACTTTTAGGTCTTTCTCTGAGCATTCTTTTTTTTTTATTTTTTTTTATTTTTTTTATTTTTTTATTAAATTTTAAAATCTTTAATTCTTACATGTGTTCCCAAACATGAAACCCCCTCCCACCTCCCTCCCCATAACATCTCTGTGGGTGATCCCCATGCACCAGCCCCAAGCATGCTGTATCCTGCGTCAGACATAGACTGGCGATTCAATTCTTACATGATAGTATACATGATAGAATGCCATTCTCCCAAATCATCCCGCCCTCTCCCTCTCTCTCTGAGTCCAAAAGTCCATTATACACAGCTGTGTCTTTTTTCCTGTCTTGCATACAGGGTCGTCATTGCCATCTTTCTAAATTCCATATATATGTGTTAGTATACTGTATTGGTGTTTTTCTTTCTGGCTTACTTCACTCTGTATAATCGGCTCCAGTTTCATCCATCTCATCAGAACTGATTCAAATGAATTCTTTTTAACGGCTGAGTAATACTCCATTGTGTACATGTACCAAAGCTTTCTTATCCATTCATCTGCTGATGGACATCTAGGTTGCTTCCATGTCCTGGCTATTATAAACAGTGCTGCGATGAACATTGGGGTACATGTGTCTCTTTCAATTCTGGTTTCCTCGGTGTGTATACCCAGCAGTGGGATTGCTGGATTCTTTAATAGGTTAGTGCTCTGTAGAATTTATGTGTCCTAGGTCTTTTTTTCTCTTTTATCCCTGTATACTTTCTCTGTGGATGTTTACATCCAGGCCTACATAGCAAAGTTGAAATCCATATTTCTATCTCAGATATTTCTCCTGTTCTCCAGTCCTATCACTACAATTTTCTAGGAGTCATTGGAGATCCCACAAGTATCAGGAATCTGGCTGTTAATGCTCAGCACTTCCCATAACAACTTCTTTTATTTCTATATATTCTATCATTGTGAATAACATGAGAGTCCCCCACAGTCACCCAAGCCTGGTACAACTGGGAAAAAGCATACTCGATCACATTCTCACTTTGTATTCTCTAATACAGCCATTTCCTTTTCTCTTAGGGTAAACTCAGACTCATTAGCATGGGGAAGTCTTTTACTATCAGGTATTTCCCAACTCCATCCTTATTTCCTATCATCATGTTCTGCTTTGCCCACTGTTATCATACCAAAAGCAAATTTCACTGGTTTGCCATGCCTCTCATCCTTTTCACATACTGTTCTATTTATTTTAAGTATCCAACTCTGCTTCATTTTCTAGATAATTTTCCTCCAACTTTAAATCATAGTTGAGCATTGCCTACTTTGAGAACCCTTCCTCAAACCCCATCTCATCCAAGTAGCTTTCCTAGGTTTTCCTTTGAGGCCCTGTGTATTTCACTATTAATGCTCTTAACCTGAGTTTTTTGGTTTTTTTTTTTTTTTTTTTGAGGACAACAAGAGAATTGTAGCTTTTATCTCTGTATACTAATAATATATTAATAGAACTGTGCTTGTTATCCAGTATACCATCAATAAATGTTGCACCCAATAAATATATTCAGGAGGTATTTGGCAAAATAAATTTTGATTAATTTATATTTACAAAGAGATTATATCTCACTTTCATGATCATAAAGAGTAGAATTGACTTTACTACTGCCCTTTCAATCAAATGTACGTTTACTGGTTACAAAGCAGTGGAAATGGGACAGAATAGCTTTCATTTAAACATATTCTGTTTAAGATAAGTTTGTGTTCTGTGAGCATGAGGCTTATTCTAGTGGTGTTGTGTGCTGAACTCCTCCTAGATGGATAGACATTCCTATATGATTTTCTAGTACTACTTTAGGATGGGAGTGAGATGAATGTGTTCATTTTAAAGAGAGAAAAGAATTAGACAAGATACATAACATGATAGCTGTGCATTAAAGGATGGACCCAGAACCCCTAATTAATTCTGATTACTGATCAGTTATCTGAAATAACAAACATGAGCCACCTACACATTTAAAATCGGGTAGGAGTTTGAGGCAGTGGGTTCAATAAGCAGAAATGAAAAATAATCTAACCTTCCTTTGCTCCCCCTACCAAAATCCAAACCATCACAGAAAATTTCTGAGTATTGGATGGTTTTATACAATTTTTCTCTTTTTTATGTATAGATAAAGTCTTTATTAAACCTTTATGGGAGCTGTGCTTTTACTTGAAGAATGGAGAGTGGTTGATGAATAATAAAAATGTGACTTCTTCTGAGACGATGGGGTCACACATCAAAAACTCATTTATTGCCATTATTATTAGTGATAACATGGATGTTATGTTTCATGGTAAATATATTGTTAAATCTCTTAAAAGCTGTTTGTAAAGTCTAGTTCAAAAGGTAGAGAAAGCCATTTTTCCCTCTAAAGATCCTACTTGGCCATAAATGCATTCTTCATCTTCAAAGCACTTACAAATGCTGACACACTTAGTGTAGCTTTGATATTTCTCAACACGAAGGATTTTAACAGCTTGAAACATTTTAATGGTAAAATATTATTTTAAGATCAGGTTTCCTAATTCCTGTTCACCAAACAATGTAGCTGTAAGTGTCTACTATTGAGATATTTGCCACAGAATGACAATTAGCAAATTTATGTTGTGAATAGTAGCACTTTCCATTTAGATAATTTTCTACTTATAATGACAATCTAGACTTTTCTCATAATCAAACCTTATTTGATTTGATTTTATTAAGATGTTGATATGCATGAAAATTTCAACCACAGGGACCAACAACAAAACAAAACTGTTTACCTGAAACAGCAGTCTAGATCAATATGTCTAATTACACTGAAGTAGATGCCAAGTTCAGTAGGAGCTTGAACTATTTTCTGTCTTAGTTCGGACGTGAAGCAATGTCCATTTACTGACTTAAATGTGCAGAAGAGCTTAAGACAGCCTAAACTACTGTTTCTTTGAAAAAGAGCAGTGAATGAGCACAGAGTAAGAGTGTCTCACAGTGATTTACTGGCCTATGCAGCAACATGGACAGAGTAAAACTCCTCTGCTATTTCGCTACAGTAGTGATTCAATTCCTGACGGAGGCTGGAGGGGAAATGAGGCGATGCGCATAACTACACAAGGTCAGCTTCCAGTACTGGGATACTTTCACTTACCTGGCGACGAGGCTCAATACAAACTATGCCAAATATTATATCGTGATGAGTTAGTCCACAAGGCCATCAATCTATAAATATAAATTTATAGATTGTGATTTTAAAGTAATTCACTTTCTTGGTCTCTTGTTGATTCAAGACAGTATTTTTATTCTCCCTGGAAGAAAATGAAATAGCTTAAGCAGAAAAGTTAAGAGAAAATTGAAACAAAGGAGAAAATGCCATATTTTTAGATAATGCTTAGCAGAATACTGTAGCAGATAAGAGCGTGTATATGGTGATCAGTTTCAAATCCAGGCGTCGTCACTTACTGTCTCTCTGGTGGCTTAGTCCCTAAGTTGTGTCCGACTCTTGCAACTTCATGAACTTAAGTTCCCAAGGCTCTGTCCATGAGATTTCCCAGGCAAAAATACTGAAGCAGATTGTCATTTCCTTCTCCAGGGAGGATCTTCCTGACCCAGGATTTGAACCTGGGTCTCCTGCATTATAGGCCAATTCTTTCCCAACTGAGCTATGAGGGAATCCCTACCATCTCTCTATAACTTGGAGTAAATTGCTTGATCTTTCCACATCTCAATTTCTTCTTTTAAAAATGGAGACCATGTATTATAGAGTTGTTGTTGTGTGTTAAATAGGATAATGTGATGTAAAATAGACTGTACTGTCTTAGTAAGTGCCACGTAAGTGTTAGGTGTTATTTGACTAGGGCTGGGAGAGGTCAGATGCTAAATGATCAACCGATATCTTGGAGCAATTTCTCATTCTTTTTGTATTTGAGCCAATGCTAGAGAAGTATACATGTGCAAGAGAGATTCTGGATCCCAATCTCTTTTTCAGTTGGATCTTGTCTGCATAATTCCTCTCTCTTTGGTCTGAGCCTTACTAAGCAGGTCTGTGATGGATTTTGAAGCTTCAAAGCATCCACCTGTTTCTTCTGGCCACTGAGAGGCTGAAGAGAGCCTGGCCAGGCCCAGGATGTCAGATCTCATTCTCCTAGTCCCTCTTCAACACCCCACACCAAACCCCTCAATAAAATAGTTTAACATACTTCTCCTCCTCCAAATTCAGCTCTCCCCTAAGTCTCCTAATGCCTTACCTATAAGCATCTAAATGTATTATCTATCTATCATGTCTTCAGCAAATTCTTAAAGTGAATATATTAGTAAAATGCAAATTTCTCTTGGGCTTACCTCATGGTAATTGAAAATAGATAACCTTTTCACCTTTTCCTAAACACCATAGTTCTGACATATCTAGTTCTTATTTCAGCTTAGCAGATAGCCCAAACTTGTCCTCGGAGCTGCCTCCCTAACTAGTCTCACTGGCACAGATGCAGAGTGAGAAGTTCAGACGTGTGACCAAGGCTGCAACTCATAGCTCTAAGAACCTCTTTTAGGACTGCTGCTCTCGTAAGGCTTCTCCTCTACTGACTGACTGACACTCTCCTGCTCGCTATCTGTAGCCTATGGAACTTCTAGATCACTGGGCTCCAGGTCCACATGGAAGGCTGCCCATGGTTCTGTGGGCACTGGAGAAGTTAAAGGGAAAGCAAGGAGGGACATGGAGACGGGGAGACATTTTATTGGGGATTGTCAAGCACAGCCTTCGCCTGTTCAAGGGACGACTCATCACTCCCTAACACCCAGACCTTGCTTCCCAGCCCCACTTGATCTAAGGATTCTATCCTGCTGATTTTATCTCAGGTGACCTACCATGTATAGCTCCAGTCTGGCTCCCTGGGAGAGCTGCAACCCATCAGAAAAATCAGAATTCAACTATGGAAACTTTTTCATGGTGCTAACCTCCAATATGCGAAGTTATGTTCGTGGTGGGTTGGCTGTTTCAGTGCCTCTGAACACTCCATGGCAGTTAAGAAGCTCCCTAGGAGAATTCTCACAGGTTCTCACAGGTCTGGTACAGTTAGGCAGGGCTCTTGGCATTCCTGGGTCCCTCTGTATCTCCAGAGCATCAAGATTCCCCCCACGTGTCCACTGGTCTTTTCTGAGTGACTTATTTCCTCAAAATGGGAGTGGCTGATTCTTAGAGAGCTTGGATTATAACATTTATCAGGTTGTTTGTTATTCCTAAATCTGAACATTAACTGAAGCTATGAAAATATAACAGAAGGGTCTCCTCTCTAGATATACATTGGATTTATAGGGAAGAGACAAATAGATTTCATTATAAGAAAAGAAGGAAAATACAAATGACTGTTTCCTAAATTCCTGTGATGTGCTAAGTGTGAAAGTTAGTTGCTCAGTCATATCTGACTCTGTGTGGCCTCATGGACTACAGCCCAGCAGGCTCCTTTGCCTGTGGAATTCTCTAGGCAAGAATACTGAAGTGGGTAGCCATTCCCTTCTGTTGAAACCAGGTCTCCTGAATTGCAGGCAGATTCTCTACTGTCTGAGCCACTAGGTCTGTTTAACCCCTATGACATACTAATCTCTATCCCAAATGCTTTCTATAGTATAATCATCTCACCCTTTAGGATAGAAAGTTTGTTTGCAATGGTATGCTTGTGCTACAGAAACAGCAAAAATATACTCTAATTCATGTAGCAGAGTAAAAATAGAAAAATTAAGCTCTAGAATCTGACTTCCTGGGCTTGAATCCCATCTCTGCTATTTGCTGTTTAAATTCCCTGTGCTTCCCTTTTCTTATCAGAATAAAAGGCTAATACCATGGTAACTACCTCATAGGGTGGTTTAAGGATTTAAGGAGCTAATTCATAAGGCCCACAGCATGGGGCTGGAACACTGCATATATTCAATGGCAATAGTTGTGAGAATTATCATATTAGCATTTGAAAACTTTCATTGGTCCTATATTTCAGGTTCCATACTTGAAAAGGAAAAAGTGTGCATATTGCTGCTGCTGCTGCTAAGTCGCTTCAGTCGTATCTGACTCTGTGTGACCCCATAGACGGCAGCCCACCAGGCTCCCCCGTCCCTGGGATTCTCCAGGCAAGAACACTGGAGTGGGTTGCCATTTCCTTCTCCAATGCATGAAAGTGAAAAGTGAAAGTGAAGTCGCTTAGTCGTGTCCCACTCTTAGCGACCCCATGGACTGCAGCCTACCAGGCTCCTCCATACATGGGATTTGCCAGGCAAGAGTACTGGAGTGGGTTGCCATTGCCTTCTTGACTATCGCCCATTAAAAAGAAATTCACTCTGAAGCCTTCTTTTGTGAAGAGTCCCTGCCATGAACATCTAATTTTTGTACCTCCATTAAAAAGAAAATACTAGTAAACTTTTGCCTTGTGAATTAAAAATTGCTCATAACTAGTAAGCTAGTGTTGGAAGCAATGAATGCTGTTTTCCAAACTGGAGAACATAAGAGAAAAATAACTCCATAGCCACCAGAGGTGCTGCAATTATGGACAACCTCTGGTAAAGACCTTCAGTCTTAGGTTTGGGGTAGAATTTGTAGTATCACCCCTGCTGCTGTCTCACTCTACAAACTACCTGAATTCACAACATCCAACAGGAGCCAAAATATCCCACTTCTAATGTTGAACCTTCTGCATGTCCACGGACACCTTGCAAACTCTGTGAATTGCATGGTTCGCATATTCCACTGTGAGAGCCTTGCCCATATACCTTTGAGGTGTGTATGTGGGAGGGGAGGGAGTGGGCTTCATGAAATCAGAGTTGCTATATATGCATTCTGTGGATCAAGCAACCTACCTCCCCTAGCGTTAAGTTCTGCTGAGTCGACCATAAATTCACCATGGGTACAGACTGTGCCTCCAAACCAGTCCTACCCTGAGCCTGAAGCAAAAGTGCTTTGGGTCTCCCATACCTCAGCCTAAGGCATCAGCCCCCGCTGGTGGCAGCCCCTTCCCTTCCCCCAACCCTGCCCTTGACATCTTGAAGCTCACTCTCTGGAGCTCTGTGCTCAGGCTGAATCTCAACCTCTTGCCTTCTCCTTCCTCTCCACCCCAATGAAAGTGTGTTCTTCTTACTTCGCATTTCAAGAGGGGTCTCTCCTCCACTAGCGCTATTTTAGGAAAGATGTGACGCAGTGATCTACTCCTGATAAAAATAGCTGTTAACTGTATGGTCTTTCCCTAGCAAATGTTCATTTTTTTCAAAGAAAAGTGAAAAAAAAAAGCAGTGTCTGCTGAGAAAGCAGTACCTTTGACCAGTGGTGTTAATTTCAAGTGATGGATGAAGGGACCAGGACAGGATGGAGTAGAGGTGTTGACCTGAAGGACCTACCAAGTGCCCTGTGCTCCTCAAATCCCTAAATACAGGCAGAGGAGACCAGGACAAGATTTCTTCAAGTGGCCACCATGGACCTCCTTTCTTACTCTCTGTAGTATCATTACTGGGGCTTCCCAGGTATAGCTAGTGGTAAAGAACCTGCCTGCCAATGCAGGAGACTTAAGAGACATAGGTTTGATTCCTGAATCAGGAAGATCTCCTGAAGGAGGGCATGGCAAGCCACTCCAGTATTCTTGCCTGGAGAATCCCATGGACAGCGGAGCCTGGTGGGCTATAGTCAACGGGGTCATAAAGAGTTGGACACGACTGAGCGACTGAGCACAGCACAGCACAGTGTCATTACTATGAAAATATTGTAATTTTTTGATCTGTTCTAATATTCATTTTGTTATTTTTAAATATAATTCCTAATCTACTATGAGAATTATTCTTAAAACAGATATTTTTCTTTTCCTTGCAATTGAAGTACAGCTTTCAAGTCATTTGGAGAATTCTGCTATAAATAAGATGATAATAGTTTATAATCTCTATATTTATAAATACCAATATTTTAAATGCTTGCATAACAATGAGGCATAAAAATTACATTTTACAAGTGTATTTAGAGCTTTATCACTCTATAAATGCATATGGAACTCAATTTCTATGATTTCTGCAGAGGCTAGTGTTACTTAGCTTTCTAGCTGTATGATCATTTTTCCTCACTTCTGCATTTCCCAAGAGGGCGTATCTTGATGAAGATCTTCTCTTAACTGCTGTGTAGAGTTGAAGAGATAGTAGCTTTCACTCTTGTCAACCTCTCCTCCAAGCATCTTTCAACTCAGTTCTTCAGGAACTGGGGAGCATCTATCTGCTTCTGTTGAGCCAATATAAATCTCACTTCCTCCAGCAGAGTCTGAGGCCATGGTCTTAATCTCATTTCTTTATGACTTCTGTCTAGTCACACTGCCCCAAGGGTGCTGCCCAAATTGTATTAAATTTCACTCTGTAATACTGATTTATCAGATGAAACATATGGCTACTAAAGCTTGGCAAAACCCAGGAAACATGAAATCCTTTCATTATAATTTTACCACCGGCACGTGGCACACAGTGGATATTTGCTGAAATGACTGTCCATTTCTGTGGCTTCCAGATCGAGTTTTCTGTCATGCAGCTCAACTTTGGATGGAAGAGTTAAATAGGAAGAATGGAGGGACTCCCAGAGTAGTTACAGTGGGCTCTAAGTGGGAGTAGGAACCATGTTAGTTCTAACAGGATATTTGAGGAAATATGAAGGAGTGTTTATATCAAAGAACATGCAGGAAAAGCTGACAAGATGCCTTAATAAAAATCTTTCCTTATTGTGGTAAGATTCAGGCCCTTTCCTACACAGAAAAAAATAGAAGCAGTTCTCTAAAAATAAGACTAGTTACTGTGGGTTTTTTTTTTTTTAATTTTTATTATTGATATGCTAGACATATCACTGGCCAAACACTTGAAGCATTTAAATAATGTTAGGAGAAGACATAGAGTTTCCTCATGGAATTATGTTTTTATATCTTAAAGACTATGGCATAAACTAGATTTTAGGAAAAAACATTTCTGGAAGGGAGTGCTCTTTTGGTAACAAGCTCCTTTACCAAAAGGGAGGGCCTTTTGGTAAATCATGGTAATCATGGGAGGGCCCATGATTGCTTAAAATTTTTATGTGTATAATTCAATTAAAATTTTTATAATTGTTATCTTTTAGAAACAATGGCTCAGTGCGTAAAGAATCTGCCTGCAATGCAGGAGACTCGGTACGCACGAGTCTCCATCCCTGAATCAGGAAAATTGCCTGCAAAAGGAAATGGCAATTCACTCTAATATTCTTGCCTGGGAAATCCAATGGACAAAGGAGTGTGGAGGGCTCTTCCATGGGGCTGCAAAGAGTCAGACACGACTAAGTAACTAAGGACGCATGCACGCACACATTATTTTACTTTTTATGATTCATTTACTGGTCTGAAGATGAACTTTTTTTTATCAAATTGATTATTTGGTATCAGGATACAAAATAAGTGTGTGCACATATAAATATATGCATACATAATATAACACATGTTGTAAGAACATAACTAAGACACAAACTGAATTTTGCAAAATTAGCTTTATGTTAATATATATAGACAGAGCCATAATGGAATTTTCAAAGCACTAGTGTACCTTGCTAATAAGATTAGTATGAGTGAGTGTCTGTTATACCTGGAAGGTTATCCTAATACACCTCAGTTGCCGCATCTTGGGAAGGCTGTATTTGTTCACCAGGAAGATTCAGTGTTGGTACTGTGGGTGCTTCTAACTGGAGATTAGTGCCGTGGTGACTTCATGGGTTAGCATTAACAGTAGTAAGTAGTATTACAGAACAGCTGGAAGTGAAGTGAAGTGAAGTCGCTCAGTAGTGTCCGACTCTTTGTGACCCCGTGGACTGTAGCCCACCAGGCTCCTCCATCCATGGAATTCTCCAGGCAAGAATACTGGAGTGGGTTGCCATTGTTTTAATGTTAGACTCCTTCCATCCAAGGATAGCGCTTCTGAAAATCCTCCTTATAGAGAAAAATCAGTGCCATGGGAAATCTAACTGAATTGAGGCTCACTTTAAAGCAGAGACATTAGTTTGCCAACTAAGGTCCGTCTAGTCAAGGCTATGGTTTTTCCAGTAGTCATGTATGGATGTGAGAGTTGGACTATGAAGAAGGCTGAGCACCGAAGAATTGATGCTTTTGAACTGTGATGTTGGAGAAGACTCTTGAGAGTCCCTTGGACTGCAAGGAGATCCAACCAGTCCATTCTGAAGGAGATCAACCCTGGGATTTCTTTGGAATGAATGATGCTAAAGCTGAAACTCCAGTACTTTGGCCATCTCATGCGAAGAGTTGACTCATTGGAAAAGACTTTGATGCTGGGAAGGATTGGGGGCAGGAGAAGAAGGGGACGACCAAGGATGAGATGGCTGGAAGGCATCACTGACTCGATGGACGCAACTCTGAGTGAACTCCGGGAGTTGGTGATGGACAGGGAGGCTTGGCATGCTGCGATTCATGGGGTCGCAAAGAGTCAGACACGACTGAGCGACTGAACTAAACTGAACTGAACTGAACTTAAAGAATGTACTGTGCTCTCTTGTAAAGTACATTTCTAATCTGGTTGTAGACCTGTAATACAAGATCCACCTTCATTTTCTGATGAGAAAACTGAGGCTCAGAGAGGTTATAGTGAATATAGTGAAGTCGCTCAGTCGTGTCCGACTCTTTGCGACCCCATGGACTGTAGCCTACCAGGCTCCTCTGTCCATGGGATTTTCCAGGCAATAGTGCTGGAGTGGATTGCCATTTCCTTCTCCAGGGGATCTTCCCAACCTAGGGATCAAAACTGAGGCTCAGAGAGGTTGAGGACCCATAACTCAAGTTCTGATAGACAGGGTGTGGTGGGTGTTAAAGATACAGTCTACGTCTCTTTTCTCTTAAACCATTGCTTCTTTTTAAAAGCATGTTTCTTTGAATCAGTTCTGATGAGATGGATAAAACTGGAGCCGGTTATACAGAGTGAAGTAAGCCAGAAAGAAAAACACCAATACAGTATACTAACAGATATATATGGAATTTAGAAAGATGACAATGATGACCCTGTATGCAAGACAGCAAAAAAGACACAGATGTGTATAGCGGACTTTTGGACTCAGAGGGAGAGGGAGAGGGTGGGATGATTTGGGAGAATGGCATTGAAACATGTATACTATCATGTAAGAATTGAATCACCAGTCTATGTCCAATGCAGGATACAGCATGCTTGGGGCTGGTGCACGGGGATGACCCAGAGGGATGTTGTGGGGAGGGAGGTGGGAGGGGGGTTCATGTTTGGGATCGCATGTACACCCGTGGTGGATTCATGTCAATGTATGGCAAAACCAATACAATATTGTAAAGTAAAAAATAAATAAATAAATAAATAAAAATGAAATAAAATAAAATAAAAAGCATGTTTCTTTCCTTTCTCAATTCTATTAATTGGCATTTTCTAAGTAAAATTTTACTGGTACTTATCTATTTTTAACTTTTCCTGAGAGGCATTTACAAATCAAATGAGAACCTTGTCATATCTCATGTAGAAATTCCCAAGGGACTTCCTTGATGTTATCCATTTGCATTTCCTTTCTAGAGAAGGAAGTGCTGGCAATCCTTGAAAAACAATGATTGTCCTTTTACAAAATGATCAGAAAACAAAGTTGCCCTTTTTTGATTGTTCACTTTTTTAGGTCTCTTTGGTGACCACTGTTTCATCCTTTATTCCTTTCCCAAGTCACTGACACTGATTTAAACAGCTGCCATCCATAGGATTTATTCTGAGAGGGTGTATGTGAGGCCATTCTACCTTATGCATCCAGAGTTACTAAAGTTGATTTTGAAATAATGAATCATAATGTACATAAGCATAAAATCACATTGTGATTTTACATATTTTCTCTTTCCTTTGTTATGGATCTCTTCAGAGATTATCAGGGTCATATCCAGAATGAAATTTCAATTGTGGAATTTTATGACCATTAAAACTGGTTATTGTCCTGTAAATGCCATTCCTATGATAAAAGTACTTTTAAATGCAGTTAAGTATCTTCAACGAGCTAGTCACTATTCTGCCAGGGAGCTCTGTCCTTTAGAAATAGAAAAAATTGTCACTGAGCTCTCAGTGAAGATGAGGAATCCTACTACTCATCTTATATCTACTTTCTTTTTCATTCCTTACAAGACGTTTTTTCAGTCCTTCTCAATTCTCCTGGAATCTCCAATCTTCGTTCTCTTATCCTCTCTCTCTTATGAGATAGCTTCATCTCCTTCATGGAGAAAATAGAAACTGTCAGAAGAAAACTTGCTCAATTGCCACTGCCAGATCCATTAACATCCTTCATCTTTCTGCCTCTCCCGAATCCCCATATTATAATGGAAAAAATACCTCCTTCCAATCCAAGGTTCATCCCCCTGATGGTACTCTGGATCCCAACTCCTCCAGTCTGCTGGGGAGGTTCAGTCTACTGATTATTCCATCTGTTTTTCTTTTAGTGATATTTCCAACCACTCCTTCTCAACTAGCTCTTTCTCTTTAAGGATTAAATGTATTCAGACCTCTCCTATAGTGAAAAAAAAAAAAAAATCCCTCAACCCTGCTTTCCCTTTCTGTGAATACACTGCTACTCTCTTATCCCAGCAGTGGCCACAGGACTGGAAAAGGTCAGTTTTCATTCCAATCCCAAAGAAAGGCAATGCCAAAGAATGCCCAAACTACCACACAATTGCACTCATCTCACATGCTAGTAAAGTAATGCTCAAAATTCTCCAAGCCAGGCTTCAGCAATATGTGAACCGTGAACTTTCAGATGTTCAAGCTGGTTTTAGAAAAGGCAGAGGAAACAGAGATCAAATTGCCAACATCTGCTGGATCATGGAAAAAGCAAGAGAGTTCCAGAAAAACATCTATTTCTGCTTTATTGACTATGCCAAAGCCTTTGACTGTGTGAATCACAATAAACTGTGGAAAATTCTGAAAGAGATGGGAATATCAGACCACCTAACCTGCCTCTTGAGAAATCTGTATGCAGGTCAGGAAGTAACAGTTAGAACTGAACATGGAACAACAGACTGATTCCAAATAGGAAAAGGAGTATGTCAAGGCTGTATATTGTCACCCTGCTTATTTAACTTCTATGCAGAGTACATCATGAGAAACGCTGGACTGGAAGAAACACAAGCTAGAATCAAGATTGCTGGGAGAAATATCAATAACCTCAGATATGCAGATGACACCACCAGTATGGCAGAAAGTGAAGAGGAACTAAAAAGCCTCTTGATGAAAGTGAAAGAGGAGAGTGAAAAAGTTGGCTTAAAGCTCAACATTCAGAAAATGAAGATCATGGCATCCAGTCCCATCACTTCATGGCAAATAGATGGGGGAACAGTGGAAACAGTGTCAGACTTTATTTTTGGGGGCTCCAAAATCACTGCAGATGGTGACTGCAGCCATGAAATTAAAAGACGCTTACTCCTTGGAAGGAAAGCTATGATCAACCTAGATAGCATATTCAAAAGCAGAGACATTACTTTGCCAACAAAGGTCCATCTAGTCAAGGCTATAGTTTTTCCAGTAGTCATGTATGGATGTGAGAGTTGGACTGTGAAGAAGGCTGAGTGCTGAACAATTGATGCTTTTGAATTGTGGTGTTGGAGAAGACTCTTGAAAGTCCCTTGGACTGCAAGGAGATCCAACCAGTCCATTCTAAAGGAGATCAGCCCTGGGATTTCTTTGGAAGGAATGATGCTAAAGCTGAAACTCCAGTACTTTTGGCCACCTCATACGAAGAGTTGACTCATTGGAAAAGACTCTGATGCTGGGAGGGATTGGGGGCAGGAGGAGAAGGGGACGACAGAGGATGAGATGGCTGGATGGCATCACTGACTCGATGGATGTGAGTCTGAGTGAACTCCAGTAGTTGGTGATGGACAGGGAGGCCTGGCGTGCTGCGATTCATGGGGCCGCAAAGAGTTGGACACGACTGAGCGACTGAAGTGAACTGAACTCTCTTATCACACTGAAGTTTGTTGCAAGAGTTGTTATACATGTTATTTCTCATTTATCTCCCATTTGATCCTCAATCCAATTACATCTAGCTTTCTCTCCCCCCCCAACTCTGAAATTACTTTCTGTACATTATCAATCATTGTTAATGTGATAGATAAACATTTAGTGATGAGAAAAGATGTTTTGATACAGTATTGAGTGAAAAAGGTAGCTTACAAAGCATAACATAGCATAATCTATTGCCTTTATTTGGAGTATAGTGCAATGAATTTTAACCTATCTATAGATTCATGTAATCATATTGTATACAAAAAAGTTCAGTCGCTCCAAAGAACTCCTTCATTCTACTCCCCCTGCTTCTCAACTGATAACCTAATAATCACTGATCTAGTTTTTTCTTTTCAGTATTAGTTTTTGCTTTTCAAGAATGTTCTATAAATGGACTTTCTGCAATTGTCTTCCTTTCCTCAGCCTAATGCCTTTGAGGGTAATCCAAATTGTTTTGCAGATCAATAATTCATTTTTTTTCGTTGATGAGCAATGTTCCTTTGTATAGATGTATCAGTTTGCTTTCCATTCATCGATCGAAGGACATTTGAGTTGATTCCACTTTATATTCCACTCATATGCAACTATGCATAGAGTTGCTGCAAAAGTTTGTTTACTATCTGAGTATTGTTAGTATTTTTCATTTTAGCAATTCTAAGAGATATGTAGTGTTATCATATCACAGTTTTAATATGGATTTCATTACTGGGGTAATATTCATGTGCCTCTTTGCTATTCATATATCTTTGCCTTTGTGTCTGTTCAAATCTTTTCGCCTAGTTTTAAATTGGTTTGTTTTCCTACTGTTAAATTTCTTGAGTTCTTTATTTTTTCTTATTACAAGTCCCTTGTTGGATATATGATTTGCGATTATTTTTTGCCACTCTTTAGCTTGCTGCTTCATTCTCTTAACAGTGTCTTAAACAGAGCAGAAATTTTTCTGTTTTAATCCAGTCCAATTGAGCAATTCTTTTTCTCTTATGGATTGTGATTTTGGTGACACATCTAAGAATTTTCTGCCTAACCCTCGTTATAAAGATTTTCTCCTGTATTTTCTTCTAGAAGTTTTATAGTTGTACGTTATACTTGGATCTGTGATCTTTATTAAGTTCATTTCTATGAAGTTTGTATAGAGACTCATTTTGTTACAAATGAATGTCCGATTGTTCCAATATGATTTTGAAAAAAACTATCCTTTATTGTTTTTACATATTTATAAAAAAATCAAGTGGTGACATTTTCTCTGGATCTGTTTTAATTTATTAATTTCAGTTGGAGACTAATTACTTTACACTATTGTGGTGGGTTTTGCCATGCATCAATCTGTTTTTGAACTCAATTTTGTCTCACTGATTTATCTACCTTTTTCTTTGCTAATACTCCATTATATTGATTACTGTAGCTTTATCGTAAGTCCTAGAATTGGACTGTAGTATTCTGTCACCTTTATTCTTCATTTAAAATTGCTTATTCTACTTTAGAATCAATCTATTATATGTGTAGAGTTTTGCTTGAATTTTTATTGTTGTTGGGGATAATTAAATCTTCATTATATAAAGCCTTCCAATTCATGAACACAGTATGTCTATTCAGTTCCTTTTGTTTTACTTTCTCAGTGTTTTGTAGTTTTCACTAGATATATCCTGTACATATTTTGTTAGAGTTATACCTAAGTATTTTATTTTCTGTAACTCTTGTAAATATTTTTTAAAAATCAGTTTTCAGTTGTACATTGCTAGCTTATAGAAATGCCATTGATTTCATAGGTTAATATTACAGTCTATTCACTTGCTAAACTCACCCGTGGTATCAAAATTTTGATGAGTTCCTTAGGATTTTATAGATAGACAATCATCCTTTCCACAAATAGAACAATTTTATTTTTTCTTCTCCACTGTGTGTGCCTTTTACTTCTTTGTTTACTGGCAATAAATAGGATTTTCATGCAGTATAGTGTTGTACAGAAGTGATGAGTGTCATTGTCTTGTTCTCTATTCTTAAGAGAGGGAAGGTAAACCTATTGTTAGCTGTGAGTTTTTGTGTAGGTGTCTTTTACACGTTTAAAGAAGTTCCCTTCTATTTCTGGTTTGCTTTTTTTTTTCACTGTAAGTTGATATGAATTTTGTCAAATGCTCTTTCTGCATCAGTTGGTATGATAATATGGTTTTCCTTCATTAGACTGTCAATATGATGGATTAGGTTGATTGCTTTTTAAATATTAAAGCAGCCTTACATTCCCAGGATAAGCCTTACTTGGTTATGTATTATCTTTTATATTTCTGCATTCAATTTGCTAATATGTTGAGGATTTTTCCATATATATTCATGAGCAATATTTGGTCTTTAGTTTTCTTTTTTAGTAGGGTCTTTTTCTGGTTTTGTTATCAGAGTAATTTTGGCCTCATAAGGTGCTTTGAGGAGTGTTCTTTTTTCTTCTATTTTCAGGGAGAGGTTATATATAAATGAAGTTAATTTTTTCTTTAAGTGTTTCAATTTGCCAGTGAAACCATTTGATCTTGAAGATTTCTTTTTCATAAGAAAAAAATAGGAATTCAATTTCTGTTATAATTTTAGGACAATTTAGGTAACATATTTCTTGTGTGAGTTTCATTATTTTCTAGGGTTTGAATTGGTCATTTCATCTAACTTGTTAAATACAGATGCAAAGAGTTGTACACATTTATTTTCTCATTATCCTTTTCATGTCTACTGGGTATGTAGTGATATTCTTTCTTTCATCTGGTGTTGGCAATCTGTGTCTTCTCTATTTGTCAGTCTTGCTAGAGTTTTATCAATTTATTGATGTTTTCAAAGAATAAACTTTTGTTTCATTGATTTTCTTTATTGTTTCCTATTTTCAGTATAATTATTTCTCATTTTAACTTCTTAATTTCTTTTCCTTTGCATACTTTACATTTATTTTGCTCTTTTTGTTTTTCTGGTTTCCTAAAGTAGAGGCTTCGATTATTGATTAGAGACCTCTCTTCTTTTCTAATACAAACATTTATGCTGTAAGCTTTCCTCTAAGCACTGCTTTGACTGTGTCTCACAAATCCTGGTGTTGTATTTTCTCCTGGAGCTATCCTTGTCTATACTCTGGTGTACACTGTGGGTTGGCTAGAGAATACTGGAGGCAAGGAGAGACGAATTTTGAATTCTGTTCATCATCCCTAATTGCTCTGCTACCATTTACTTCCCAGAGTCCTCAGAAAGCTGTTTTATACATTTTGTTTAGATTTTATAGCTCTGTTTATTATAGTTAACAAGACAGAGTGTGTTTGCTCCATCGTATCCAGGCTCAGAATCTTCCTTAACCTTTTAAGTCCTTAAAGATTACTTTATTATTTTCAAAGACTCAACAGTAGAGAATGGTTTGTATTTCTAATGCTCTACCCAGAGCTTTTCCATGTGGAGTCTGGTGCTCTGAATATCCAGGGTCAGCTGTCCATTGATGAAGTTTCGGTCAGTAAATCCTATGCAAGTGTTCAGAGTTGTTTCAACTCTCAGATTGTGAGTGACACTGGACACTGCCAATCACAGACCCCTTGGTACACTCTTTCCACGACTTCCATACTTCCACAATCTCTAATTTTTCTTCTTCTCCTGCCAAATATTCCTTTAATGTGGCTTTTTCTGAATCCTTGCTGTAGACTCATAGTTCTTGTCATTCCACAAGGTAGTCTCATCATTCAGGCGCTCACTTTTCCTTGAGTATGCTTATGGTTTTTCAGTATTTATCTTTAGTCCAGCACTTTCTCCTGGGTTCCATATAAATGTAATTTCTTTCTAGATGTTTCCATTTCTATATATTGTAGGCACTACAGAATCACATTTCCCTGTCTCAATAAAGGACACCCTTATATGTTGAATTGCCAACTGGAAATAGAATTATTCTTAAATATCCACTGTTCATTCCTTCCTACAACATTAACTCAATTACTGAATTTATTCCTTTTTATTTTTTCATCAATTCCTATATCTTAAGGCTTCTGAAATTCACCTCTGCTT
Source organism: Capricornis sumatraensis (assembly GCF_032405125.1). Taxonomy (NCBI): domain Eukaryota; kingdom Metazoa; phylum Chordata; class Mammalia; order Artiodactyla; family Bovidae; genus Capricornis; species Capricornis sumatraensis. The sequence goes on from NW_027184624.1 coordinate 3,497,612, forward strand.
TGTCTTCCTACTGCCTGCCACCTTGTCTGGGCTATTCTATTGTCATCTAAAATATTTTACCCAGTACATTTGCACTTACTTTTGCTTCCTCCCAGTCCATTTTATTGTACAGCCAGAGTGATCTCTGAGAAATATAAATTTTACATTATCACTTCCCTCTTTAAATTTTATAAAATGTTCAATTTCCTAATGTTTCATTTTTAAAATGCTATTAAAGGTATTTTGCAATGTACCATGTTATCCTCAAAAATCACTCAGTGTCTCGGCATTAGTTTCCTATCACTGCATAACAAATTGCTATAAAATTTAGCAAATTAAACAACACATATTTAGCATTTCTCAGTTTCTGTGAGGCAGAAATTTGGCCATGGCTTACCGGAGACGTCCGCTTCAAGGTCTCTCATTAGGCTTCAGTTAAAGTGTTGGCCTGAGCTAGGCTCCTAGGTGAAGGCTCACCGGAGGACAGATTTGCTTCCAAGTTTATGGCACCCCACTCCAGTGCTCTTGCCTGGAAAATCTCATGGATAGAGGAGCGTGGTAGGCTACAGTCCATGGGGTCGCAAAGAGTCGGACATGACTGAGCGACTTCACCTCACTCACTTTATTTACATGATTGCTGACAGGATTCAGTTCCTTAATCGCTGTTGCAACTGGGAGCCTCAGTTCTTCCTCGGATTTTGGCTAGAAGCCTCCTTCTTCACGTGGACCTCTCCAACAACTTGCTTCATCAAAATCAAAAGGAGTCTCCCAGCAGCACAGAAGTCATCTTTTTTTAGCTGAATCACAGAAAGGACATCCCATCACAAGCAGGTCTCACTCACTCTTAATGAGCATGAATGCCAGTAGGTATGGGTCTTAGAGTCCCAAAGGAATCTTCTTTTTCTTATTTCCACTCTTAATTTCTCTGTGCTGCTTTCTGAATTATTACCTAAACCTTTCCAACTTACCAATTCTCTATTCAGTGGTGTCTAGTCTATTGTTTAACCCATGTATTGCATTTCTTCAGTTACTATATTTTTCATTTCTATGATTTTTGCTTGAATTGAAACATGCCAGTTCTCTTTCCCTCAAATCCCTTATTCTTATTTTCTTTTCTATTTGGATGTTTCAATTAACTTATTTTGAAGCCCCCTTCAATTTTCTCTTTCATTTTTTCTTCTTAGTTAAGAATCTACCCACTTCTCCATTTTCTGACCTTCTCTCATGGCGGTAATCCCTATGTGCTTTGTAATTTTTTTAAGTCGATAAGTATGTCTTCAGTGGGACTTACCTTACTTGGAAACACATGGAAATTCCATTTATATTCAAGTTTCTAGAGACATCACTATAAGACTGATTTTTCAGTTGCTCCTAAGACCTTATAATACATACAGGTTCTAAAACATTTTCTCTCTTAATCTTCTAGGAATTACTCTTCCTTGATTTTCCTCCTTCTTTACTACCGTTCCTTCTCATTTGTCATTGCTGGCTCTATTTCATTCAGCTTCTTGACTCTAAATATTGTAATTCTCCCATGAGCTCTGCCCTATATACTCTTCTCTTTTCAAGGAATCTCCAGTCACTTGGCTTTAAATTTTATCCATACTGGATGATTTACAAATATGTCTCTCTCCAACCATGAAGTATACACTTATTAAATTTCTAATTCAACATCTCCACTTTGATCTTTAATAGACATCTGAATCTTAAAATTTCCAAAATGTTTACCTGAATATAGTCATAATGTTGAAGTGAAGGAGGTGATAGAGAGGTAACATTTGAAGACAAAAAAAATAAAACTTGTCCCAAATACTAACTCAGTGGTCCTCAACTTCAGAGTTGGAATGTGAGAAAATTTTGATTAGAAATCCAGATTTGTAAGTTACCTTTCCAAAGAGTCTGCGATATGGGGATCTGAGTCTTAATATCCCAGGTAATTTTGATGCAGGGATCTAAGCATAACACTTTGAAAAACTTTTTCTTTCCTAATGTCTTTGGTGGGGTTCCTAATAGTGATGCCAGCTTGGTTCTCATTACTCAGGGACAAGCCAGGACTGAGTCTTTTCACATTTATAACTTGATAGGGCTGGGAGATTCTAGTTGTGTTTCAATTGCACTTAAAATTAGATGTTTTTCATCTTTCTCTGTAGGCTTATTTTCGTACAAGAGCCTTATTAGTCGGACTCACCTATTCTATTTTTGGGGGATTGATATCACGTATTGTGTGTTTAGCCACTCAGTCCTGTCCAACTCTTTGCGACCCTCTGGACCATAGCCTGCCAGGCTCCTCTGTCCATGGGATTTTTCAGGCAAGAATGCTGGACTGAGTTGCCATTTCCTTCTCAGGATCGAACCTGCGTCTCCTGTGTCTTGTGCATTGCAGGGGGATTCTTTACCCACTGAGTCATCAGGGAAGCCTGATATCATATAAAAAGAAAGACTGAAGATAAATTTCTCAGCTCTTCATTAATTTTTCCCCTTCTCATAAAGCTGCATTTTCTGATCTTCTGAGCTACTTCTTTTTCTTAGTGAAACTCTTCGCCATCCCCTACCATGTTTTGTTTTGGTTTTTTTCCCCTTTTTTCTCTTCCCAAATCTTGCAAGGACTTCCAATCTTTTTTGCATGTTAATTTTTTAATTAACGTGCCTATTTCTATAGCACTATCTTGTTAGATAGGGTTATAATCCCTCTTTTTGGTAGGAGAACAAATCCCTCAGGTGAGAAACCTAAATTCATTCAAGTGTGCAATATGCCTTTTCTGAGACAAGGGACCATCTTTAACTGAGGCATGTTTACAAAGTCAGCTAAGATAAAAATAGTATCTCCATTCTGTTTCTTAGCCTTAAGGTGACCACTCCGTTGTTGCTCTTTACAATGTCAGACTCAGTCCTCTAAGAGGGGAGGGAGGAAACTTCACCTATAGTATAGAAACACTGTAGGACAGTAGCCCCCAGCCTTTTGGCACCAGGGATCAGTTTCGCGGAAGAGAGTTTTTCCATGGACAGGCCTGGTGGGGGATGGTTTGGGGATGATTCAGGTGCATTACATTTATTGTGTACTTTATTTCTGTTATTGTTACATCAGCTCTACTTTATATCATCAGATATTAGATCCTGGAGGCTGGGGACCCCTACTGTAGGACACTACTATATAATTTATTAAATCACTTTCAGTAAAATTTAAACAAACATTTGTGGTCAGAAAGTTAATATATCTCTAAAACATTTTATCACCATTCTCCATTAATAAAGCACAACAAGAATATTAACAGCGAAGGACCGTATTCATTTATATATGTTCCTAATGACAGTGTCATTTCCAAATCTGAGGAATTCCTACTTCATTCAGAGAAACAAA